>NC_134855.1:96919304-97230137 GCF_049852395.1 Peromyscus maniculatus bairdii | reverse complement strand
TAAAAATCTTTCGGCTTCCTCTCTTCCACATCCTTCACTGACCATGCCCATTTTATAAACAAAAAAGCTAATCTTGTCTTGCCCAGAGCCCTACAGTTTTGAGTTTCCTACATAAGAATTAAAATTGTGGGGCTGGAGAGATCAGTGCTTAAGATCTCTTTCAGAGGACACAGCTTTAGTTCCCAGCAACCATCAGCAACTCCAGTTTCAGGGGATCTGGTGCCCTCTTCTGGCTTCCTCGGGTACTAAACTAATGTGCAGAGACATACATGGAAGCAAAACAACTGTACACATAAAATAAAAATAAATAAAATTGTACTTGCTGTGGTTCTTCTTAGTATTCTAAAATAAGGAACAAAACCAAACTACTCTTCTTATCCCTTAGAGCAGTGGTTCTCAACCTTCCTAATGCTGTGACCCTTTAATACAGGTCCTCATGTTGTGGTGACCCCCAACCATAATTTTATTTTGTTGCTACTTCATAACTAATTTTGTTACTGTTATGAATCGTAATGTAAATATATGATATGTAAAATATCTGATATTCAGCCCCTGTAAAAGGGTCTTTTAATAACCCCCCCCCCCCCCACCCAAAGGGGCCACAACTCACAGGTTGAGAACCACTGCCTTAGAAATTTAGAGAAATGCACCACCAGGTGGTGGTGTTGGTGGTGGTGCACACCTTGAATGCACACCTGGGAGGCAGAGGCAGGTGGATCTCTGTGAGTTTGAGACCAGCCTGGTCTACAAAGGGAATTTACAGGACAGCCAGGACTGTTATACAGAGAAAACCTGCTCCCCCCCCCGCCCCCCCAAAAAAACCAAAGATTTGGAGAAATGGTAAATAACCAAACTTTTGAAATTTTTGAGACAGGGTGTTCCTGACTTGCCTGAAACTTACAGTGTAGACCAAGCTGTTGTAGTCAGAGACCACCCTCACCTCGGTCTTCTGGATGAAAGATGTGCACCACCATACCCAGATCAAAATAGTCTTTTCAAAATAATGGTCTCTTTGTTAATTTTTAAGTGTTTGGATGCTTGACGAAGATTCTTTGAAGTCTGCTTTTGGAATCACAGAGCATGGATCCCAGCAGTGACTACCATTTCCTCAACCACATTTTGTGGAGAAGAGTGAAACTCACCTTGGTTTCTGGCATCTTCGAGGGCGTGCTCCAGCATGTGGATCCTAACAAGATTGTTGTCCTAAAAAATGGTTGGGTTCTATTTGTCATTTTCTTCTGCCTTCTTAAGAGATTAGCAGCTGCGTGTGGGTGGTGATTGTGGGCAGCATTAGTAGCTGGGAAAGCAGTGTTGTTCCTATTTTAAGAAAGGTATGAGAAAAATATTAGAATACTATTCCCGAGCAGAGCAACATGGCTGCCTGTGTTGGGTGGTCCTCACTTGTGTACTCTCACTGACATTACAGTGGAAATTTTCTTTATTATTTACTTAATGAATGTGAGTGTTTTGTCTGCATGTATGTCTGTGTGCCACATGCATGCCTGGTGCCCTCTGAGGCCAGAAGAAGACATAGGACCCCCAGATGGTTGTGAATTGTTACATGGGTGCTGGAATCAAACCCTGGTCCTCTGGAAGAGCAGTCAGTGCTCTGAACTGCTGAGCCATCTCTCCAGCCCTGAGGGTGGTAGTTTTCAATATATACTTCTAAAATTTGGGAACTTCTGTTAATTATTGTTGACATGAATATTGAAATCAATCTTGTTATTGAAATTGCTTTTGGCTTCAACAGAGGGGGAAAAAAATCACAGGTGTAAAGAATTAATTTGTCTCAGACAAAAAGAAGTCCAGAAGTCAGGAGTTCAGGGCCAGTCTCAACTACATAATGAGTTTGAAGCCAGCCTGGAATACATGAGAACCTGTGTCAAAAGCCCAAACCAGGGCTGGGGATGTAGCTCAGTTGGTTGAGTTCTTGGCTAACACACAGAAAGCCCGAGGTTCAGACCCTCACCCCACACAGGACAGGTGTAGTGGCACATGTCTTTCTTGTTGTTGTTTTGCAGGGGGTGGGGGTTGTGTGTGTGTGTGTAGCTTTAGCCTGTCTTTAGACTAGGTCAGCCTCAACTCTCAGATCTGCCTGACTTTGCCTCCTGAGTCCTGGGATTAAAGACATGGGCCACCACTGCTGGGCTGGCCCATGTCTTTAATACCAGCAATTGGGATTTTTTTTTTCTTTTTAGTTTCTTTTTTTTTTTCTTTTTTTCTTTTTTTTTCCTTTTGGCAGAGTCTCATTATATAGCCTTGGCTGGTCTGGAACTTGCTATATAGACCAGGTTGGCCCCAATCTCACAGAGATCTGTCTCCCGAGTGCTGGGATTAAAGTTGTGTGCCCACCACCACTTTGCAGGATTTTTTAAAAAAAAGATTATTTATTTATTAAATATACAGTGTTTTGTCTGCATGTGTGCCTGTAGGCAAGAAGAGGGCACCAGATCTCATTACAGATGGTTGTGAGCTCCCATGTGGGTGCTGGGAATTGAACTTAAGTGCTCTTAACTGCTGAGCCATCTCCACAACTGAGGAAGAAGGGATTTTTATATAAAACTTGTATTTCAGTAATTTTAAGAGAGTTCACAGTTTCTTGCAGTTTTGGGGGAAATAGTATGTGTTATTAACCAGACACAGTTTTATATCTGTGAAGATTCTTTTCTATCACAGTGAAGAACGTAGAGACAGGCCGGAGTGTCCCAGGAGTGAAAATGTTTTTTGGGCATGAGATTTTGAATGGTAAGTTTTATGTTCCCTAATCACTAGTTGAAATCTGCCATAGAAAACTTACTTCTCTGCCTCATTCAGGCATTTGAAAGAAAATAGGATTTATCTTGTCTTTAGTACTGTATACATGAACTTGTTTTTTTCTGCTTTCCACCCATTTATAGTCTGCAATCGAGCACGGTGTGTGGGGTGGGGTGGCTGGTGGCTTTCCGCTGGAAACTGTTGAAAATCTTCTGGTTGTTTTTCAGTGGAACTAATGGATGAAGCAGAACAAGGTGCATCCGGAGAAAAGGCATCTTCTGTTAGGTATTACGAGACAGTTTCTTCACTGTGAGGTTTTCCAAGTGAGCACAGTAGAGGAGACAGACTTAACTCTAGTCCACTAGCTGCTTACTTCTCAAATGGTCTAAGGAACTAAAAACAAGCAGGTCAGTGTGTCTGTCTCTAGATGGCGCTGCAGGCAGTGGATGTGAGCAGTGTAGACATGGGCTGCAGTCTTTGCTGTTAACGAGTAGGGAGATCTGTCCATGGCATCGGTAACAAAGGACAAGTTCATCTGAATATGGTTTTTTGTAAGGATAGCATAAATACAGAAAGAGCTGGAATGGAGAAAATGAAAGACGAAGACCTAACTGTATGTGAACCTGCTTCACCTGCACCAGAGGCACCCACCAGCTCCTTACTCAGTGACCTCAAATACTGCCCATCGGGTGAGTGCTGGACCTCTGAATTTGCTAGGCTCTTTTTTTTTTTTATTGTGCCTCACAGTAAAATTGTGAATTAAGGTAAGTATTATAAATTATGTATTTAGTTGACATGGGAATGCATACTGTGTGCCAGGATTGGGGATGCTGCCCTCACTGAGCTCTGATACAAAAGGTGCTAAATAAAATGAATGAATAGGAAATATGTGCCATACTGCACCTGTAACCCCACCACTAAGAGGTAGAAGAGGATCAAGAGTTCAAGGATAGAATTGGCTACATTAGCAAGTTTGAGGACAACCTAGGGTATATGAGACCCTGTCTCAAAAAAGAAAAAATGAGTAAAATATATAGAATGCTAGTACTCTATTACCACATGCTGAGAATAGCAGGACAGTAAGCTTCACATGTCCAGGGCAGGTCTTACTGAAGTAGTAACGTTAGCATAAAGGCCTAAAGGAGGGAGGCACTGAGCTGTTTGGATGTCATGAGAAATGCCTCCCTTTGTTCTTTGTTTTGAGCCGCAGTCTAGTATTAGATAGCCCTGGCTGCTGTGGTACTCCTTATGAACCCAGGTTGGCATCAGTTTCCCAAATGGTAGGATTAAAAACAAGCGCCACCACTCCAAGCTCTTGTTTTCAAACAGGGTTTCTCTGTGTAGCTCTGGATGTCCTGGAACTCACTATGTAGACCAGGCTGGCCTTGAACTCAGATCCACCTGCCACCACGCCCAATTTTTCAATTGGTTAGTTTTTGTTGTTTTGTGATAGGGTCTCACTCCTATAGCCCAGGATTCATTCTGTAGCTAGCAGGCTAGCCTCAAACTCGTCAACAATCTTTCCTTGGCCCTTATGAGACTGAGATTATAGGCATGAGATACAGCACATGCTGAGAGATGTAGTTAAACTTAGAAAAGAAAAACGTAAAGGCTCTAGAGGTAGGACATGCCAAGATATCGAAGCAACAGCGAGGAAATCATTATATATGGAGCAGAAGAAGAAGGAATAAGTGATGAGGTGGATTGATGGGTCACTGAGAAATTTATAGACCATTAAAGGGGTGTAGGACTCTGAAGAGAGAAAGGAAGCAAAGTAATGAAGAGCTTTTGGGTTTTGGTTTTTCATTAAAAAAAAAAAAAGTAGCCAGGAGGTGGTGGCCCACACCTTTAATCCCAGGCAGAGGCAGGCGGATCTCTGTGAGTTTGAGGCCAGCCTGGGCTACAGAGTGAGATCCAGGAAAGGCTCCAAAGCCACACAGAGAAACCTTGCCTCCAAAAACATAAAATAAAAAACAAAGTTAGTTTTTGTGGTATACACCTTTAATCGCATTACTAAGAGACTGAGGCCAGCCAGGGCTACAGAGACCCTTTTTCAAAAAACCAACCAACCAACGACACAAACACATCTAGACAGCTTTGGGAAGAAATTATAATTCTTTGTTTTTCATTATTCTATCTCACACTGTCCATGATAACCTGGAACTCAAGGCAATCTCCTGCCAGTCTTCTAAGTCTTAAGATAACAAATAAGGACCACCATGCCTGATCTTCCTTCTCAATGATACATATTGAGTTTAATATATATAGTTTAATTATATATATATATATTATATATTAATTATATATATTAGTGTTTTTGAAACAGGATTTTTTTATGTAGTCCTGGCTGTCCTGGAACTTTATAGATCAGGCTGGCCTCAAACTCACAGAGCTCCGCTTGCCTCTGCTTCCCAGGTGCTGGGATTAAAAGCGTGCACCACCACCACCACTGCACAGCTTATGTTTTAAATTTTCCATTACATTTATTTGTGTGTGGGGATATATGTGTGTCATGACATGCATGTGGTGGTAGAGAGTCACCTTGAAGGAAGGGTTTCTCTCCTTCTGCCATGTGCATCTTGTATTGAACTCAGGCTGTCCGGCTCTGCAGTAAGTGCCTACACAATGAACCATCTCATTGGCTTGAAATATTGGAAACCCCTCAGGACAGTGCCCTCGACTCCAGTGGAAGCAGTAGAGTAGGTAGGAAGCACTGTACTTCTAGATGTGTGTTGAAGGTGGGGCGGAATATCCTGACAAATTAGATAGGGGTGTGCAAAGATAACGTGGAATCAAAGATGATTTTAGGGGTTTGAACCTTAGCATCTGCAAGTATGAAGAGAGTTATGTAAACTAAGATGAGAAGAACTTCATGCAGAAAAGGTTTTGGAGACCTGAACAGAAGTTCAGTGAATTAGACAGAGTTCTTTAGAGGAACAGAATTAGTAAAATGAGAGAGAGAGAGAGAGAGAGAGAGAGAGAGAGAGAGAGAGAGAGAGAGAGAGAGAGAGACACAGAGAGAGAGAGACACAGAGATGATGATGAATTTCTTAAGTCAGTAACAACAGATAAGTCACACCTGAAAAGCTAAGAATCCGGTAGTTACTAGTTCCTTGAGGCTAAATGCTTCCGCAGTTGGAGTAGTTCCAGAATAGCTGTGTCTCCCTGGTTAGGGGCAAACAGCTGTTAGTTACACAGGGCAGGGTGCCTCAGTAGTCCCAATCTGGTGCAGAAGCCCCTGAGTTTCCTGGAAAGCCTGTGGTGCCCTAGTCCATAATGAAAGCTTGGAAATGCTGGTTCTGAGATCAGTGAAGGAAGCAGCAGCAGCAGAGTAGATTAACTCGGCAGCAGGAGGAAGACCAAGCCAGCAAAAGACCAAATTACTCTCCCTTCTGACATTTGCTTTTATCTGGACTGCTACCAGAAGATCCACCCACAATTGGGTGGACCTTCCCCCGTCAGTCAAGGCAATAAGGACCATTGTTTGGTAAGATGCCCTACTCAGGTTATTCTAATTTGTGGCAATTTTTCCCCCCTGAGACCAGGTTTCTTTTTTGGCTTTGGAGCCTTTCCTGGAACTCACTCTGTAGACCATGCTGGCCTCGAACTCAGAGATCCGCCTGCCTCTGCCTCTCGAGTGCTGGGATTAAAGGCATTCATCACCACTGCCTGGCTATTGTGGCAAGTTTACATTAAAACCAACTGTAACATTCAGTTTTGGTCAATTTAAGTTTGAATAAAGGCCAGGGATGCTGGCACTCAGGTTATATATTGCTGGGAAGATTGTAAGTGGAGGACAGCATGGGCTACATAGTGAAGCCCTGTCCCCAAAATAGAAAATGTAGCCTAGAGATGAGAAGTCTCATATGGAGAGAGAGCTTCAGGAATCAACCAATAGACAGTTTTTTAAAACCTTGAGACCAGCTGAAGTCACCAAAGAGAGCGTGTATAAATGCAAAAGAAGAGGAGGATTATCCTGTGGCACTACAGAGATTGGGAAATAATCAAAAACCCTTAACCGTTCAGTAACTGTGCCAGTTTGAATGGGAATGCCCCAGTAGCTTCATGTATTTGTGTACTTAGTCGCAGGGGATGAACTGTTTGACCCATTAGGAGGTGTGGCCTTGTTGGAGGTGTGTCCCGGGGTGGGCGTTACTGTTTCAGAAGCCCAGCACCAGGCCCACTGTCTCTGCCCGCTGCCTGTGGATCAGAATATGGAACTCTCAGCTCCTGCTCCAGCTCCAGGCTTACTGTCTTGTGCCCTGCCGTGATGATAATGGATGAGCCCTCTGAAACTGTAAACAAGCCTCCAGTTAAATGCTTCCTTTTATGAGAGTTTGGTTGGTCATGGTGTCTCTTCCCAGCAGTAGAATAGTAACCATAACCAAGGCAGCCACCAAAAAATAACTCTTAAGGTAGGGTCTAGGGATGTAATTCAGGATAAGATACTTTAGTCATGTTAACAATGACCTGGGTTTCATTCCCATTATCATCAGATGGGTAAACTGTGGAAGTAGAGGCAGGAAGATCAGAAGTTCAAGGGCATCCTCAGCTACTTAATGAGTTCAAGGCTAGCCTGGACTGTGTGAGACCCTATCTCAAAAAAGACATAATAATAATAATAATAAAAAGACTTTAAAACTCCAACAGTGTGGGTGGGTATTATTCCTTTTCCAGGACTCATTTATTTTAAACTGTTACTTTTTGTTATGAAATGTCTTTTTAAAGTGCTTGACTTGGGCAGGCAGGATGTGTCAGTGGGTAGAGGTGCTTGCTGGCTAGTTTGCGTTCAATCCCCAGAACCCACATAAAGGTAGAAGGGAGAACCCAGTCTACAAAGTTGTTTTATGACCTCCACATTCATGTGAGCGTGTGCACACACACACCCAACACACCATACACATGCATACATAATAATAGATGAATCCCTACAGGAAGGCCTTGGTGTATACTCGGTATGTAAACCTAGAAGAGAGAATCAGTACTGGATTGTGACAGGAATGATAGACCATTCAGTTTGTAAGATTATCCTTGGTAGGACTCTGGTTTACTCTCCGTTGACAAAACAGGATGGTAACTAGTACTCACCAGGTTTGATGTGTGAGGACTGAACAGGTGATAAGGAGTATGTCTAAAATTAGCCAGAGGGCCATTCTCTTGTCAGAAGAGAGAGACATTCAGTGCCACCCTTCTCTTGTAGAGGAAGAGGAGGTGACATACACAGTCATTGGTCAGTTCCAGCAGAAGTTTGGCGCTGCGGTAAGTACTGCCAGTCGTTTACAGTGCGGTCTTCTCTACAGATAGCGAGTCTTGTCTTACAAGTTGATTTTAAGACCTTTGATGTTTTCCCTATTAACAGTATTTTGGTAGTTTTATTATTATTATTTATTTATTTTTATTTTTTGTTTTTTTTCAAGACAGGGCTTCTCTGTGTAGTTTTTGGAGCCTTTCCTGGATCTCGCTCTGGCCTCGAACTCACAGAGATCCACCTGTCTCTGCCTCCCGAGTGCTGGGACTAAAGGTGTGCGCCACCACTGCCGGGCTTAAACAGGTTTTAAAATATTCTTTATATGTGTATGAGTGTTTCATTTACATGTATGTCTGTGCATCCCATTCACACAATGCCTATGGAGTCCAGAAGAGGTCATCAGATCCTCTGGGACTGGAGTTACAAATGGTTGTGAGCTGCCATGTGGGTGCTGGAAATCAGACCCAGATCCTGTGCAAGAAAGCCAGCATTCAACCACTGAACTGTCTCTCCAGCCCTTTGGTGGCTTTAAAATTTACTTGTGTGTGTGTGTGTGTGTGTGTGTGTGTGTGTGTGTGTGTGTGTGTGCGCGCGCGCGCGCGCAGGCATGAGTGCCATAACAGACATCTTTCAGGAGTCAGTTCTCCCCTTGCACACTGTTTGAGACAGGGTATCTCTTGTTTCTGCTACTGTGCTGTGTCCAGGACAGCTGACCCAGAGCTTCTCGGCAGTTCCCCTGTCTCTGTCGCCCATCACCGGAAGAATGTCGGGGTTACACATGTGCACTACTGCATCAACCTTGTTATATCAAACTCAGGTCTTTAGGTCTGCTCAGCTAGTGTTAGCCCAGGGTAGCCTAGAACTAGCTCAGGGTACCAGGTTTGTATGGCAGGCAGGTTTACCCACTGAGTCATCTCACTGGCCTTGTTTACTTATTTTTGAGAAAGGCTCTAGCAAATAGTCCATTCCAGCCGTGAACTCAGATATATCTCCTACCTCAGCCCCTTCAGAGTAAGATTGTAGGGATGCATGAAATTTACATTACATTGTTAGATGAGCTGTATAGGTACAATACTTTGAACAAGAGTAGAAACACATGTACAGTATGTTCTAACCAAAATAATCTTAAATTTGTGTCAATATACAAAAATCCATATCACTGTAAAATATTTAAAACTAGTAGTTGCTTTTTTAAAAGTAGATTCAATAATCTATCTTTGTTTTTTTTTTTCAGGACAGGGTTTCTCTGTGTAATAATTTACCTTTTTATCCTATCATTTCTGTGACACATATACAGTATAACAAAAATTTACCCCAAATTTGTATCAATATACAAAAATCCAAGCCAATGTAAAATATTTAAAACTAGTAGCAACTACTAGAAGTAGATTCAGCAATCTACCCTTTTTATCCTATTTCTGTATCCCCCCTTTTTCTTTTTAGAATGAGATCCCTGAATCTAATCTCCTTTGTTCAGCTTTTTCCTGACCTGTACCAATAACAACTTGTAACCAACTCCCCTAAACGATGACAAATATCCATAACCCACTGAACGACCAAAAACAAAAACAAAAACAAAAAAAAAAAAAACTGCCCACCCCTCCTCTTGGGAATGTGGGCTTCATGTTCTTTAAATTACTTCCTGCTGTCTGGGAGAGACAGTATCTTTAGGGGACCCTGAAAAAAATTAGGATAATTGTCAAGTCTTGGGAGAGCAAGCTGTACCATTTGTTGTCCAGTCTCTGTGTAATGGGAAAGTGCAGGGCTTGTCTCAAGTCCTGGCTAGAGGAGTCTGTGATGCTGGATCATCTCAGTCAGCCACCTTGAAATTGTCCTGAGCAGTTTGTAATCCAAAGCTGATCTTCAGGTGGTGTTTGTATGCTTAGTGTTGTCACCATAGTCCAGGTGGAATCATCGTTATGGGGCCCCACCCTCCTTTTGGAGACTTCAAAGGTTGCTATTAGGCATGGTCATAGTTCACTAGAGAGAGCTTAAACATTTTAAATGTCATATACAGCAGATCTCAAAGAGGTTGAAGGACCATAATTTGTTATAAATATCCAGTGTACTTGCCGGGCGGTGGTGGCGCACGCCTTTAATCCCAGCACTCGGGAGGCAGAGGCAGGCGGATCTTTGTGAGTTCGAGGCCAGCCTGGGCTACCAAGTGAGTTCCAGGAAAGGCGCAAAGCTACACAGAGAAACCCTGTCTCGAAAAAACCAAAAAATAAATAAATAAATAAATAAATAAATATCCAGTGTACAAAAACTTAACTCCTAGTTACTTGAGAGAGATTCAATATGAAATCATGTTCAGGAAGCTAGATGAAGCCCTTTTTCTAGAATTAGTACTCTATATAACCTTTAGGATCATGACAAAAAGTTTTAAAAACATCTTATAAATTTTGATACCTTAAGAAAAGCTTTAATAAAACAAAACCAAAGGATCTTGAGATGAGTAGCAATAGAATAGTCCCTGAATTTTGGTTTTTCTTCGGTCCCTATCAGGTGGCTCTTCTGACATAAGATAGAGATTTTGAATTTTCCTTTTAACAAGCATGCTTGGGTTTAGAGGAGAGAACCACTAATGTTGTATGGTATTTTGTTTGTTTTCTGACAAATAAAGCTTGCCTGTAGATCAGAGGGCAGAGCTAGCCACTAGTTAACCATAGAGGCCAGGAAGGGGTGGCACACACCTTTAATCCCAACACTTGGGAGGAAGAAGCAGGAAGATCAGGAGTTCAAGGCTACCCTGGGCTACACAAGATTGAACCAGTCTAATAGAGAAACAGGGCGGTGGAGGCTCAGGCCTTTAATCTCAGCACTAGAGAGGTGGAGACAGGAATAGAAGGCAGGTAGAGATAGGATCTCGCCCATTCAGTCTGAGGATTCATAGAGACAGGACGCCTTATTCAGTCCGAGATTTCTTAGAGATAAAAGTCTCTCGTGGCTGCTGCTCTGCTTCTCTGGTCTTTCACCCTGATATCTGATTCCTCCTGGTTTTTATTGTTAAGACTGATTCGGATCAAGCTTCATTCAGTGTGCCACCATGCCAGGCTGGCCAACCTTTTAGGGATAGCAACTGGACTTTTTTTTTTGTTTAGTTGTTTTTTGTTTTTTGTTTTGCTTTTCGAGACAAGGTTTCTCTGTGTAGCCCTGATATTTCTGGAACTCATTCTGTAGACCAGGCTGGCCTCAAACTCAGGCCTGCCTCAGCCTCCCAAGTGCACAACCATGCTTGGCTAGTAATTTGATTTTTCCCCTTTTTTTGTTTCTCGAGACAGGGTTTCTCTGTGTACCCACCATGGCTGTCCTGGATCTTGCGTCTGTAGACCAGGCTAGCCTCAAACTCATGGAGATCTGCCTGCCTCTGCCTCCCAAGTGCTGCAATTATAAGCGTATGCCACCACTGCCTGGCAGCAATTTGATTTTTGAGACAGGGGCTCCTGTACCCCATGCAGCCTCTAACTTCCTATGTAGCTAAGGTTGATCTTGAACTCCTGATCCTCCTGCCTCCACCTGGGTTACATGAGGACATCAACACACCCAGCTCCTGACTCCCATTTCCTTTTTCTTTTTTTTTCCTTTGGGGTACCAAGAAATGTTTTATTTTTCTTCTTTCTTACAGTAGCTTTGTTAATTGCATAAAATCATGTTTTGTTTTTGCCATTTAAACATTATCACACAATCCTATTCTGAAGGACAAATGCTCATTAACAACAAAGCAAAAATAAAAATTCACAACCTTAATCACCTAGATTTGTCATTAAAAGGAAAAACGGGAGGAGGGGCTTTCTTATAGGCATTTTCACAATGTCACATTTTCTCCTTAAAAGAGAAGGATTTCAAAACGAAAGGTGAATTAACTTAAACAGAAATAGTCATAAAAAGGAACTTTACAGAATTGTCAACAATATTAAGACAACATTGACTAACCGGTTTCCTTACAGCATCTTCCCAACCCCGACCCCGACCCCCAGGACCAAGACAGGATGTCTGACTCCCATTTTCTAAGGACTACTCAGGATGGTGTTTAGGTATAATCTCAGTGATTTTGAAAAAAGGAAGTAACCATCCTTATGTTCACAAATGGACTTCATAACTTATAATTGGGGCTGTGTGGGTCATTTTAATTTGTTACTGATTCAGAGACGAAGTCTCCATAATTTTCTCAGCCTGTCCTCCAATGCAATCCTGCCCTAGCTTCCAAAGTAGCTGGGAAGACAGATGGACACCACCATGCCTGTCATACATATGTCTTTAAAGGGAGAGCTGACTTTTAGCAGTTTTTTTTTCATTAGCATTTGAGGTCTGAGTGATTTATCTTCCAGTTATGTGTTTACACTTCTGCTAAAACTGAACTGAGGAGCAAATGTGTTCAGTGGTAATTTATATGTATAAGTGAAAACTCTGGTGTGTGTTAGTCAAAGTTGTAAGTTTTAAAAGATGAAAAAAAAAAAATACCCAGAGGTGGTGGCACATGCCTTCCTAGCACTTGGGAGGCAGAGGCAGGTAGACTCTGAGTTTGAGGTCAACTTGATCTACAGAGTGAGATCTAGGACAGCCAGTGCTGTTACACAGAGAAACCCTGACTTGGGGAAGGAAAAACAACAAAAACATGACCCAGGAGCTGGGAAGATGCCTTAGTCAGCAAAATGCTTGCTATGCAAGCATGAAGGCCTGAGTGTGGATCCCCAGCACTGAGGTAAGGCAGGGAGCACGCACGTCTGTACCCTCTCTGCTGAGGAGGCAGAGATGGGCAGATTCCTGGAGCTGCTGGCCAGCTAGTCCAACCAAATCATTGAGCTACGTGTTTATGAGAACCTGTCTCAAATGTAAGATGGGAAGCGACTGAGGAAGACACCAAACACAGGTCTCTGTCCTCCAAATGAATGTGTGTGCACACATACTCACAAGTGAACATGTACACACACACACACACACACAGATGACCCAAGCTGGGTGTTTGGCACATTCTTATGATCCCAGTACTTGGGTAGTAGAAACAGAACAACAGGAGGATAAGACTAGCATGGGCTAAGTTGGAGACCAGCTTGAAGGTATATGAAACCCTCTTGTTTATCTATCTGTCTGTCTTTCTATCTATCTATCTATCTATCTATCTATCTATCTATCTATCTATCTATCTATCTATCTATATTATTTTGAGTCAGGGTTTCTCTATGTAGCACCAGTGCTGGGATTAAAGGTGTGTTCCTTTTCTTGACAGATGCTCCACATCAAGAAGCAGAGTGTCTTGAGTGTGGCTGCAGAAGGAGCTAATGTGTGTCGCCATGGGAAACTCTGTTGGCTTCAGGTGAAAGATCTTTTCTAAACTGAAATGTTTTCTTTGGTTTTGTTTCTGGCATGGTCTTATGGAGCCTAGACTGGCCTTGACTCAGTTGTGTGTTTGCTAGCCTCTGAACCCTATTCCTCCTATATCCACTACCCAAAAGCTCAGTGTCTGTATATGTATGTGTGATTATGCGATAAATCCATGGGAATCTGGTTAAGGAGAATTAGGGAAATGTATTAGGGTAAATTGAGGAAATACACTGGGGAATACAGAACAGAACAGACAGCTGAAGTCATCTGTAGACAAATTTCTAAGCGGTTTTATTAAATAAAAGACACAGAGCCAAAACTAGGGGTGAAAGCCTTAGAGATCAGTGAAATAGAAATAGCCACCAGCTAACCTTACCTCACCACGCCACAGATTCCAAAGTGCGATGACTTCTTGTCTACCCAGACTTTTATTGCCTTGCTGTTCTGCCCTCTCATTGGCTATCTTAGCCGAGCTACCTCACTTCTTTGTCACTGCCTGTCTGTACAGACCTCCAGGTCTCTATGGTTGGTACTGGGATTAAAGGCCTGTGTCACCATGCTTGGCTGTGTTCCCTAGTGTGGCCTTGAACACACAGAGACACTACCTGCTAAGGGATAGGACTAAGGGCATGTGCTACCACTGCCTTACTTTTGTGTTTACTTAAAATGGCTTGCTATTTCCTCTGATCTCCAGGCAAAGTTTATTTATTAACATACAAATAAAATATCACTACATTTCTCCTTTTTTTGGTCTAATAAAAATTAAAAAAAATAAAAATGTTATAACTAATATAAGAAAAACTATATACAATAAGTACAGTAACTATATACAATATATACAAGCAATAAATACATCAACAATGTCTAGTCCATTTGCATTGACAAATTCAGAGAAAATATTCCATTATCTATCCTATTTTTGTGAGTCCAAAATGTACCTAATTTACTTTCTATACTATCTTATGTTACCAACAGAAAACTATCTTATGAAGTCTTTCAAACTTACACACTTTACACCTTCTTAGTGAGTTTCTTTTCTGAATTTCTTAACAAGGAAAGTTGTTACTACAACTATCTAATCTTCAACTCCCTCAGAGACCCAAGAAGGAAGTAATATTACCTAGTAAAACAGGAAGTGCAAACAAGCAACTTCAAAAAAGATGTGAGTTATGACAGAAACAGCCAGCTGCCTGGACAGTTACCTGAGGTTCCTCTGTATGCTGGGGCATCATCTTTGGCCTACAGGCTTAGCTTATCTGGCAGACTCATTTGTGAAGTAGGATGTACACAAGGCCTACAGCTCGACCTCACATTTGGTGTGAGTATTCCATGTACCAGATCAACCTGAATTCCGCCAGTGTTCTGTCATGATTCAGGATTTTAAATTCTGGAAATTGCGGGTGTTTTTGGAATTCGGCTGTCTATTCTTCTCGGCTTGTGGGTGGTTTCACCTCGGCATCCCATTCTTCTCCACATCCCATTCTTCTCGGCTTGTGGGTAGCTTCATCTCCTTTATTAAATGTCATTCTACCATTGAGAGTTAGACTCCATCAGCTTAGTTACTCTCTCAAGAATAACTGTTTCAGCTGCTGTTCCACTGCACACCAGGAGCCATTGGTCCACTGCCCATTCAGCTGCCTTCGAAGAAAGGGGCACTGTACCTTTTCTGGATTGCAAAGCCACTTCAGGGATGGGGCCATATTGTCCTGGCCTCAGGACACCTGTTGCTAAAGCCGCAACCACACTTGTTTTGGCAAGAATAGGTAGCCCTCTGTTTTGTGTCCTGTTTGTCCATTTTGGATAGGATACTGTCAGCAGTCAATGCAAGGACGCTTTGTTGCCCAGTGGCTAACTTTTGCCACAATGAAAGTTAACTCCATATGCAGTTTCTTCAATGCCCATATCTTCTCTGAAGTAGATTGGTGCTGCCAGGAGTCGACATTTCTCATAGTCATAAAAAAAGAAAAAATTCTAAGTTATTAAAACATTTTAGGGGTTGGGGATTTAGCTCAGTGGTAGAGCACTTGCCCAGCAAGTGCAAGGCCCTGGGTTCAGTCCTCAGCTCTGACGGAAAAACAAAAGAAAACAAAACAAAACATTTTAAATGCCATATTCTGTAGATCTCTGAAGGGTTTGAAGATGACCTGTCTATTGAATATATCTCTACTTGACCTTTAAAACATACCTAGTATGACTACAAGTTCGATTGTAATGTCTAACTACTAGCTTTCATTTCTTTATATCCTAATGGTTGGTAATAACATTCAAGGATTAGCAAATTGCATTACATTGTTAAATGAACTGTATAAGTACACTATCCTGAACAAGATTAGAAATATATGTACAACATTTTCTAACAATATCAATCTCAATATATGTGTATATATATATATATATAAAATTTGTATACAAGATATAAAAATCCAATCCAATGTAAAGTATTTAAAAATAGTACTTGTTTTTTAAAAGTAGATTCAATAATCTACCTTTTTAATCTATATCATATCTATATCCTCTATTTTTTTTTCAGAGTAGATTCAATAATCTACCCTTTATCCTATCATTTCTGTATCTCAGCTAGCCATCTCAAAATTGTTCTGAGCAGTTTGTAGTTCAAAGCTGATCATTGGGTGATGTTTGTCAGCTTAGCTTATTATTATTGTCCATGTGGAACCATTGTTGTGGGGCCCCATCATCTTTCTGGAGACTTCAAATTCACTGTTAGGCCTGGTCATGATTCCCTGCAGAAAAGTGATAGAGACTTGAACACAAAAACATGTATAGGCAGCTAAATGAAACCTTTTTTCTAGAATTAATTAGTACTCTATATGACCATTAATATCATGACAGAAGTTATATATATAAATCTTATAAATTGTGATATAAAATTCATACCTTAAGAAAAGTTTAAAGAATCAAAATAGAACCAAAGAATTGAGATTAGTGGCAATAGAATAGTCCCTTAATTTTTTCGTTTTCTTCTGTCCCATATCAGAAGATGGCTCTTTCTTCTGACATGATACAGAGATTTTGCATTTTCTTTTTAACAACATGCTTGGGTTTAGAGAATGAGAGAGCCATTCTCCAACTCCAAAGCCAGCTTTAATTTCTAATTGAACTGGGACTACAAAAAGACCATTTGTGTTAAGTGTATGTAGAGAAGAACAGAAACAAACATTTAGGAAGACTTGTGAAATTTTATATGTGATATACCAATAGGCCAATTTACTCCTTTTCTTGGGACATTTTCTCTAGATGATTTGTCCTTTTTTTCTTCAGATGTTTCATTTATCCAGTGTTCTTCAGATTCCTTAGCATTCATTCTCCCAAAAGACAAAAGCAAAAATCTTTCCTCAAGCCTAACATTGGGGACGTTCCCTTTTGACAAGTTATATCTGATTAAATGAAAAGCATTTGTTAGTGATATAAATTAGTTTAAATTGGATGGTCATGCTGGTTGATGAACTATCACCTCTTCTAATTAAGAGTTCTCTCTTGTTCAAATCAAACCTTTATCAATTTTGATGGTATCCACAGGTTTTCTTCTCCTGTAGAAACAAAAGCAAAACCTTGTCCTCAACATAACACCTATCCTGGTTTTCATTCTGAGGTCAGCACATCTTTAAAGTATATAGGCTGATTTAATTCTGTAGTTTTTTTCTACTATCCAATGTCTCTTCACAGCTGTTTTTCCTTTTCATTAGCATTGAGAAAATTCAAAGTTAATAGAGCATTATGTAATCTATTTCTGGGGGGTTTTGTTACTCCTTTGTGTTTATTTAGTATATCCTTTAGAGTTTAATTTGATCTTTCTATGACTGCTTGGCCTGCAGGATTGTATGGTATACCTGTAATATGCTTTATATTGTGATAAGCAAAAAACTGTTTCATCTTACCAAAGACATATGCTGGAGCATTGTCAGTTTTAATTTGTGCATGTATACCCATGAAGGCCATAACTTCTAGCAAATGCATGATTACAGAATCAGTTTTTAAAGAACCCAAAGCAGTTGCCCATTGAAATCTTGAATAAGTATCAGTAGTGGGTGTACATATTTCAGTTTTTCAAATTCTGCAAAGTGAAACACATCCATCTGCCAGATTTCATTCCTCTGAGGACCCTTTGGATTACATCCTGCTGGTAGTGGAGTCTGATTATAAAAAGAGCAAGTAGGACATTTCTTTACAATTTCCTGGCTTGTTGCCAGGTTATGGAAAAATCTTTTTTTAAACCTTTACTATTGACATGATGTTTTTTTTATGAAATTCTGAGGCCTCCAGCACATTTTTTTATCAATAGTTTATCAATCTCATCTTTACCTTGTACTAAAGGGCCTGGCAGACCAATATGAGGTTGGATGTGAATTATATATAAAGGATGCATCCTATTCCTGATTATATCTTGTAACTGAATAAATAGTGAAGTTAATTCTGACTCATCAGGGATAAAATCTGCAGTCTCAATATGTAAGACCAGTCTTTCAGCAGACTGAGAGTCAGTAACTATGTTGAGAGGTTCCAAAAAATCCATTAATACCAACAGAATAGCATACAATTCCAGTTTTTGAACAGAATTATAAGGACTTTGAACCACTTTAGTTAAATTTTCTGATTTGTAACCTGCCTTTTCTTGTTTGTTTGCATCTGTATAAAATGTATGAGCTCCAGATATGGGTGTTTCCCATACAATGCAAGGCAAAATCCAATTAGCTCTCTTTATAAGTTCAATTCTATCACTTTTGGGATATTTGCTGTTAATCTCCCACAAAAAAATTACTGCAAGCTCTTTGCCAAGGTTCACTTTCTGCCCATAATTTTTCAATGTCCTCCTTAGTTAAAGGTATGACAATTTCTGCTGGGTCTTTTTCTGCTAATTGATGAAGTATCAATTTCCTTTTAAAAGCAAGTCAGAACTTTTCCACATAAGTTTTTAATTTTTTACTCTGTTTATTTGGTAGAAATATCCATTCCAATATAATATCTTCCCTCTGCATTAAAATTCCTGTAGGAGAATGCCTAGAGGGTAAAATAACCAAAATGTAGTCGAACTTTGGATCTGAATGATCCACGTGTTCTTCCTGTACTTTCTTTTCCACAAAGGCCAATTCTTTCTCAGCTTCAGGTGATAATTCTTTTGGACTATTTAAGTCCTTGTCACCTTCTAAGGTTTTGAACAAATTACTCAGTTCATCATTTTTTACCCCAGCAATAGTTTGTAGATGGGAAATGTCTACAAATAATCATTGAAAGTCATTTTTTTTTTTTTTTGGTTTTTCAAGACAGGGTTTCTCTGTGTAGCTTTGGAGCCTGTCCTGGAACTCACTCTGTAGCCCAGGCTGGTCTCAAACTCACAGAGATCCGCCTGCCTCTGCCTCCCGAGTGCTGAGATTAAAGGCGTGCGCCACCGCTGCCTGGCACTCATTGAAAATCATTAAGAGTCTATAATTAGGGGTTGGAGATTTAGCTCAGTGGTAGAGTGATTGCCTAGCAAGCACAAGGCCCTGGGTTCAGTCCTCAGCTCTGGAAAAAAAAAAAAAGAGTCCGTAATTGATCTATTCTAATTTGCACCTTTTGGGGTCTAATTTTTTTTGTAGACCTATTTTATATCCTAAACAATTAATAGAATCTCCTCTGTATCTTTTCAGGAGCAATTTGTAATCCCAAACAAGGCAAAAATTTCTTTACTTCAAACATTTTTTCTAAAGTATCTGCATTTGAATCAGCTAGTAAAATATTGTCCATGTAATGATAAATTATAGATTTAGGAAACTGCTTACATATTACTTCCAGTGGCTGTTGTACAAAATATTGTCACAGGGTTAGGCTATTCAACATTCCCTGTGGGAGGACCCTCCATTGTTATCTCTTAACCAGTTGAGAATTATTATAAGTAGGCACCATGAAGGCAAATCTTTCTCTTTTTCTTGTAAGCGTATTGAAAATAAACAGTCTTTTAAATTGATAACTATAAGAGGCCATCCTTTAGGTAACAGAGTAGGCAAAAGAATTCCAGATTGTAGAGAGCCCATTGGCTGAATTACTTCGTTAATTGCTCTTAGGTCTGTTACCATTCTCTATTTACCAGATTTCTTTCTTTCTTTTTTTTTTTTTTAGATTTATTTCTTAATTTGTACACAGTGTTCTGTCTGCACGCCAGTAAAGGGCACCAGATCACATTACAGATGGTTTTGAACCACCATGTGGTTGCTGGGAATTGAATTTAGGACCTCTAGAAGAGCAGCCAGGGCTCTTAACCTCTGAGCCATCTCTCCAGCTCCTTACCAGATTTCTTAAAAAGAAATAACAAATAACAGGAGAATTCCAAGGGCTGGTTGATTCTTCAATATGCTGAACATTTAACTGCTCTTGTACCAGTTCTTCTAAATCCTGCAGTTTCTCTGTTGTTAAAGGCCATTGCTGAACACATACAGGCTTGTCTGTTAACCATTTTAAAGGTAGAGCAGTTGGCGTCTTTGAAAGATGAGCAGTTGTTGTGCTTTCTTCTTGTACAATTTGGATGGCTGTATAATAATATCTTCTAATATTTCTCTCAGAAACGTGTTAGTTTATGGTTTGTTTCTGACGTTGGAGAAATGTTAATCTGAGTATTCCATTGTAATAGATTACAGCTCCATAAATTCATAGTTATATTAGCCACATATGGCTTTAATTTTTTTCCTCTCTGTCCTTCTGGTCCTATACAAACAAGCCATCTTGTGCTCTGTGTTCACTTGAGATGATGTTCCAATCCCTAACAGCTGAACATTTACCTCCTGAATAGGCCAATTTGGATGCCAATATTCTGGTGCAATTATTGTCACATCCATACCTGTGTCTACTAAACCTTCCAAGAAAACATCATTTATTTGTATTTTTAATTTTGGTCTTTGTTCATTTATAGAAGTTTGCCAAAAAATTGCTTTATGGTTTCTCCTGAATTTCCTGTTCTCTGCTACAGCTGTTCTATCACCTTGAGCAGCCTGGTTTATTCCAATAGGCATTTGGTTATTTAGTTGCTCTGAGAAGGGGTTTCTTCTATGATGGCAGGAAAGATCTGAACTGAATTTGCTGTGGGCACCTACATGAGGCCCCTCTGGGAGTTTCCCGAAGGCAGAGGCAAAGGATTACCTTGTCTGTCCCTTGTTTATCTATTTTTTGTTGTGCCAATGTTTACCCTTACCACATCTTCTTCATAATCCAGAAGTGAGGGGCATTCTGTTGTCATTGTTCCTTGAATAAACATTCTTTTTAGGAATGCCCTGTTTACACTTCCTTTTCAAATGATCTTGTTTACCACAACTAAAACATCTGACATTATTTTTCCTTAAAGCTCTTGAAATTACTTCTCCTATCCACATCTCATCATGGTCATGAGACTCAATATTAATTGTGTCCCTGATCCAATCCTCCACGGGTGCTGGTCTTACCTTTAATAGTCTGATTATTCTTTTGCATGCTGCATTCACTTCTCAAAAGCCAAAGATTCAATTATTATCTGAATAGCTTCTGAATTTGGTATCATTCTATTTACTGCTGAAGACAGCCTTTGTAAGAAATCCATGAAGGATTCTCTGGGGCCCTGTATAACTTTTGTGAATGATTCAATTTTTTTTCCTGTTCCTCAATTCTGTCCCATGCATTCACAGCTGCCATGCGGCGTAGAATTAAGGTTTGGTTATCATATAAACATTGTCTTTGTATATCAGTATATTCACCTTCTCTAAGAAGCTGATCCTGGGAAATTTCCACACCTCTAGTTCTACATTGATGTTCTATTGTTTTAGCCTCCTCCTTAAATCATATTCATTCCTGTAATTGTGCTTCAGACTCCAGGACAGCTGTTACCAATTCTTTCCAGTCCTGAGGAACAATTGTATTACAAGTTGATCACAAGATTAACATTTGCTTTACAAATGGATTATGCATGCCATATGATACTCCTTAAATCTAACATTTCCACTGGAATCCAGTTAGCTTGTACACACCCTTGAGCAGGTAGTTCCTGTAAGGTTATCGGATAGATTAAGTTCGGTTGTTTGAAAACAGGCTGTCTCTCTGTAACTGTATAATTCAATCCTGAAATAATTTCACCTTTAAATTCTTCTGTCTGGGTCTGAATTTCTCTATGATTCATTTTAGCAGGTTTTTCTAAAGCTTTTTATCTTGGCACTTAAATTGACCAACCTCTTTATTACTAAAATAAGGATAATTAAACAAATAATATTCATAATTGATATTACATACATCCTATCAACATTAATTATCCCCTCATTTAATTGTTCCATTTTTATACTGCCTAATGTGTTATCAAACAAAAACCAATTTCCTTCCATTGTAAAAATGTTTCCCATTTTTTAATGTGGGGAAAATTTGTAGAACAGTAGACATTTGAGGGAATTTCAAAGCAGCTACCTAGCATGGTGGCAGTCCAAGATGGAAATCCAGAGAAAGTGAGAGCCTACCACGCACCAGGTGCTAAAGAAAGCTAAAAAGACTCTGGTCACATGAGTTGGAGATCTAACTGCTGTAGCCAGATTGCTTGTAACTCCGACTGAGCCTGGGGACCTATAACCCTCGCCCTGTAAGGCCACCAATGGTTTTATAATGAATTCTTCCCATGTGGGTGCAAATTATAGATGAATTTCTAAGTGGTCTTATTTAAAAACACAGAGCCAAAACTAGGGGTGAAAGCCTTAGAGATCAGTGAAATAGAAATAGCCACCAGCTAACCTTACCTCACCACGCCACAGATTCCAAAGTGCCATAACTTCTTGTCTACCCAGACTTTTATTGCCTTGCTGTTTAGTCCTCTCATTGGCTCTTAGCCAAGCTACCTCACTTCTTTGTCACTGCCTGTCTGTACAGACCTCCAGGTCTCTATGGTTGGTACTGGGATTAAAGGCCTGTGTCATCATGCTTGGCTGTGTTCCCTAGTGTGGCCTTAAACACACAAAGACCCTGCCTGCTAAGTGCCCCTGCCTGACTTTGTGTTTACTTAAAATGGCTTGCTTTTTCCTCTGATCTCCAGGCAAAATTTATTTATTTATTTATTTATTATTATTTTTACATCATCTTGTAGCTAGAGTTTTCCTGCTTGCCCACAGTCAGGACAAATCTCTGTCACCCGCCAGTCCCACAGCTGCTCAGACCTGACCAAGTAAACACAGAGACTTAGATTGCTTACAAACTGTTTGGCCGTGGCAGGCTTCTTGCTAACTGTTCTTATAGCTTAAATTCATCCATTTCTATAAATCAATACCTTGCCACGTGGCTCATGGCTTACTGGTGTCTTCACATGCTTCTTGTCATGGTGGCGGCTGCCAGTGACTCTGACTCAGCCTTCCACTTCCCAGAATTCTTTTCCTTGTCCCGCCTATACTTCCTCCTGCCTGACTACTAGCCAATCAGTGTTTTATTTACTAACCAATCAGAGCAACACATTTGCCATATAGAACATCCCACAGCATCATCTTTTTTTTTCCCCTAAAGATTTATTTCTTTATTATGTATACAGCATGTATTACTGCAGGCCAGAAGAGAGCACCAGATCTTGTTAGAGATGGTTGTGAGCCACCATGTGGTTGCTGGGAATTGAACTCAGGACCTCTGGAAGAATAGTCAGTGCTCTTAACCTCTGAGCCATCTCTCCAGCCCCACAAAGCTTATTTGTTAACATACAAATAAAATACCACAGTCATCCTCTGATCTGACCATGAGCGAATCCACCTGGCAATTTGATCACACCAGGAAGCAGGAAGCAGGGAGAAGGGGCTCATAACCCTTCTCCCTTTCCTTTTAAGTGGTCACATACAATGGCAAGAAGCGCTTCCTCTTTCAGGCCCTATAGCCCAAGGTCATGGGTGGAGCAAATACCACTACATTTCCACTTTTTGTCTTAATAAGACTGTTCTAAACTTAGTGCAAACTATATACTAAAAGAATGATTATCAAGTATTGTCCAGGAAAAACAAAGGGTAATAACATAAACAAAAATGGAACTACAACCAACAAGAACAACATCAAACAAGAAAGACATGCTAAATGTCCAGAAATGTCCAGATCATAGGTAAATGGCAAATTACCAAGATTACTCCAATAGCTGTCCTATCCTTAAGATTCTAACTCTAGTACTTGATATGTTCTAGGTAAGATACGAGAAGATTGTAACTGTAACTATCTAGTCTTCAACTCTATCAAAGACCTGAGAAGGAACATAATAATACCTGAGAAAAATGGAAAATGCATGCAAGCAATTTCTGAAAATAGACAGAGACAGCTGGCAGCATGGACAGTCACCTAAAGTTTCTCAGCATCACTGGGGCATCTAGTTTGGCTACAGGCCTAGAATATCTGACAGACCATTTTTAGAAGCAGGAATTTTGAAAGGCCATCTTACCCTGTCTTGGCAGAGTTCAATAGTTGCTTTTCCTTGTGTCCTGCTTGTCCAGAAAGAATAGCATTTGTACTGTCAGCAGTCTAGGCAAGGGCAGTTCTTTGCCCAGCAGGCCAATTTGTGCCAAGAAGTCAAACTTTCAAATGGAAATGTCTTAGAAGCCCAACATTTTCTCAGGATCAGACCTGTGCTGCCAAAAGCAATCGTGTTTCATGTCAACAGAATTCTAAGTTATCAAAACATTTAAATGCCATATTCTCTAGGTCTATGAAGTGTTTGAAGATGACTTATCCATCTGACATATGTTTCTGTAAATCTGGAGAACCTAACATAAGTATAGAAGTGACAAGCATGGATTACTATAATTCTGTAAGTCTTATCTACCTAAATAACCTAAGGACTAAAGCTTCACATTAACAAGATAAACAGTCTGTTTACCGTATAAGGACAATGACCTCAAAATGGTGACAATATACAAAATGTCTTAAATGGAGGTAGAAATGTATAATGCATTATGATAACAATATCCTAAATCTGTACCAATATACAAAATGTCCTAAACAGAAGTAGGGCATATATACAGTATGACAAATATAGTCTTACATTTGTATCAATATGTAAAATATTTCAAACAGGAATAGAAATATATGTACAATACAACAAATATAATTTTGTATTTGTATCATGTAGCTAGAGTTTTCCTGCCTTGCCCACAGTCAGGACAAATCTTTGTCACCCGCCAGTCCCACAGCCTCTCAGACCCAACCAAGTAAACACAGAGACTTATATTGCTTACAAACTGTATGGCCGTGGCAGGCTTCTTGCTAACTGTTCTTATAGATTAAATTAATCCATTTCCATAAATCTATACCTTGCCACGTGGCTGGTGGCTTACCGGCGTCTTCACATGCTGCTGGTCATGGCAGCAGCTGCAGTGTCTCTCTGCCTCAGCCTTCTGCTTCCCACAATTCTCCTCTCTCCTTGTCCCACCTACTTCCTGCCTGGCCACTGTCCAATCAGTGTTTTATTTATTGACAAATCAGAGCAATTTGACATACAGACCGTCCCACAGCAGTATCGATATACAAATTATCTTAAATAGGAATATAAGAATAGTTTACATTTGTATCAAATATACAAGAATCCATATTAGTGCAAATTATCCAAGGCTGATAATTTGCTAAATAAGTTTACTAGTAGATACAATGATCTACGTTAATATACTATACCTATCCATTCCCTTTTTCTTTTCTAAAGGAGAATACTGAGTCTAAATTTTATTGTTCCACCCCCCAGTCCTATAACCATTCATCTATAATGCTGAGAGGGGTTTGGGAGAGGAGGTGTCACTTTCTTAGGATTGCTTCCTGCTGTTTGGGGGCAACAATATCTCTATGGGGTCCTGTACGAAAGCTCAGATAGTTAGGTCTCAATAGGACTAACTGTAGAGTCTGCAGCCAGTCTCAGAGTAATGGGTAAGATTGTTTTGAGATTCTGGCTAGAAGTGTAGTATGATAGACCATCTCATCTTGGAACTGTCCTGAAGAACTATCAGTTCAAGGCTGATCATTAAGTATGTTCTTAGGTACGATGGCATCTTTCTGGACCGAGTAGAGTCCTTGTTGTGGGGCCCTGTCTGTCTTCTGGAGACTTCAGAGATTGCTATTGGGAAGACTTATTTTTACTGTGGAAAACTTGAACATTATTAATATCAAAATGGACAGTTTGGATTTAGGGTGATTTGAGGAAGGATTCCCAGAAATCAAGGATAAGCATGGAGAGAAATAGAAATTTGACAACAATGGTCCCTACATTATTGGTTTTCTTCTGTCTCACACCAGTCCATTCTTCTGATATGAGACAGAATCTCCTAATTTTTCTTTTAGCAATATTCTTGGGTTTAGAGAAGGAGAGAGCCACATTCCAGCTCCAAAGCCAGCTTGATTTATTTTTTTTGTTTTGTTTTTTGTTTGTTTGTTTGTTTTGTTTTCTAAGACAGGGTTTCTCTGTGTTTTGTTTTGTTTTTTCCAAGACAGGATTTCTCTGTGTATCCTTGGCTATCCTGGAACTCTCTGTAGATCAGGCTGGCCTCAAACTTACAGAGATCTGCCTGCCTCTGCTGGGATTAAAGGCATGCGCCACCACCGTCTGGCCAGCTTGATTTATAATTGAAGTGGGACCACTTTTCTAGGGTTAAAGAGATACAGATGTTAGGCAGTGAGATATTACCCTGTGAAGTATATTGGTACCAATATGTCCTTCCTTTATGCAGTAGACATCTAGGTGTCCAAGGCCTTATGATTTCTTGAAGATGGGTATTCTTATTATCCTGTAAAGACAAAAAACAGAACCCTGCCCTGACCCTTGTTTGTTGAGTTTTCCTTACAACTTGTAGAATTGTCACATTGGTGGATGAGCTATTCCTTCTCCTCATCAAGGGGTTTCTCCTGTTTGAAGAAAATTTTAATTAATTTTGTTGGTATCCATAGCTTTTCTTCTCCTGCAGAAACAGAAGCAAAACCCCTTCCCCAACCTAGGACATATCCTGGGTTCCATTCTGAGGTCAATACATCTTTGAAGTAAACTGGTTGGTTTAACTTAGGGGTTTTTTTGTTGTCCAGTGTCTCTCCACAGCTGTTGTCTCTTTTTCATCAGCACTGAGAAAATTCAAGGTTAATAAAGCATTATGTAATCTATTTCTAGGGGTCATTGTTACCTCTTTCTATTTATTTAGCATATCCTTTAAAGTTTGATTGGATTTTTCTATGACTGCTTGGCTTGCGGGATTGTGTTGTTTACCTGTAACATGCTTTATATTATAATAAGCAAAAAAAGATCTCATTTTATTTGAGACATATGCTGGAGCATTGTCAGTCTTATTTTTTTTAAGATTTATTTATTTATTATGTATAGTGTTCTGCCTGCATGTTTGACTACAGGCCAAAAGAGGACACCAGATCTCATTATGGGTGGTTGTGAGCCACCATGTGGTTGCTGGGAATTGAACTCAGGACCTCTGGAAGAGCAACCAGTGCCCTTAACTGCTGAGCCATCTCTCCAGCCCACATTGTCAGTCTTAAATCTTCAAAATTCTGCAAAATGAAACACATCCATTTGCCAAATTTCATTTCTTTGTATAACTTTAGGATTGCTTCCTGCAGGTAATAGAGTTTGGTTATAGAAGAAACAAGTAGGACATTTTTTTACAATTTCCTTGGCTTACTGCCAAGTGATGGAAAAGTCCCTTTTCAAACCTTTGCTATTTACATGGTGTTTCTTATGAAATTCTGAGGCTTCTAGCACATTACCTATTAATAATTGATCAATCTCATCATTACCTTGTACAGACCTGTATGGGATCTGATGTGTGTTATATATATAGGATGTTCCCTATTTCTGATTATTTCCTGTAATTGTATAAATAGTGAAGTTAATTCTGACTCACCAGGAATAAATTCAGCAGTTTCAAGATGTAAAACAACTCTCTCTGCCTATTGAGAGTCAGTAACTATATTGAGAGGGTCCATGAAGTTCAGTAGGACCATAAAAATGGCATACAGTTCTTCTTTTTGTTCAGAATTGTAGGTGCTTTGAGCTACTTTACTTCAGTCTCCTGATTTATATCTTGCCTTTCTTGATTTATTTGCATCAATATAGATTGTGGGGACTCTAGAGATTAGTTTTTGCTGTACAGTGTGAGGAAGGACCCATTCAGTTCTTTTTATGAATTCTATTCTCTTGCTTTTGGGATAACAATTGTTAATCTCTCCCAAAAATATACAGCAGGCTCTTTGCCAATATTTATTATCTTTCCATAGTGAGGAAGTTTCCTCATTAGTTAAAGGTACTGCAGTTTCTGCTGGGTCCATTCCTGTCAACTGATGAAGTCTCAATTTTCCTTTTAGAACTAAATCAGAGATTTTTTTTCTACATAAGTCTTTAAATTCTTACTCGGTTTACATGTTAGAAATGTCCATTCCAATATAATATCTGCATCAAAATCCCTGTAGAGGAGTGTCTAGAGGAGCGTATGACTAGAATACAGTTAAGTTCTGGATTCCTGACCTTTAAAGGTATAAGTATTCTTTTTCATTCTGTATTAGCATTGTCAAAAGCCAAAGATTGAGTTAATACTTATTTAATTCTTGTTCTGATACTTTTTTGTTTGTTTTTTTCGAGACAGGGTTTCTCTGTATAGCTTTGCGCCTTTCCTGGATCTCACTCTGTAGTCCAGGGCTGGCCTTGAACTCACAAAGATCTACTTGCCTCTGCCTCCCGAGTGCTGGGATTAAAGGCGTGCGCTACCACTGCCCAGCTATTTTTTTGTTTTTGTTTGGTTTGGTTTGGTTTTTAAAGACAGGGTTACTCTGTGTAGTTTTGGTTCCTGTCCTGGATCTCGCTCTGTAGACCAGGCTGGCCTCAAAGTCACAGAGATCTGTCTGGCTCTGCCTCACGAGTGCTGGGATTAAAGGCATGTACCACCACCACCCAGCTGATACTGTCTTGTTTAGAGTCTTGGTCAGTCTTTGTTAAAAAAAAATCAGTAAATGGTTCTTTTGACCCATGGAAGACCTTCATGTATAGCTCAGTTGGTTTCCCTGGTTCTGAAATTTTTTCACAAGCATTTAAAGCTGCTATATAGCATAGAGATACTGTATGCTCATCAGTGGTACCTTGTACATTTATATCAGCAAAATGGCCCTCACCAAGAATTTGATCTTGCGAGATCTCAAAACCTTTCATTTTACGTTGCTGCTCAAGGGCCTTTGCTTTTTATCTTGACCAGCTTTTCCATTGTAACTGCTAGCTATATTCTAACACAGTTGAAATTAACTAATTCCAATCATCTGATATAATTCTATTTCTAGAAGACCATGTATTTTACAACTGTTTTACATATGTTGAATGTATGCCATAGGTAACTACAGCCTCCCTAATGTGTTTTAAATCCCTTATATGAATAGGTTGCCAGATATATTCTATATATTCTTCAGGATGTGTATCATCTGCTGGCTTCTCATGGATGATGACAGGATAAGCCATTTTATAAGAGCCACCTGGCAATGTTATTACGTGTGTGTGTGTGTTTGAACCTCCTCTGTTGTAAAGGATTCTAGAGATTTCATGGAATCATACATTTTTTTATGAAACATATGATTTCCACAACTTTGTTCTATCAATTAGAGATGATCTTTCCTCCTTAGAAATAATCTGAATGGCATTAAGATTGCTCTGAAGGGTTATTGTTATATACATTAAGTATTCATATTTATTATCACCACCTCCTTCAGGCCCTATAGCCCAAGGTCATGGGTGGAGCAAATACCACTACATACCAATACATATATACATATATACACATATGCATGTATATTGGTTGTCCTGTAACTTACTCTATAGACCAGGCTGGCCTTGAACTCAGAGATCTACCTGTCTCTGCCTCCCATGTACTAGGATAAAAGGCATGTGCCACTGCCACCTGGCACTGTGTATATGTATTTTTTCTTTTTGAGACAGGGTTTCTCTGTGTAGCTTTGGAGCCTTTCCTGGAACTCACTCTATAGCCCAGACTGGCCTTGAACTCACAGAGATCCGCCTGCCTCTGCTGGGATTAAAGGTGTGCACCACCACCGCCCGGCTTGTGTATATGTATTTTAATAGTCTTTTGTCATTCAAGAACTCACTTAGAATGTCCATTATTGTTTTCCTTTTTTTCCCTTGGAACTACTGGGGTTGAACCTAGAGCCTCTTATATCCTAGATAAGCACTCTTTCACCGAGATACCCCCCGAGTCTTTAGAATAGCCATTCTTCTATTGCTCATTTATTTTAAAAAAGGCCAGTGGGTATGGAAGAGATGGATCAAGGGTTAAGAGTTCTTACTGTTCTCGAAGAGGAGCCTATTAATTTTCAACATCCCCATGGCAGCTCACAGCTGATTGTAACTTTAATTCCATGGGGTCCAGTGCCCACTTCTGACCTTGGAAGATACCAGGCATGCATGTGGTGCACAGACATACGTGAGGCAGAACATCTATACACACATTTTAAAAATTAAAAATAGCTGGGCAGTGGTGGTACCTTTAATCCCAGCACTCTGGAGGCAAAGGCAGGTGAATCTCTGAGTTCAAGGCCAGCCTGATCTATGCAGTGAGTTCCAGGACAGCCAGGGCTAAGCAGCATGTATAGAGGTCATCGGACGACTTGCAGGTGTCAGTCTCTCCTTTTATCTCGTGTGTCCTGCGATTGAGCTCCGGTTCTCAGGGTTGGCAGTACCTCTAGCAACTCAGCCATCTTACCTCTCTTCAGTGATGTTTTTATAAAGTCTTCTCACTTGCTACATTCCTGTCTTCAGTATGGATGGCCCCCTGACGAAGAGAAGTTCTCAAGAGATTCAGGGAGTGATAAAAATGTATCTAGTTTTTTATGTCAATATCATATTAAGGGCTGGGGTGACTGTTCAGTTTTTAGGACCTGAATTTTACACTTAGAACTCACAACTTTCAGAAGCCAAATATAGTAGCATGTGCTTGTAATCCCAGAACTGGAGAAGCAGAAACAGGCAGGTCCTGGGACTCATTGGCTAACTAGACTACCCTAGTGGCCAGTAAGAGACCCTGTCTTAAAAAAAAAAATCCAGGCAGTGGTGGTGCACACCTTAACCCTAGCACTTGGGAGGCAGAGGCAGGTGGATCTCTGTGAATTTGAGGCCAGCCTGGGCTACAGAGTGAGTTCCTGGACAGCCAGAACACAGAAAAACCTTGTCTCAAAAAACAAACAAACAAAACAAAAAAGAATCTGGGCCAGCAAGATTGCTTGCTACCAAGATTGCCAAACTGAGTTTGATCCACAGCTCCACATGGTGGAAGAAGAAAACCAACCCCGACAAGTCACTCCAACCACGTGTCCTGTGTCATATGTGTCCGCCTACCCATTCCACACAAGAATAACTGAAAACAAATTTAAATTAGTTGCTGATGCCTGAGGTTGTCCTCTGGCCTTCATGCACGCACACACACAAACACACACAATATTTGGTGTTCAGGGAAGGAGTTCCCAAGGCCTACCCCTGTTTATTGGCAGTTGATAACTTCTGGGAGGGAGAGTGATTTTTCTTTAAGAGTGGGGCCACTGGAAGGTTGTCCCTTCCCCAGTGGGTGACTCCATGCTCTAGTGTAGATGGGCAGTGCTAATTTGATTCAATGGATTAAAAAATTTAAAAAAGAGGACTTGAAGTTGTGAAGGAGATGTGATGGGTTTTGGGGGGAGTTGGAAGTAAGGAGTAAGGGGTAAATATGATCAATATATATTGCATACATGTATGAATTTTGAAAGAATAAAGGGTAAATATCATAAGTGATAGAAATGAATACATATATTTATCATGCTTACTGTATCTCAAAAGAAAAAGAAAAAACCCATCAAGCTTTCCTGGTTGACATAGCAAGTTTACCTGTTTACTCTTTTCTTTCCTTCTGAAAATCCTAGTAATTGTACTTCCATCTTATTTATTGCAGTATCAGTATCAAAGGTATCAATATCAAATCAGAGATACCCAGAATTTCACCCATATTAAGCAAGCACCCAACCACAGAGCCACCTCCCTAAGTCCCGTTCTATCATTTGAATGACCGCTGCCAGCTTAACAGTGAGGATGCGCCTCGTTTTCATCTGTGTCCTGTGCTTTTGGTCCTCGGATCCCTCCTGTGGTCTTTCCTCATTCCGTGGTATTATCTGTTGTAGGTGGCCACAAACAGCCGAGTTTACTTGTTTGATATTTTTCTTCTGGGAACTCGTGCTTTCAACAATGGACTTCAGATGATTTTAGAAGACAAGAGAATCTTGAAGGTGGGCATTAGAAGCTGATTCCTGTAGTGATGAGGTTAGGGTAGGTCCTAATGACTCTCCATCTTCTGACTCCGTAGGTTATCCATGATTGTCGATGGCTTTCGGATTGCCTGTCTCATCAGTATGGAATCATGCTGAACAATGTCTTTGACACACAGGTATGAAGGGGAATGCTGAAGAAAAGCCAGCACACATGGATCCTAGTAGAAGATTCCCTGTCTAAAAAATGATTGTGCCATGTGTGGTGGCACATGTCTTTACTCCCAGTATTTGAGAAGCAGAGGCAGGTGGCTCTCTGTGAGTTGAAGGCCAGCTTGGTCTACATAGAGAGCTTCACATCATCCAGTGCTACACAGGGAGACCCTTAAAAAATAAAAGATTGAGCCTGTTTTTCCTGGTGGCCATTCCTGCCCACTTCTCGCATGAATTATGTCTATAACTTGTGAGAACTATAAAAATTGTATAGAAAGTGACTTAGAATCATATAAGAGGAAGTCTTCTCTTTTTACTCTAGAATTGTAAAGGTAAGAAGGAAGCTGGGTATGCCATGACATTCAGAAACTTCAGAAATTTGAAGGTCATTCAGAAGTCTGATGTGGAGACTTAATATGAAGTGAAAAAGCACATCTCACCTTTATCATGTGTTTACCTCAAGGGTGTAGGTTGTTGAGACTATTACAGCCCTTTTAAAAAAAACCCTATTTATGGGGCTATCAGGATGGCTTAGTAGTTAAGAGCACTTGTTGCTATTGCAGAGGACCCTAGTTTTGTTCCCAATACCCACATATCTATCAGTAACTCTGGTTCCAGGGGAACTGATGCCCTCTTCTGACCTCCACAGACACCGAGTATACATATGGTACACACACATGAAAGCAGGTGAACACACATATAAAACAAAGTAAATAAATAATTTTTTCTTAAAAATGAAAAAAAAACCTACCTGGCTCAAAATAATAACTTGATAAGATTTGAATGGGTTCTTGCAAGGGACCGGAAGGAAATGAGAAATGCCTTGCCTAGCCCATTCTTAAAACTCATTTGGTTTCTGATTGGACCCTGAAAGCAGTAAAACCTCTGGTCCCAGTGTGGTTTCTCTCTTTCCCTCTTGTTCTTGTGTCTTTCCTTCCCTCCTTTCCCTTGGTTTTTCTTTTTTTCCCTTTGGTGCTGGGGATTGGTTATTATTTTTGAGGATCAATTCCTAAGTTCAATTTCTTGTTTGAATATGTGGCTCATTTTACTCTGTATGTATCTACTCATGAAGTGTGTACCATTTCTTAGGTTTGCAGTTCCTTTGGGCCTTCTTTTAGAATCCTTCAGTGTATAGTATTGACACTGCCCATGCGCCATGCTTACTCCCAAAGTCTCAGAGGAGTCTCCCTTGTTCCCCTGAAGCTGTCCGCATAAATATTGTTTTCCTTGCTATCGAATGAACTCAAGGCCTTGCATAGAAGGCAAGCATTGTTGCTATAATGGATCACAAATTTGGCCTGGCTCCTTTAGTTATAGTTCTGAAGTTATAGTCCTTAGTTATAGTCCTCTTACAGTTCTGAAGATGAGAAGGCTCACATCACTTTTCCTGGGTAAGAGTCAGGGCGACAGCAAGATTGTTCTAGAGGTTATTGGGAGTGACTGCTCCCTTGCTTAGGAACAAAACCTTTGGACAGGGTTTCTCTGTGTAGGTCTGTTTATACTTGCTGTGTAGCCTAGTCTGCTCTCAGACTTGCAGCTATCCACCGTCTTCTGCATCCCCAGTGCTGGCATCATGGGCAGTGCTGGCATCATGGGCAGTGCTGGCATGGGCAGTGCTGGCATGGGCAGTACTGGCATCATGGGCAGTGCTGGCATCATGGGCAGTGCTGGCATGGGCAGTACTGGCATCATGGGCAGTGCTGGCATGGGCAGTGATGGCATGGGCAGTACTGGCATCATGGGCAGTGCTGGCATGGGCAGTGCTGACATCATGGGCAGTGCTGGCATGGGCAGTGCTGGCATCATGGGCAGTACTGGCATCATGGGCAGTGCTGGCATCATGGGCAGTGCTGGCATAGGCAGTGCTGGCATCGTGGGCAGTGCTGGCATCATGGGCAGTGCTGGCATCATGGGCTTGCTCTACCAAACCCAGCATATTTAGCGGGGCTTTGATTGTTTTTGAGACGAGACTCATGTAGCCCTGACCTCAAACTCTGTAGCCAAGGACGACCCTAACTACTGAGTTTTCCCCTCGGGGCTCCACTGCCTTTCTCAGTAGCTTGAGGCCACGCACATTCATTGTTTTGTGACTCCTTTCTCCCTCTTCAGAGTATGTCATTCTGTTGATAGGAAGCAAGAAGATTTGGGATTTCAAGGCCAGTCTCAGCTACCTAGTGTTCAAGGCCAGCCTGGACCACATAAGGCCCTGTCTCAAAAACTTAAAAAAAAAAAAAAAAAAAAGGGTGTGTGTGTATGTGTGCAATGCTGGATAAATGGTTCATCAGTTAAAAATGCTTGCTGTGTAATGGTGAGGGTCATATTAGGGTCCCAGCACCCACATAACAAGCTGAGTGTCCCCGTAAACACCTGTAATGCCAGCTCTGAGGGAGGCAGAGACAGCAAGCTCACTGCAGCTTGCTGACTCCCAGCCTAGCTGAGAAACCGCAAGCCCCAGGTTCAGAAAGAGACCCTGTCTCAGAAGACTAGGCAGAGTGATGGAAGACACTCCACTGCCCTCTTCTGGTCTTCGCTTGCACACACAGTTGCAAACATCTGTACACACATATGCATGCAGTAACATAGACATGTACAAATACATAAAGAGTATGAGAGGTGACTCGGGTTAAGAGCACATGCTTCTCTTCCAGAGGACATGAGTTTGATTCCTAGCAACCACATAGTGGCTTACAGTGCTCCATAATTCCAGTTCCAGAGGGTCTGGTGCCCTCTTCTGGCCTCCTCAGGCAACAGGCATACACTTAGTGCTCATACATACATACATGGCGTGGGGGGGGCGGGGAACGCTCATACACATGAAATAAAAAGATTCATCTTTTAAAAATTAAAAATAAGCCTCAGGCTATGAATGTTGATTGCCCTTAATCCCACTGCTTAGGAAACAGAGGCAGGTGGATCTCTGAGTTTGAGGCCAGACTGGTCTATAGAGTGAGTTCCAGGAGAGTCAGGGTTACTAAGTAAGATCCTATCTCTGAAAAAATAATTCTTAGAAAACAAAGGTAAAAGGATAAAGTAGGAGCCGGGCATAGTGGTGCACACCTTTAATGCCAGCACTTGAGAGGCAGAGGGAGGCAGATCTCTGTGAGTTGGAGGCCAGCCTGGTCTACAGAGTGAGTTCCAGGATAGCTGGATCTACACAGAAAACCCTGTCACAAAAAACCAAAAACAAAACAAAACAAAAAACCCAAAACATTGTATAGTTTTGACAAGGAAGCCAAAACTATACAATGGAAAAAAGAAAGTGTCTTCAACAAATGGTGCTGGCATAACTGGATGTCAACATGTAAAAGATTACAAATAGATCCCTATCTGTCACCATGGACAGAACTCAAGTCTAAGTGGATCAAAGACCTCAACATAAATCCAGTTACACTGAACTCGATAGAAGAGAAAGTAGGAAGTACTCTTGAACGCATTGACACCAGAGACCACTTCCTAAATATAACACCAGTAGCACAGACACAGAGAACAACAATTAATAAATGGGACCTCCTGAAACTGAGAAGCTTTTGTAGGGCAAAAGACATGGTCAAAAGACAGCCTACAGAATGGGAAAAGACTTTCACCAACCCCACATCTGACAGAGGGCTGATCTCCAGAATATATAAAGAACTCAAGAAACTAGACATCAAAATACTGAACAATCCAATTAAAAAATGGGCTAAAGAGCTAAACAGAATTCACAAAAGAAGAATCTCAAATGGCTGAAAGACATTTAAGGAAATGCTCAACATCCTTAGTTATCAGAGAAATGCAAATCAAAACAACTCTGAGATACCACCATATACCTGTCAGAATGGCTATGATCAAAAACACTAATGATAGTCTATGTTGGAGAGGATGCAGAGCAAAGGGAACACTCCTCCACTGTTGGTGGGAATGCAAACTTGTACAACCACTGTGGAAATCAGTATGGCGGGTTTTCAGAAAATTGGGGATCAATCTACCTCAAGACCCAGCCATACCACTCTTGGCCATATACCCAAGGAATGCTCAATCATACCACAGAGATACATGCTCAACTATGTTCATAGCAGCATTATTTGTAATAGCCAGAACCTGGAAACAACCTAGATGCCCGTCAACTGAAGAATGGATAAAGAAAATGTGGTACATATACACAATGGAGTATTACTCAGCAGAGAAAAACAATGACAGCATGAAATTTGCAGGCAAATGGATGGAACTAGAAAATATCATCCTGAGTGAGGTAACGCAGACTCAGAAGGACAAACATGGTATGTACTCACTCATAAGTGGATTCTAGATATAAAGCAAAGAACAATCAGACTGCAACCCACAGAACCAGGGAGGCTACATAGCAGGGGGGACCCTAGGATGACTGTGGCTTATAATAAGTTTTGGTTTTACTCAATTACTGGGCAAGCCTCAATCAAACATTTCACTATTAGCATAAGAATTTGTAGAGGCCAGCCTGGGCTACCAAGTGAGTTCCAGGAAAAAGGCGCAAAGCTACACAGAGAAACCCTGTCTCGAAAAACCAAAAAAAAAAAAAGAATAAAAAAGAATTTGTACTGTATCAAGCTGATAAAAAATAAAAATAAAAAAAAGAAGGAAGGAGAAAATAAAGAAAAAGTAGGGCTGACAAGCTGTCTTACCAGATGAAGGCATTTGCTGCCAGTCCTGAGCACAGTTCCTACAACTCATATGATAAAAGGAGAGAAGCAGCTCCCGCAAGTTGTCTTGTGGCCTTCACAAGTGTGAGACAGCATGCATGTGCCCCACCCAGATGGAAAGTAAAAATACCCTGTCATCTGCTCCTGTCACCTTCCCCTCTGGTCCACTTTTGTTCACTCTCCATCTGTGACTTTAAAAGAGCCCATGTGAGCCGGATATGACAACACACGCCCACAGTTCCGACACTGGGGGAACTGAAGTGAGGGGGCCACCCTGCCAAGCCAGCCTCAGTTACGTAGTTCTAAGCCAGCTTGGGCTACATTTTAAGACCCTGTCTCAGAGCAAAACATTTGATTTTATTTAGGACCTACTCAAATGATTTAGGATAATTCATCTTAAGAACCTTAATCAGATTCTAGGGATTAAGAAATAGATTTTTTTTTGTCTGTTTAAAGACAGGGTCTCATGTTACCCAGACTAGTCTCAAACTGAGGATGACCTTGAAGTCCCCAATTCTCTGCCTCTGCCTCCCAAACACTGGGATTACTGGCAAGCTCCACCATACCCAGCATAGGCATAGACAGTCATTATTCAACCTGTGGCATCCAGAAAAATTATTCTTGCAGTTTTTAAAATCTCTATATTTGTGATACGTGTGCATGCACGTGTGGGTGCAGGCACCAAGGGGCCGTGTGCACATGTGGAGGGCAGGAGACAACCTTGGGCATGGGTCCTTCTTTCTCTTTTGCAACGGTCTCTTGCTGTTCACTGCTGCACACACCAGGCTAGATGGCCTGTGAGCTTTGGGGAAGCCTCCTGTCGCTGCCTCCTCTCTTGCCCTAGGAGCGAGCACTGGGATTCAGATAGGAATCCGATCTGCCAAGTCTTGCTTTATGTGGATTCTAGGGATCTGATTCAGATTCTCACACATCCATGGCACATGTTTTGCTCACTGAGCTGTTTCCCCAACCCAATATAGCAATTCTTAATTTTTTTCGTGTTCCTTACCAAAATGTTGCCAGAGTGGCTGTTAAGTAAGAAACACAGTTCTTGAGCAGCTAACTCCGCTGCCTTTGTCCTGCCTACTGCATCCTTGCTGAATGTCACAGGAACGTGTTTCTTCTGTTCTGAAGAAAAAAAACCCTTAAATTCTTTTTTCCCATTCTCCAAAGGCACCAAAGTGTAATAACAAAAAGAGAGAAGAAAATAGACAATGCAGAGCTGTGTTATCTCCTAGCTTGATTATTTTCAAAATAAGTTGACTGACCTGCTTTAAATTTACCTATGGCATCCGTGGCATGACCTCAGGGCAGATGGAATTTAAACATCTCTCTCTCTATGTTTCTGTCTCTTTCTCATCTCATGTAGTCCAGGCTGGCCTCCAATTCCCCATGTCCTAGATGATGATCCTCTTGCCTCTGCCTCCCAAGTACTGGAGTTACAGGCTTGTACCAGAAAGTCTAGTTTTTGCTGGGGTGGAGCCCAGGGCCTGGGGCATGCTAGGCAAGCATGGTACCTGCAGAGCTACATCCCAGCCCTTACAGGTAAGTCTCCCAGAGTATTTCTGACATGAGCTAGTTTTCTGTGTGTTGCTTAATTTTCATTTGTTGTTGTTGTGGGGTTAATTGTTTTCTGTTTCATATATTAGGTAGCAGATGTCCTTCAGTTTTCCATGGAAACGGGTGGTTTTCTTCCAAATTGTATCAGTACTTTGCAGGAGAGTTTAATCAGACACCTTAAAGTTGCCCCTAAATACCTCTCCTTTTTAGAAGAGAGACGCAAACGTGTTCAGGTAAGTGTTAAAAGGTGTGTCATTTGACTCCAGGCGTGCTCTGCACAGGACTGTGAGCCTCTGTGATGGGGAAGTGACAGCCGCCATGCAAGCCTGGGCATTGCCAGAGCCTTAGCTGTGCCAGGGAGGAGCAGTTCGTGGTTTCAAGTGGATGGAAACCAGAGTCCAGATTTTTTTATTATGAATTAAAAAGTACTCTTGAGTACTGGAGAGATGGCTCAGAGGTTAAGAGCATTGGCAGCTCTTCCAGAGGTCCTGAGTTCAATTCCCAGCAACCACATGGTGGCTCACAACTATCTATAATGAGATCTGGTGCCCTCTGCTGGCCTGCAGGAACACATGCAGGAAGAACACTGTATATAATAAATAAATAAATTTAAAAAGAAAAGAAAGGCCGGGTGGTAGTGGCGCACACCTTTAGTCCCAGCACTCAGGAGGCAGAGCCAGGTGGATCTCTGTGAGTTCAAGGCTAGCCTGGTCTACAGAGCGAGATCCAGGACAGGCACCAAAACTACGCAGAGAAACCCTGTCTCAAAAAAAAAAAAAAAAAAAAAAAAAAAAAAGAAAAAGAAAAAGAAAGAAAGAAAAAGAAAAAGTACTCTGAAATAAATTTTCAAGTTGGGATTGGGAAGGTTTTATAGAAATTTGAATTAAGACATTGGAACCAAAATCATCTTAGTTGCTTTTCCCAAAGCTATATAAATTTTCTTTAGTGCATGTCTTAGTTAGGGTACTATTGCTGTGAAGAGACAACATGGCCACATGACCACAGCAGCTCTTATAAAGGAAAACGTGTAATGGGGTGGCTTACATTTTCAGAGGTTTAGTCCCTTATCATCATGGCGGGACATGGCGGCATGCAGGCAGACATGGTGCTGCAGAAGTGACAACATTTTGCAGGCAACAGAAGTGAACTGAGACCCTGGGAGTGGCTTGAGCATATATAAGACCTCAAAGCCAGCCTCCACAGTGACACACTTCCTCCAACAAGATCACATCTACTCCAACATGGCCATACCTCCTATTGGTGCCACTCCCTTTGGGGGACCATTTTCTTTCAAACCACGTTCCACTTCCTGGCCCCCAAAGGCTTGTAGCTATATCATAATGCAAAAATGCATTTAGTCCAACTTCAAAAGTCCCCATAGTCTAAAAAGTCTTAAGTTCAAAGTCTCTTCTGAGATTCATGCAATCTCTTAACTATAATCCTCTATAAAATCAAAATAAAAAAGCAGATCACAGACTTTCAACATAAAATGGCATGGGATATACACTGCCATTCCAAAATGCAGAGAAGGGAGCATAGTGAGGAAATACTGGACCAGAGCAAGACCAAAAACCAGCTGGGCAAACTCCAAACTCTGCATCTCCATGTCTGATGCCAAAATCTCCTTCAGATCTCCAACTCCAGCTTTGTGAGCTGCAACACACTTCTTCCTCTTGGGCTGGTTCCACTCCCTGTTAGCAGTTCTGGTATCTCCAACATCTTGGGGTCTCCAAGGCAATCCAGGCTTCACCTTCACAGCTTTGTGCAATGGCTCCTCTAGGCCTCCATTCAGGGACACCCCAATGCATGCCTGGCCTCAGCAGCATTCCTTAGTCGCAGAGGGAGATTCCATAATGCCTTTCTTCTATCCTTGAAGCTAGAACCACATGGCCAAAGCTGCCAAGTTGTGCTGCTTACTGGGGCTGGAGCATGGCCCTTTTGTTCAATTACATCTTCACCAGCTTTCTGTTTTCCAATAGTTTCCTTCGCTGCCTAAGCGTGGCTGTTCTGGAACTTGCTTTATAGACCACCTCAAACTCAGAGATCTGCCAGCCTCTGCCTTTCAAGTGCTGGGATTAAAGGTGTGCACCATCACACCTGGCTCCAATTTTTTCTTTAATTTCTTTTCACAAATTGGAAATTTAGCTGAGGTCACCACTCCCTTTATTCCATTTCTTAATCCGGTTATTTACTTGAACACAGGATTTAGTTCCATTCCACTTTCTTTTTTTTTTTTTATTTTTTTTTTAAATATTTATTTATTTAGTATACAGCATGTATGACTGCAGATCAGTAGAGGGCACCAGATCTCATTACAGATGGTTGTGAGCCACCATGTGGTTGCTGGGAATTGAACTCAGGTCCTCTGGAAGAGCAGTCAGTGCTCTTAACCTCTGAGCCATCTCTCCAGCCCTCCATTCCACTTTCTGATGCTCCTTTTCTCCTCAAATATTTTTCCTTGCTAAGCTTGCTCCTTTTCATTATAAATCTTCACTGGCCTTAACACTAGTAACCACAAAATAGAGTCTATACTAGGCTGTTTTGAGATTACCTCTGCCAAGGGAATTAATCTAAAACTCTTCACTTTAACCTCAGGCAAACTTGTCGGACAAAGGCAAAAAAGCAGCCACATTCTTTATCAAAATATCCTGAGAATAGTTTCTAGGCAATTCTTCTCCTCTAAAACCTTTTGAGCCAGTCAGGCAACAGGAAGTGAACTGAGACACTGGGCATGGCTTGAGCATATGAGACCCTCAAAGCCAGCCTCCACAGTGACACATTTCCTCAAACAAGACCACAAGGCCATAGTGGCTAGTAGTGCTGCTCACGTTGGGGGTCATTTTCTTTCAAACCACCACAGTGTATAATATCCTTACATGCAAACCTGGGTTGTGAGTGTATTACCTACAAAGTTGGTCATTGCTAAAATCTAGCATTTTTCCCTTCAGTGGTGCCAGGGATTGACTCAGGACTTTGTATATGATAGGCAAGTGCTCTGTCATTGAGCTATACTATACTCCAAGCCCTCTCTCCAACTTTGTGGGCTTGTGTGATACTGGCAATGAAACCTAGGGTCCTAGACATAGTAGGCAAGCTGTATGGCAGGCCTGCATCCTCAAACTTTGAGCAAGAAATCCTGATGTACCAGCCTCCCTCCCAACCCTACTTTTTTCTGACTCACTTTAGGGTACCCAGGGGTCCCAGTGTTTATCCATGTCTGGTGTGGGATATCTAAGGGAAAAAAAAATCTAGGTACACTATGTTCTTATGTCTGTCTGTCTGTCTGTTTTTTTGTTTGTTTGTTTTTCAAGGCAGGGTCTCACTGTGTAGCCCTGGCTGCACTGTGTACCACCTGGCTAAATTTTACTTACTATTAATTAAAACTGACTGGCCAGTGGTGGTGCATACCTTCAATCCCAGCCAGAGCTATTACACAAAGAAACCTTGTCTTGGGGAAAAATGGTTTTACTCTCCCTAGGAAAATCCAGAAGTATGGTTGACAAGACCTCTTCCACCCCCTTTATTGAAAATCTTGGCCCTGGAAACAACCTACTTGCTTCCACTCCGCTTGGTACTCTTGGATGAGATGATGTCGGACTTAACCACACTGGTGGATGGGTACCTAAACACCTATCGAGAAGGTTCTGCAGACCGGCTTGCAGGCACAGAGGTAAGTGCAGCTTTCTGTGGGTGTGGTGTGTTCTCTGTCTCTTCCTCTGCCCACTGTCGGTTTGGGGACTCCCTTGTGGGTTCGTGTGTTTGCAGTGTTGGGGATCAAACAGAAGACCTCATACGTTCCCAGCAAACCCCCGACTAATGAACTACATGCACAGCCCTTTCTAAATTTTTTGTTTTAAGAAAAGGTCTGACCAAGTTGTCTAAGATGGCCTTGATCTCTGTCCTGCCTCCTTCTGGAGCAGCTGGGATTACAGTCTTGGGATTTGTCACAAATTACAGATTTGACTGTGACACCTACTCTTCCCAAATACAGCAACTTTCATGGAATAGCCTTGTGCTCAATCTTCTTTTTCTCCAACAAGGACTGTTGTGTCCCCGGTTTTCCTCAAACTTGCTATGTAACCGAGGATGACCTTGAGTTCCTGATCTTTCTGCCTTCACCTGGGCAGTGCTGGGCTGCAGGCCTGTGCCACCATGCCCTGTTTTTGTAATGCTACATATCACACTCAGGGCTTCACTCATGCTAGACAAGTATCCTGCCAACTGAGCTACAACCTAGATCCCCTTTTTTGCCTTTAAAAATATATGTGTGTGTGTGTGTGTGTGTGTGTGTGTGTGTGTGTGTGTGTGTGTGTGTGGGAGGGAGTATGGATGGAGGCCGGCAGGGACACCAGATCTCCAGAATCGAGTTACGGATAGTTGTGAGCCATCATGTGGGTACTGGGAACCAAACCTGGGTCCTCCAGAAGAGCAACAGTTTCTCTTAACCAGTGAGTCTTTTCTCTACCTCCCTGTTTTGTTTTTTCAACGAAGTGTTATATATCCAGGATTGACCTTGAACTTACTGTACATCTAAGGATGATCTTGAACTCCTGATTCTCCTGCCTCCACCTCTCAAGAGCTAGGATTACAAGCATGTGCCACCATGTTGAGATTGATACATTGTGTATGTGTGTGTCTGTGTCACGTGCATGCATGTCTGTGTGGTGTATCCACATTTGTACCCATATGTGGAGAGCTAGCCTGTGCTTGAGTTTATGGAGAACAGAGATCAACATGTATTTTCTTCTGCTGTTTTTTTTACTTTTTCCACCCCTGCCCCCTTTGGTTTTTCAAGACAGGGTTTCTCTGTGTAGCCCTGGCTGTCCTGGAACTCGCTCTGTAGACCAGGCTGGCCTCAAACTCACAGAGATCTGCCTGCTTCTGCCTCCAGAGTGCTGGGATTAAAGGCGTGGGCTACCACTGCCAGGTTCAGACAGATTTTTTTAAATTAAAAATAAGAGGATAGTAGAGCTGGGTGTGCAGCTCAGTTGGTAGAGGGCTTGCCTAGCACACGAAGTCCCGAGTTTGATCTCTACAACCACATAAACTGGACATAGTGGCTCACACCTGTAATCCCAGTACACAGGAGGATCGGAATTTCAAGGTCATCCGGAACTACATAGTGAATTCTGTGCCAGCCTGAGCTACATGAGACCCTGTCTTAAAACAAACAGCAGCAAATTCCCCCAGAATATGTGACACAGCATAGCAGTAGTGCATAATTGTAATTCTAGTCCTTAGGAGAATAAGGTCAGAGTATGGTGAGTTCCAGGCAACTGTGGGCTACATAGGAAGTGCAAGATTATTTTGAGCTACATGGGGAGACCCTGCCCCCCAGAAGGTACTGAAAAAATATGTAAAACTATGTTACCATATGGGTAGAATAATTTTAGAAAGTTATAAAAATTCATACTTGAGGGGGTTGACATGTAATCTAGGACTTGGGATGTTGGTCATTGATAGAATACTAGTCTACCTTATTATAAAGCCTGAGTGGGATCCCAGTTACCACACATATGAGAAGTCATCCAGTGCAGACACACATTTACTAAGTCAGGCAGCACACACACACACACACACACACACACACACACACACACACACACACACCTGAGATCATATGTACACTGACTGTACCTGGGTGTTAAAGCTTTTCAGAGGGTGCACCTTCTAAGCCAACTTAAGCCAGGCTGGGCAACATATTTCCTGTATTTACACACACACACACACACACACACACACACACACACACACACACACTTAAATATTTAATTTTCTTAAATACTTAAATTACTCAAAACAATACAATCAAAATTTTAAAGTAGTATTATATTGGAAACACTAGAGGGCACTGCAGGAACACACTTGGATAAACTCACTTGCCTGTTCTCCTCAGGGGTGATAGGGACCATGTTTGGTTCCGACTTTGCAAACCTGTGCTTGTTTGCTTTCCCAGCCTGAGTGTATGGAGCTGCCCGAGGAGCTTCTTCAACTCAAGGACTTCCAGAAGCAGCGCCGAGAGCGAGCTGTGAAGCAGTACAGAATGAATGCGCAGGGCCTGCTCATAAGGACGGTGCTGCATCCAAAGACACCAGCCGGGCGCACACCAGGGAAAGAGGGCCCAGTCAGGGGCTTTTTAGTTTGTAAAACTTCGGACGTAGACACAGCTCCACACTTTCTGTGTCACAGATCTTATAAGGATGAGAATTTTTTGGATAGAGAATCTAAAGAAACCACAGGAAATTCTCAAATTCTGCCTCCCATGAAGGAAGGTGAAGCCAGTGAGGATTCTGAGGACAAACCAATGTGTTGGGAGTCAAGGGGGCCAGAAGACCTGAGAACCCAGAAGGCTCTCTCAGTGACTCCCACGCATGCGTTTCCGTCACATTTTTCTTTGAAGGAGGAGATAGAACAGTTGCTGATGGTGGAAAATAAGGGAGTTTTGAGAAGCCCAAATCAAGACACCTCGGTGTCTCCTTCCCTTCCCCCGGAAAGCTGGGGGGCACCAAGTGACACCTTCCCTCTTCCTGAGAATGCTCTGATTTCTACACTTCCACCCTGCCCAGCGCTGGAGAAGACAGATTCATGGATAAGTCCATCTCCAAATCTGTTTTAGGATTTACGGTTGGCTGCTGAGTCCATGAAGGGGACTCATCTACCCTGCCAACAGGGTCCATGTGAGTTTCTCCTGGGGTAGGTAGGGTGGTTAGGTCTGAACCACAGGCTTCTGGGAAAATGATGGCCTTCAGTTAGTGCTTCTTCCCGGTGTCTGGATTAGGATGGAAGGAATAAGTGAAATAATGGACCAAGTCAAACTTCTGATATGCAGAAATATTCCCAGTAGCCTGAGTAATCATTTCTCATAATTTAGGTTCTGAGGATTTGAAGAAGTAAAAAATGCTTGTGCTCAGTATCTGGAAGGATCCAGTTTAGGAATATTGTGGGCAGCTCCTGTGGATGGCAGAGCTGGTACAGCCTGCGCAGGCCATGGGTTCAGTCTGCAGCATCACCAAAAACAAGTTGTATTTTTATGTTTGTTTGCGTTTGGGTTATTTTTGGCCTTCAGAGTGAAGTAAATCTAAAAACCCTTATTTATAGGTTAAAAAAGGTTTCTCATCCAACTTCACCAGTACTTTTCTCCTTAAAATATTACTTGAATTGTGAATTTTTGTCTGTTGTATTCTACAACAGAATAAGTAATGTCATTATAGGGTTCAGTCTCATCTTCTTTACATCTCATCAACCTTCAGGTTTTGTCCACTTTCCTAAGGAAGCAGAGGTGCTGGCTTCTTTGTTGCCCGCTTTGTGGAAATCTAAGTTTGAGTCCATTGTATTTGCCTAGATCTGTTACCTTTTCTCAGAGTGAAAGAAAGACAGCTGGAAAAAGGCGCTTTGTGTTGAGTGCTCAGAAATCACTCTTACTCTTTTGTGTAGAACAACCAATAAACCTGCTTTGGCACAAGATCATCTCTCTTTTTCCCTTTTTGTGTGAGATTGTGGAAATTTGAGAGTAATATCTGAATTCCTAGGTCTGGAGTCTTGTTTAGAAATCTGTATTCTAGCTAGACACGGTGGTGCACACCTCTGATTGCAGCCCTTGGGAAGTTAGGCAGGAGGTAGCAGTTTGAGGGCAGCCTAGGTTTCATGGGAAGACCATGCTTCACTAATTTTTAAAATCTGCCTACCCCTGTTACAGGACTGTTACTGCACCTTGAAGATGCAGAGATAGTCCAGGATCAGCAATGACAACCAGTTGTTTTTTTTTGTTTGTTTGTTTGTTTTTTTTTTTTTTTTTGGTTTTTTGAGACAGGGTTTCTCTGTGTAGCTTTGCGCCTTTTCCTGAAACTCACTTGGTAGTCCAGGCTGGCCTCGAACTCACAGAGATCCGCCTGGCTCTGCCTCCGGAGTGCTGGGATTAAAGGCGTGCGCCACCACCGCCCGGCTGACAACCAGTTGTTTTATGAGAGTCACTGAAGGAATTAGTGTTCCCTCTCAGATTCCAGACCCAAAGCAGGGTGTAGTGGCCCACCTCTGTAGTCCTAGCACTTAGGAGGAAGAAGCACGGGATCCAAAATTCATTCTCAGCTCTGTAGTGAGTTCAAAGCCTGCCTGGGCAAAGGAAACCCGTCTCAGCAACAAAACAAACTAAATGAAATGCTCTTAAATGAAAAAGAACTTTTAGGGCTGGAGAGATGGCTCAGTGGTTAAGAGCACTGGCTGCTCTTCCAGAAATCCCGAGTTAATTCCCAGCAACCACAGGGTGGCTCACAACCATTTATAATACAATCTGATGTCCTTTTCTGACATGTAGTTATACATGCAGTGCACTCATACATAAATGAATAACGTTTTTAAAAAGGAAAAGAACTTTTAAATGAAAGTTTTGAATTTGTATTTATTTTCTCTTATATGCATGAGTGTTTTGCCGGTGTGTGTATCTGTGCACCACGTGTGCACAGAAGCCAGAGGAGGGCGTGGATCCCAGCCCTACACAAGACATTTCTACCGTTTCCTCTAAGGTCAGGGAACATTGCAGAACAGGAGGTGGGAAAAGATCAAGAGCCAGAGAGAGGCCAGGTAGTGGCGGCAGCGGTGGTGGCGCACGCCTTTAATCCCAGCACTCCGGAGGCAGAGCCAGGCGGATCTCTGTGAGTTCGAGGCCAGCCTGGTCTACAGAGTGAGTTCCAGGACAGGCACCAAAACTACACAGAGAAACCCTGTCTCGAAAAAACAAAAAACAAAACAAACAAACAAAAACCAAAAGTCATGAATCTGTGAAAGAACTGGTAGAGAGGAGGGGGTACTTGATGAGGGGAGGGAGACCAGAGTCTCTGGGGGGAGATTAATCAGAATATATATACATGTATGAAATTGTCAAAGAACAAAATTAATAAAGCAATGTATGGATGGCATCCCAACCAGTTGCACAAAAAGATAACCCTCTCCTTCCTTCCTCTTCCTGGAACTTGTTCTAATGACTGTTTGCCTGTTTGTTTTTTTTTGTTTTTGTTTTTTTTTTTTATGACAGAGTTCTTATTCACAGCACTTAGCATTTAGTTGTCAGGTGGCTTTGAAGTTGTAAACAGTCATGCACTTGGGGGAATTTGAGACCTCCAGAATGCAGAAGTAGTCACTGAGGCTACTGATGCAATGTGGAGGCATCAAAGCCCTGGGCCTCACTTCCTGGCCTCTGGTTTACATTGTAGTCGATGATTCTCATCAGCTGTTTACATCTAACAGCTGTCACAAGTTCATAAGAAAAGGAAGGGGGGGTAAAAATTAAAGTTGTTTGGCACCAAAAGAGAGAGAGAGAGGTGGGCTGCAGGTGGGACTGTCATTGCTGCTTAGCCTGCTGCCCTCTCTACGGTGTGCATTTATTTTATGTGCAGGGGTGTTGTGCCTTGCATGTATGTCTGTGCACCAATGCATGCGGTGCCCCTGGAGGCCAGAGAAGAGTACTGGATCTCCTAGGCCTGGAGTTACAGATGGTTGTGAGCCACCGTGTGGGGTCTGGGAATCAAACCCAGGTCCTCTGGAAGAGCGGCCAGTGCTCTTACCTGCTGCTCCGTCTCTCCAGCCCCCACCCACTGTTTTCTTGCTGTATGCAGAATTTAAGAAAAAAGGGAAGGGTATGGATGGCTCAGCAGGTAAAGGTGCTTCCCACCAAGTCTGAGGACCCTAGTTCAACCCATCAGTGACAGATGCTGCAAGTTCCTCCTCGAAAACAAACAAAAACCCTTAGGATCTTGTGGGAGACGTGAATGCATGTTTAACTAAAATAACAGTTAACGTTCAGTGCGCACCATGACGGTGAGAGAGAGGCCCAGGAGCTGGGGAGAGGAGAGGACGCTTGTTCTGGAGCTGAAGTGTGTGGGCATGCTTCTCGAGAGATAGGAGGGGGTGCACCATAGCAGAAGAAGATTCCACTGTGGAGAGAGGAGAAAGCATACAGGGTCTGGTCCTGAGAGGGAGGCAGGGAGGCAGATGCATCTCTGTGTGTGTGTGTGTGTGTGTGTGTGTGTGTGTGTGTGTGTGTGCGCGCGCGCACTCTGGGGGTTGGGTTTTTTTTTCCCCCTTTGGTTCCAAGCCAAAGAACTGACTCAGCTAATGTAAGCAAAAAGAGAATTTATTGGAAAGATGAGTGACTCTCAGAAATGATGGGAAATTTAGAGAATTAAATTTGGAAATAGAATCAAGGGTGCTGCAGAACTGGAGGAAGCAGCGACTGCTCAGCTGCTGGAGTGAGTGCCAATGTGAATGCTTCTGTCACTGAATAATCGGACTCGGGATTCGAAACCTTGAGGCAGGGAGCAGGGATGGGAACTGGGATCAATCCCTGGTCATAGTTAGAAGTGTGTTATTATTACACGGGGGGGGGGGGGGGGGGCTGGATGACATAATTTAGTGTCCATTACAAAAGGCTATAGGCATATCCTAGGATCCTTAAAAAGGATGGTGTGTGTGATGCTGTGTGGAATTCCAGCACCCGGGGGATGGAGGCAGGGGGAGTGAGAATACTAAAAGTCTAGGGGCTGGAGAGATGGCTCGGGGGTTAGGAGCACTTGCTGTTCTTTCAAAGGACCCAGATTCAATTCCCAGCACCCACACGGGGCTCAGAACCATCAGTAACTCCAATTCCAGGGCATCTGGCACCCTCCTCTGGCCTGTCGGAGGCACATGTCCTACATAGACAGACGTGTGGACCAACTCCTCAGAGGAAGAGTACAAAGGTCTGCACTACATGGGGTAGACACAGTTGCCAGGAAAAACAACAACAGAAACAAAACCAAATGCCCGGAGCTGAGGACATGGCTCAGTGGAGAAGGTGCTTGTCATACAAACACGAAGACCTGAGCGTGAACCCCAGGACCCATGTAAAAAGCTGCACATGGGAGTTCCCTGGGGCTCAGTGGTCAGCCAGTCTAATCAATTGGTGAGCTCAAGTTTCATCAAAGAATCTTTGCCTTAAAATACACACATAGAGCTGGACAGTGGTGGCACACGCCTTTAATCCCAGCACTCAGGAGGCAGAGACAGGCGATCTCTGTGAGTTTGAAGCCAGCCTGGTCTACAGAGCGAGATCCAGGAGAGGCACCAAAACTACACAGAGAAACCCTGTTTGGAAAACCAAAAATCAAAACCCCACAGACGCATGCACACACACAGTAGAAAGTGTCAGTCTCCATACAAGCGTAGGTACACACACAAGTGTACCTGCATGCACATACACTCAAAAAGAAAGGAAGGAAGGAAGGAGGGAAAGGAGGGAGGGAGGGAAGGAAGGAAGAAAGGAGACCAATAAAATGAAAATTAGGAAGAAAATCAGAGTAGTATCCCTGTGGTGGGTTGAGAGAAAATGGGCCCCAAAGGGAGAGGCAGTATTAGGAGGTGTGGCCTTGTTGGAGGAAGTGTGTCACTGTGGAGGCAGGCTTTGAGGCCTCATATATGCTCAAGCCACACCCAGTGAGACAGCTTACTTCCTGTTGACTGTGGGTCAAGATGTAGGACTCTCAGCTCCCTCTCTAGCACCATGTCTGCCTGCAGCCACCATATTGTACCATGATAATAGACTAAACCTCTGAAACTGTAAGCCCCGCCCCCACCGCTCCACCTACCCCATGGTCCAGACAGATCTCTCTCAGCTGCTCAGAGCCAAGTAAGCACACAGAGGCTTATATTATTTACAAACTGTATATGGCCTATGGCTTTAGCTGCTTGCCAGCTAGGTCTTTCATCTTAAGTCAACCCATTTCTATAAATTTATGTTTTGCCATGTGGCCATGGTGTTACCCGTCAGTTGGCATCTTGCTTCTCCTTCAGTGGTGACTGGAATGTCTCTTGACTCTGCCTTTCTTCTTCCTATCTGTCTCTTGGATTTCCTGCCTGGCTATAACCTGACTCACCATAGGCCAGAGCAGCTTGTTTATTAACCAATGGGAACAACATACATTCACAGCGTACAGAAAGACACCCCCTGCACCATGGTCAAGGTGTCTCTTCACAGTAATAGAAACTGTAAGGCAATCCTGTAAACCAGATGTGGCAGCATAGACCTATAATCTCAGAACTTGAGAAGTGAAGGTTGGAGAATCAGGAGCTCAAGATTATGCTGATAGCATGTTCAAGGTCAGCCTTGGCTGTGTGAGATCCTAGCTCAAAAACAAGAGAAAAGCCATATATAATCACAAACACCTTTAATTGGGAGGTAGAGGCAGGAAGGTGGCTCATGAGTTTCAGACCATCTTGGTCTACATAGTGGATTCCAGGCCAGCCAAGGATACATAGCAAAACCTCGTCTCATAAAAACCAAAACCAAGGTTGGAGAAGTGTCTCATCAGTTAAGAGTATATACTGCTCTTGTAAAGGACCTGAGTTCCTTTCCCCACCCACTCCCAGTGGTTCACAAGTGCCACCTCAATGCCTCTGGCCTTCCTGTTCATGGTCTCACACAATTAAAAATGAAAACAAATCTTGAAAAAAAGAAAATTTTGTTTTGTTTTGTTTTGTTTTTTTCGAGACAGGGTTTCTCTGTATAGCTTTGCGCCTTTCCTGGGACTCACTTGGTAGCCCAGGCTGGCCTCGAACTCACAGAGATCCGCCTGGCTCTGCCTCCCGAGTGCTGGGATTAAAGGCGTGCACCACCACCGCCCGGCGAAAAAAAGAAAATTTTGTATATCATGTCCTCATCCCCCCTATGGTGGTTTGAATATAATTGTTCCCCATAAGCCCATAGGGAGTGGCACTTTTAGGAGGTGTGACCTATTGTAGGAAGTGTGTCACCATGGGGGCGGGCTTTGAATTCTCCTATGCTCAAGCTACTCCCAGCATCCCAGTCCACTTCCTGTTGCCTTCTGATCAAAATGTAGCCAGCACATGTCTACCTGCACACCACCATGCTCCCCAACATGGTGATAATGGACTGAACCTCTGAACTGTAAGCAAGCCACCCCAAATAAATGTTTCCCTTTGTAAGAGTTGCCATGGTCATAGTGTCTCTTCACAGCAATAGAAACCCTAACTAAAACATCTCCTCTTTTTTGTTTGTTTTTTGAGGTAAGGTATCTCTGTAACCATTGGAAACCTGGCTGTCCTGGAACTCACTTTGCAGACCAGGCTGGCCTCGAACTCACAGAGATCCCCTGCCTCTGCCTCCCAAGTGCTGGGATTAAAGGTGTGAGCTACCACACCCAGCCCCTCCCCTTTTGTTTTTCTTTTGAGACTGGGTCTAGTCTTGTCTAGTCCTGTCTAGTCCTGTCTAGTCTGGAACTCACTGTGTAGACCAGATCGTCCTGGAACAGTGATGGGATTAAAGAAAGATATATACCATCATGCCCAGAAATGTTCCCAACACTTTCAGGGGAAAGGGTCTCATGTAGCTCAGGTTAGCCTTCAGCTCACTGTATAGCAAAGGCTGGTCATGAACTGTCAACTTCCCAAGTGCTCCAATTACAGACCTGTGCCACTGTACCTGTTTTCACATTTCTTAATAATTATCATATTTAAATTGTTGATTATATAGCTATCTCATACTATGATCTCTCCTTTACCAATAATGCACAGATAATGCATAACAAGTACTCCTAAGAACAGAAAATCCTGACTGCTTTGTGGATAAGGTAGTGTTGTTGCCCTCAGTGATATTTTTCTAGTATTTTATTTATCAAATGATTTTATAGTGAATATCCACATAGTCACTACCCTGATTTTGCCTTTAGTTACTTCCTATGGCTTTTAGGGATGTAATAATTTATTTAAAAAAATCAGTGCAATTGCAATATTTCAACACTACTTAGCCCAACTATAAACTGTAAAAACACCTCCTATTCATGTGTGCATGTGTATCGGTGTGTGTGTGTGTCTGTGTGTGAGGGATTGATTTACAGTTTATTTACAGAACCCTGGGCCTCCTACCAGCGGCTGCACGGGGGATACCTTCAGTTGGTGAGACGGTCTCACTATGGAGCTCTAACTGGCCTCGAAGTCCACTCTTCCTGCTTCAGATTCCCAAGCCCTGGGAGGAGCAGTGCCATCAGGCTTTGGCTTTGTTGTTACATTCTTTTTTTAATGTGTATGGGTATTTTACCTGTGTATCATATGTGCTCACAGGAGGCCAGGAGAGGGCATTGGATCCCTGGGATTGGAGTCACAGACATTTGTGAGCAACCATGTAGGTGATGGGAATCAAATCCAGGTCCTCTGGAAAAGATGCTCTTAATCACTGAGCCACCTCTTCCACCCCAGTTACTTTTTTTAAAAAAAGTAATGTCTTGCAGGGTGGTGGTGGTGGTGGTGGCGGCGGCGGCGGCGGCGGCGGCGGCGGCGGCGGCGGCGGCGGCGGCGGCGGCGGCGGCGGCGGCGGCGGCGGCGGCGCACGCCTTTAATCCCAGCACTCGGGAGGCAGAGCCAGGCAGATCTCTGTGAGTTCGAGGCCAGCCTGGGCTACCAAGTGAGTTCCAGGAAAGGCGCAAAGCTACACAGAGAAACCCTGTCTCGAAAAACCAAAAAAAAAAAAAAAAAAAAAAAAAGTAATGTCTTGCCGCTACTCTGGAATTTATTTTCTAGTCCAGGTTGTCCTCATACTTTGCCTCAACCTCCAGAAAGCTGGGATTAGAAGTATGAGCCAGCAGGTCCAACTAAGTCCCCTTTTAGACAGGTCTTAAATGTTCTTCCAAATTTGAGTTGGATTTTGTTTATCTGAATGTTCCATCGACTGGTACTCCTGAGGGCTATGAAACATAAATATATTTCTTCTCCCTCAAGCAGTTCCTTGACTGTTTGGAGATGAGGGCCATGACCTCTCTGACTCTTTCCCTCCTTTCTCCCCATTTCTCTCTCTCTCTCTCTCTCTCTCTCTCTCTCTCTCTCTCTCTCTCTCTCTCTCCTCATCTCTCTCTTTTGAGACAGGATCTCTACACACAACCCTAGAGCTCACTATGTAGCCCAAGCTGACCTCGAACTCACAAGATCTATCTGCCTACCTGTCTCTGCCTCCCAAGTGCCGTGATTAAAGGTGATGCCACTGCATCTGGCTATCCCCATATAATTTTGAAGGGCACATATAAGAAGGCACCTGAAGTGCTCATCACATCCATCTATTATTTTTCTGTTTGATTCCCATAAAACACTTGGGGGAATAAGAGAAACTGTTTTCAGAAGCACATAGCAATGTGATGAGGAGAACTTACAATAATGATGGTCTGGAGGATGTATTAATGAGTTGTGTGGGGAAGAAAGGAAGCGGTCTTTGGAGTGACATCCTAGAAATGTAATTAGAAGAAAAATGACACCAAAGGGAGATTGGGAAATCAAAGGCAGACAGCTGAAAAGCTGTGTATTAAAAGGTCCAGCCGTGATGAAATTCAAACAACAGGAAAGTTATATGACTAATTGTTGATGTTGAAAAACAACAGGAAAATTACAATATCATGTATTGTTTCTCTTACGCTTTTAGGTAAAAAATTCTTTTTATTACTTTCCTGAAATGTAAAAAATGCAGGGGACTGTGCACGTGCCTCAGATGGACAGTCCTTGCTAGCACATGTGAAGCCCTGGTTCTGTCCCCAACACAATGTCAAGCTGAGTATGGAGGTGACTCCTGTAATCACCCAGCAGGCAGAAGTAGGGAGGACAGCAGTTGAGGGTCATCCTCTGCTAGCTGGAGGCCAGCCTGGGCCAGGTGAGAACCCGACTGAAGAAGAGAAAAGTTATTGTGATTTCCACGTGTTTCTATGTGTGCTTCCGGTACTGAACAAATAACAGAAATCAGGGAAGAATGAGAAAAAAATGCTAGCATTTCAAAAACATGTTTCTGAAGCTAGGCAAGGTGATACAGTTTTGTGACTTCAGTGCTTGGGCAGGAGGATCTTGAGTTTACAGCAGGCCTGAACTACACTCTGAGAATCTCTCTTTAAAAAAAAAAAAGCATCAGGCAGGGCATGGTAGCACATGACTTTGATCCCAGCACTCAGGTGGCAGAGGTGGGCAGCTATCTGTGAGTTCCAGGAACACCTAGGACTACACAGTTAGACTCTGTCTCAAAAAAGAAAGGAAGGAAGGAAGAAGATAGGAAGGGAGGGCAGCTTTTGGAAACCACCACAGCACAACTATGATCTTAACTTTAAATAAAATAACGAAATAGATACTTAAAAGTCAAAAATTCGTAAGCCTCCAAAGAATGAAGGAATTGTGACTTACCAACATTAGGCTGAAATGTAAATAGTAGACTTTGCCAGATTGGTGTGAGTGGTTTTCTGGGGGGTTTTTGAATTAAGAATTCCAGGAACAAGAGAAGAAGCAAAGTGTTATATACTCTGTTGAGTTATGAGCAACACAGGGTGACCTATCATCCTGTGAAATCTCCATTGGGAACTCAAATGTAGTGGTTTCCAGGTGAGGGTAATGACTGGAAACACTTGAGAAAGATGCATCAGAACAAATGAGCAATGCTGGAGGAAGGAACCGGAAACCTTTCATTGTGAAGTAACAGAGAAGTTGATACAATGAAAACATGCTGTTTGGAAAACAAAACAAAACTAACCAGAAATGAATATTCAGTTCAAGAAATAGAATATTACCAGTGCCACAGAATCTCACCTTGCCCCCTTACAACATTTTTTTTGGGGGGTGGTGGTAAATTTTAAAATATGTGTGTGCTTGTGTGTCTGTGTGGGAATATGTGCTAGTGAGTGCAGTTACAGGAAGACGCCAGAAGGGGGCATCAGACAACCTAGAGAAGAAGTTACAGGCGGTTGTAGGCTGCCTAATGTGGGTGCTATAAATTGTACTCTGGTACACACTATTAACCGCTGAGCAGTCTCCAGCCCCTCACCTTGCTCTCTTCCACATCTCCATCCCAGCAATGGCCGCTATCTTCAGTTTTACTTGTAGACCTTTGCTTTCCTCATTACAAATGCCCCCCAACCCATAGCAAAGTAGTTTTGCCTATTTTTGAAATTCACATGTATGACATCACATTGAATGTATACTTTTGTGCCTGCCTCCTTTATCCAGCATTATTTTGCAGTATGTTGTGTGTGTATGTCTAGTTGACTTTCTTTGCTGTATGGTATTGTGTGAAATCTACTTGTGGGAGCTATGTTCTGACAAATACGTCATAAGGTGGTTTCACCATTGTGTGAAGATGGTGCAGGAGGATTACAAGACCACTGTCTCCAGACCAAAGACGTAGACAGCAATGACTGCTCCTGGCATTCCTTGACATATTGTTACAGCAAAAACAGATTTTGTTCTGGTTTAGCTTGCTTTGGTTTTTGAATTATTTTGTTTGTTTTCTAGACAGGATCTATATTCATAGCCCCACCTGTCTTAGAATTCACTCTGTAGACCAAGCTGGCCTCAAATTCAGAGATTTGCCTTCCTCTACCTCCTGAGTGCTAGGATTAAAGGTGTGTTCCATCAAGTCTGGCTTTTGGTTTTGTTTTTTGTTTTTGTTTTTGTTTTTGTTTTGAAACAGGGTCTCTTCGGTGATTTGAATGAGAAATGTCTTGGGTAGGCTAGTGTATTTCAACACTGGTTCTCTAGTTGGTGGTGCTGTTTGGGGAGGTTTAAGAGATGCAGCCTTGCCAGGCAGTGGTGGCTCATGCCTTTAATCCCAGCACTTGGGAGGCAGGGGCAGGCAGATCTCTGAGTTCAAGGCCAGCCTGGTCTACAGAGTGAGTTCCAGGACAGCCAGGGTTAGACAGAGAAACCCTGTCTCAAAAAACTGAGTTGGGGGGGGGCAGCCTTGCTAAAGGAAGTATGTTGCTGGGGCCGACTTGAGATTTCATAGCCTCATTCAATCTCCGGTTTGCTTTTTCTGTTCCCTGATTGGTCACCCATCTTCCCGGGTCTGCTGTCATGCTTCACCGCCATGATGATTCTTTACTTTCTGGAATGGCGAACCAAAACAAACTCTTTCTTCCACACTTGCATTTGGTCACAGTGCTTTACCACAGCAATGGAAAAGTCACTAATACAGTGTCGCCTAGCTGACCTGGGGCTGGATTCGAACTCAGAGGACCTTCTCCTGCCTGGGTTCTCCAAAGTTTGAAGATTACAGCCATGCACCACAATGCCCAGATTGTTTTCCTGTTTTTGAGATAGGGTCCCCTGTAGTCCATGCTGGCCTTGAACTCCTGATTATCCAAGCTTTACCTCTCGAGTGTTAGAATTACAGGCACATACCACCAGGTCCCATGAAATTTTTCTTTAGAGATATAGAATGAGTACTCTTTAAAATAATAGCAAAAGTTTTGTGTAGTACATGCATGAATCAGTAACATGGTTATTTTTATTATTAGTATGCACTATGCATAATTTATAAGGCTGCCCACATATTAGGTTTGCTTACACCATCAGCACCATACGCACATGAGCATTGCACTGGGTTGTGATGTTTTAACAGCATAGGATTTTTTCAGTTACTTCACCTTACAGGCCCACCCTTGTATGTGCAATCTGTTGTTGATTAAATCATTGTTATTAAGCTGGCTATGGTGGTGTGTGCCTATATTCCTGCCACCTAGGAGGCTGAGGCCAGAGGACAACAAGACTAAATCAAGTCTGTCCTCAAAAGAAAACCCTGTCTCAAAAACCAAACCAAAACACTGGTTCACGATCTGGTAAGGTGGATAAAGTACTTGCTATTCAAGCATGGAGACTGGATTATGGACTCCCCAGAACCCCATAAAAGTCTGCTGGACTAGGGCTGGAGAGATGGCTCAGCAGTTAAGAGCACTGACTGCTCTTCCAGAGGACTCAGGTTCAATTCTCAGTACCCACATGGCAGCTCACAACTGTCTGTAACTCCAGTTCCAGGGAATCTGATGCAAGCAAAACACTAATGCACATAAAATAAAAATAAATATTACATTAAAAAAAGGTCTGATGGACCTGGTGGCCTGTCTTTAATTCTACCAGTCGGTCAGAACTGGGAAATAGGAAACCCCTGAAGCAAGCTGCCTAACCAGGCTAGTCACATCGGTAAGCTCTGTACTCAACTGAGAGAACATGCCTTGAAGAATAAGGTAGAGAGCAATCAAAAAGAGTCCCAACATCAACCTGGGCCTCCACAGAATGTACATACACGTGCATGCACACACCACACACACATAATAAAGTATTATTATGCCACACATGACTACCACAGTCTATTCTGTCACATTATTAGTTTTGAGGCAGTAAACAACTTTCAGTTTCTGGCTTACAATAAGAAACATTTGTTGCTTGGGGTTGGGAATGCGGTTTAGTGAGTGCAGTGCTTGCCTAGCATGAACAAAGCCCTCAGTTCAATCGCCAGCACAACATAAAAGTGGATATGGTGTCCGCGGCCATCTTCCCAGCACTCGTGAGGTGGAGGCAGCAGAGTGAGAAGTTTAAGGTTAACCCGCTACGTGTGCCCCTGTCTTAAGAAACAGGAGTCCGAGATAGGGCTCAGTGGATAAAGGGGCTGCCACCAAGCCTGGTGACCTGTGTTCAACCCTGGAGCCCACACGATAGAAGGAGAGCAGCACCTCCTACATGAACCACACACACAAATGCAAGCACAAAACAAAGAAAAGAGACTGGAGGGATGGTTCAGTGGTAAAAGCATGAGGACCTCAGTTTGAATCCCAAGCACCCACATCAAAAGCTGGGTGTGGCTGCACTGGCCCGTAACCTCAATGCAGTGGGGAGACAGGAGCATCTCTGGGGTTTGCTGGCTGCCAGCCCGGCTCCAGGTTCAACCACAGACCGTATCTCAAAGAATTAAGGTGGAGAGTGTTAGAGCAGGCCACCTGATGTCCTCCTCTGGCCACACACACACACACACACACACACACACACACACACACACACACACACACACAGTGTGCATGGGCATATATGCCAAACCAAATAAACAGAAACTCAACTATCTGTTTGGTTTGTTTTGTTTTACGAGACTGCCTCTGCCTCCCGAGGGCTGGGATTAAAGATGTGTGCTAGCGTGTGTGTGTGTGTGTGTGTGTGTGTGTGTGTGTGTGTGTTATCACAGACAGCCGGCAAGTATCTGTTTCTGGCTCTTGAAATCTGTAGACCCTGTCGACCTGACTTTTTTCTGTGTTTTCTCATTTTTAGGACACAGGCTGAGGAAGCAAATTCTTTTTAAAAAAAAATTCAATTTCCTCAGCACTCAGGAGACAGAAGCAGGCAGATCTCTGAGTTTCAGGCCAGCCTGGTCTACAGGTTGAGTTCCAGGATAGTCAGGGATACACAGAAAAATCCCATCTCAACAAATAAAAAAAAAAAAAAGAGTTTTTGAAATTTTAGGCTGGAGCGATGACTCCACAATTTAGAGCACTGGCTGCTCTTCCAGAGGACCTGGGTTCAATTCCCAGCACCCACATGCAGCTCACAACTGCTGTAACTCCAGTTCCAGGGGGTCTAATGCCCTCTTCTGACCTCCTCCAGCACCAGGTACAATGTGATGAGGACACACATGCCAGTAAAACACTCAGACACATACAATAAAAATATATTTTTTAAAAATGTATATTATAATTATTAATTTGTGGCGGGGGCTGGGCACGCCGCCATAGCACTCATGTGGAGGACAATGCACAGTTTTCAGGTGTTTGTTCTTTCCTTCTCCTGTGGGCTACAGGGGTTGAACTCAGGTTGTTTGACTTGCATGGCAAATGTTTTACTCACTGAGTAATCTCACTGAAGAAGCAAATTTTATAAGGAAATATGCTGTTTCGTTTTGTTTTGAGACAGGATTTCTCTGTGTGGCCCTGGCTGTCCTGGATCTCGCTCTGTAGACCAGGCTGGCCTTGAACTCACAGAGATCCACCTGACTCTGCCTCCTGAGTGCTGTAATTAAAGGCATGTGCCACCAATGCCCACCAGAAAACATATCTTTTTGAAACAGCAGGGGAAGCGATTATTTCTGGCAGGAATACACTGAAATTCTTAAAGCTTCTGCTTGGACATAACTGGCAGCTGTTGTCTGTTCTACTCACAGTGTATTGGCCGAACACAGCCAAGCCAAGCCACGCATGTGGAATGAATGCTCCAGGAGCCACTCGGGTCACACTGGTGGTACACATGAGTACCAGGAGCTCTGAAGAACAAGCCAGGAGGCCACTCTGGAGACTGAGGCAGGAAGATCATGAGATTAAGGTTCGCTAAAACCCTATTTATTTCTATTTTAAATTAAAATCTTTTATTTTCTGTGTTATGAGTGTTTAATCTGCATGCATGTCTGTGCACCATGTGTATGCCTGGTACCCAAATAGGCTAGAAGAGGGCACCAGATGCTCTGGAAACAAAGCCACAATGGCCCTGAGCTACCACATAGATGCTGGGATCCTTCAGGAGAGCAACCAGTGCTCTCAACCATGGGGCTAACTCTCCAGTCCTCTAAAACCCGATTTCTAAAACAAAGAAGCCCAGCAAAACCAAGCACAGAAAAGAAGCCCGGGGCTGGGGATATAGCTCTTTCAGGAACAAAACCCTGGCTTTGATCTTCAGTACTGCTTGTAAATTGGACCTTGTATAGTCCAAGTTGACCTCAAACTTGATATAGAGTGGATGATGACCCCATACTCTTGATTCTCCTGCCCCAACCTAGGAAGTACTAGAAATACAAGAATTCATGTGTGCCTCTGTGCTTAGTGGGGCTTAGGTATTTTTGCAAAAAAAAAAAATGTTAAGCTCATAAATCTCACAAATTTTTGGAGTGTTGATTGGGCTTGTTCTGAATCCACAAGTGACTCTAGCGATAATCAACACAGAGGAAATCAGGAATTCCAAGCATGAGTTGGGTTTGAATCTCCACTCAGAGTTTTCTTTAATACCTCTTGACAAAGTTTTTCCCATAAATGTCTGACACAGTGTCTGTCAGGATAACTTCTAGGTACTTTTTATTTTGAAATAATTTTAGATTTACAGAAGAGATACAAAGAACAGAAATTCCTGGAACTCTTGTTCACTCAGGTTCTCCTAGTATCTTACAACACCATGGTCATCTGTAACCATTGTGAAATTAGTATTTATAAACTATGATGAACTGAACTAAGCAGTGTTTTTAAGAGTCCACCTGTTTTTCCAATAGTGTATTTTTTCAGCCTCATTATCCATCCCAGAATATTATATTGTATTTTGTTTGGTATTACTTTAAATAACATTTGTTAAAAATTTTTATTTCCTACCTGCTTGTTACTAGTACATAGAAATACAATTGTCTTACACATTAATTTTGGTTATGAATTTTAATAATTACTCCATATTTTCTACACATGCGTATCACTTATGAATAATGACTTTTATTCATTTCTAACTATAGAATTTTACTCTGGTGTAGTGGCACAAGCCTCTAATCATAGCACTTAGACGACTAAGGCACAAGAATTATATTACAAATCTGGAGCCAGGTATTGGAGTGAATGCTGGAAGATCAGAGAAGCAGAACAAGCCACAGCCACCTCATCTTGCCTATTCCTCAGCTGATCCTGTTTCCTCAGACTGGAAGCCTGGAAGTACTCATTTAGAATGAATCTCAGCTGAATTGTGCTGCTCAAAGCCTAAAAGCTTATCCAGCTAAATGCTTCTAGTTTCTGGTCTTCACGCCTTATATACCTTTCTGTTTTCTGCCATCACTCCCTGGGATTAAAGACTCACTTTCTGGGATTAGTGTGCGTCACCATGCCTGGCTGTTTCCAGTGTGGCCTTGAACTCACAGAGATCCAGGTGGATCTCTGCCTCTGAAATGTTAGGATTAAAGGCGTGAGTGCCACCATTTTCTAGCCTCTGTATCTAGTGGCTGTTCTGTTCTCTGACCCCAGATAAGTTTATTAGGGTGCACAATATTTTGGGGAACACAACACCACCACACTGGAGCTTGCCCATTCGTTTAGCTAGTATAATTATGCAGCTTGCTCAACAGATCCTTTGCCACCCAGGTGCTCAGGTTTACAGGTGGGTCACCACATTTGCTCAGTTTGTACAAGGGTTCTAGGGACCTGAACCTTGTCCTCACACTTGTATGGCAAGCACTTTATCCTCTGAATGTTCTCTCTAGCCCTGTACATTTTATCTTACTTTTTTTTTTTTTTTTTTTTTGAGACAGGGTTTCGTCTGCCCAGGCTGTCTTTGAACTTACTGCATAGTCAAGGATGATCATGAACTCCTAGTCCTGTTTCCACCTCCCAGGTACTAAGATCACAGTAATGTCCCATCACGAGTGGCCTACTGTGCAGCATTTAATGTTATATGAGTTTGCCGGGCAGTAGTGGTACATGCTTTTAATCCCAGTACACCTGCAGAGGCAGGTGGATCACTGTTTGAGGCCAGACTGATCTACAGAGTGAGTTCTAGGACAGCCGAAGCTGTTATACGAAGAAATCCTGAAGCCCTGTCTCAAAAAACCAAAAGAAAAAAAAAATGTTATGTGAGTTTAAAACAAATTGAATTTTTGTTTGTTTTTTGTTTTTATTTTTTGAGATAGGGTTTCTCTGTGCAGTTCTGGCTGTCCTGGAACTCACTCTGTAGACCAGGCTGGCCTCGAACTCATGGAGATCTGCTTGCTTCTCAAGTGCTGGGATTAAAGGCATGTGCCGCAGCTGCCACCACCACCCAGCTACAAATTGAATTTTAAAATGTACATATTAGTTTTGTTTTTTAAAACTACATTAAATGTAAATGAAGAGGGTAAGGATGCAGTTCAGCTGCAGAATGCTTGCCTACTATGCCTGAAGCCTAGATTGGAATTCCTAACACCACACTAATCCAGATGTGGTGGTAACATGTAGGAGCATCAAAAGTTTAAGGTCACCCTCAGCCACCTAGAGAGTTGAAGGCCAGGGTGAATGTAGTATTGCATGTTTATAATCCCAGTACTTGGTAGGCAGGATAGCAAGTTTGAGGTCAGTTTGGACTTGACACCAGGCCAATAACAAATAAACAAAAGGGGACTTGGAATGAAGCCCTGTGTGGGAATCCATAGAACAGACCCTCCAGTCTGTTGGTTATCAGAGTGAGAGGTAAGACTATGGTGCAGAGTGTCTCAGCACAGATAGTGGCCAAGAAGCAGGAGAAAGAGGATCATAAGCTAGTGTAAACTACAGAAAAACGTGGTTAGAATGCTGTAGGGGCCATGCTTCCACTGAACAGGCTCCAGAGGCAGGATGCAACCTTGAAAGGAGATGAGACTAAATCCAGGAACCCAGACTGAGGCCTGTCTAAACTGACCGATGCATGCTGTAAGGATAAACAGGAAAACAGTGTGGTGTGTATTCAGACAGCCAAGCCAGTCACAAGGCCAACACAAAAGACTACACCCTTGTTAGCGGAAAAGGAGCAGAAATGGTACCAGGTGAGGTCCTCATCAGTATGAGATCCAGTAGACTGCAGGCTCAAAAATGTGGGGCCACAGAGCAAATAGCATTTCATACCAGAATGTAACTTTTGTAAAGGAAAGATGCAGATCCAGGATGGTTCATGTTAGCAGGAGAGAGGGAGTGGGAATTTGAAAAGAGTTTGCATAATCTGTGCTGCAAAGGAAAATGAAACTTCCTGGTCTGGGTCAACAAGGTCACTTCTGGAATTCTTTTTTTTTTTTTTTTTTTTTTTTGGTTTTTCAAGACAGAGTTTCTCTGTGTAGCTTTGCGCCTTTCCTGGAACTCACTCTGTAGACCGGGCTGGCCTCGAACTCACAGAGATCCACCTGGCTCTGCCTCCTGAGTGCTGGGATTAAAGGCGTGCGCCACCACCGCCCGGCCACTTCTGGAATTCTTATGGTTAGAAATTATGTAAGGATTTCTCAAAATGTTGGCCTACTGTCAGAATTAAATATTTTCATATCTATATGCAGTCAAGCTTTAAAAAAATTTTTTGAATATGTGCCATTAGTTTCAATGAATTTCCCAATTTCTTTTTCTTTTATTTACTTATTTATTTATATTAAGAGAGAGAGGGTCTTACTATGTAGCTCCTGGCCTGGAACTCACTATGTGGATCAGGCTGGCCTCAAGCTCAAAGAGATCCTGCTGTGGGATGTTCTGTAGGTCCTGTGGGAGCCCATTCTCAGGTTCTTTGTGGCGTTACCCAGCAGGTCCGTATAGAGGATGATTAGGACCATGGGCCTGAGTGCAGGTGTTTGAGATGGTCTGCACTTGGCTGTGCTGGGGGATGGTCTGTATGTCAAGTTGCTCTGATTGGTTAATAAATAAAACCTGATCGGCCGTGGCTAGGCAGGAAAGATAGGCGAGCCTAACAGAGAGGAGAAATAAAAGGACAGAAAGGCAGAAGGAGACGCTGCAGCCGCCGCCATGACCAGAGACACTGCAGCCGCTGCCATGACCAGAGACACTGCAGCCGCCGCCATGACCAGCAGCATGTGAAGACGCCAGTAAGCCACCAGCCACATGGCAAGGTACAGATGTATGGAAATGGATCAATTTAAGATAAAAGCACAGTTAGCAAGATAAGGACAGTTAGCAGGAAGCCTGCCACGGCCATGCGGTTTGAAAGCAATATAAGTGTCTGTGTTTACTTGGTTGGGTCTGAGCGGCTGTGGGACTGGCGGGTGACAGAGGTTTGTCCTGACTGTGGGCGAGGCGGAAAAATCAAGCTACAAATGGTGCCCAACGTGGGGCTAAAGAAAAAAAGGGCTAAAGAAAAAAAGGGAAGAAAAAAAAAAAGAGGGACTAAAGAAAAAGGACAAATGAACAGGGATAAAGGCCGGTGTTATGAAAAAAAAAATAAATAAATACTAAAGACAAAGTCCCTTAACCAAGAGGCGCTCCAATAAAGTGTGATCTGAGAAGAATCCTCGAGTGGTGGTAAAGAGGATTCAGAACTCAACACACGGAGCAGTGACGTCGGTAAGTTCTCCAGGAACGGTGACGTTGGTATTAAAGAGAAAGTAAAAGTAATATAAAAAATAAGCCATGTAAAGATGGATATCACACAGAGAGTTTGGATTATATTGTCTTTGGGATTTTTAACTACAGAAAAACATTTGATCGTAAAAGATGTTGAGTTAAACCAATATGTATATATTAAAGATATCTTGACTTTAAAATTTGGATATAAGGATGTGTTACTTTGGAAAGGAGACTCTGTTTTTGTCTCTACAGAAAGCCAGAGGCTATGGATTTGTTCCAGATTAAGATATATCAGGTTTGACCAGCCAAGACCACCTGAAAGGTCTCCGATGACACCATGGCCCAGATGATCCAACATCCAGAATCGTTTCAAGGCAACTGGCTCAGACGATACGGTCTCACGGACTACTCCATGATCCTAAAATTTTCTTTGCATCCCCATAAGATACAGCGCCCCCCTCCAGCAGGAAGTAGTTAAGAGAAGCTACGCCCAAATTCCCAAATATACCAAGCTGACTTTGGAGATGTGTAAAAGTTAAAACCTTCCTTTAAAAAAAAAAAAGAAAGGGGAAGTGCTGTGGGATGTTCTGTAGGTCCTGTGGGAGCCCATTCTCAGGTTCTTTGTGGCGTTACCCAGCAGGTCCGTATAGAGGATGATTAGGACCATGGGCCTGAGTGCAGGTGTTTGAGATGGTCTGCACTTGGCTGTGCTGGGGGATGGTCTGTATGTCAAGTTGCTCTGATTGGTTAATAAATAAAACCTGATCGGCTGTGGCTAGGCAGGAAAGATAGGCGAGCCTAACAGAGAGGAGAAATAAAAGGACAGAAAGGCAGAAGGAGACGCTGCAGCCGCCGCCATGACAAGATCCACCTGCTCTACTTCCTGTGCTGGGATTAAAGGTCTGAGCTCCCACAATTGGATGGCTTTTTAATTATTGCTATTAAAGAAAATGTCTCACTGTGACTGGTATGACATACAGTTGTGATACCAGCACTCAGGAGGTAGAGGCAGGAGACTCACCACAAGTTCAAGGCCAGCTTGGCCTACCAAGTATGCTCCAGGCCAGCCAGCAGGATCCTCTTTCAAAGGAAAGCTGCTAGAGAGACGGCTCAGTGGTTAAGAGCACTTGCTACTCTTGCAGAGGACCTGAGTTTGGTTCCCAGCACCCACATGGCAATCCACGAGACTATAACTCAACCTTGTTCCAACCAAGGTGGAAAGAACTGACTCCTGAAAGTTATCCTCTGACCTCCATATGTATGTTGTAGCTCATATGATACCTCCACACATACACATACATGTAATTTCTATGAGCTGTAGCTCATAGAAATTTCTAGAGGCCATCTCCTAAACTCCCAGGTGCATTGCCAGATACAGAAGTCATTCATAAAGTAACTCAGGATAATGGGGAGTACTGTGTAACAATGGATATGCTTGATAAACTATTTGCAATATACATGGGTAACGAAAGCCAAGAATACATCACCTCTATATGGAAGAGCAAACAATGTAAGTTTGTGAGACTCTCACAAGGCTCTTCAAATAGTCCAATGATAGCAGTTTCATTACTATACACCCAGATTAATTAGCAAATTATGACTTTAATTCTATATATAATAATGACAAGCAATAAATAGAAACAGAAAAGAAACAATTAATAGAGAGTATGAAAAGATGGCACAGTCACTAAAGCCATGGAAAGCTGGGGACCTGAGTTCATATCCTTGGCTCCCGGGTAAAAGCCAGGTATTGTCAAAAACTTCTACCATCCTGGCACAGAGGATGGATATTAGGTTCTCAAGGGGAACAGAACCTATAGAGTGAATGTATATATTAAAGGGGATTTATTATATTGGTTACACAATATGGGTTGGGTCATCCAGCAATGGCTGTCTTCACATTGGAGAGGCTGAGAACCTGTAACCGCTCAGGCCATGAGACTGGATGCCTCAGCAGTCTCAGTCTGGTTCAGAAGAGTCAGAGGCTTCCAGGATTGCCTTCAGTACATGCTGGAAGGCTGAAGAAGCTGGGTTCTGATGACAGCGAAGGATGGCGGGAGCAGCAACAGGACAGAGAAGCCACTGAGCAGGGTGGATACACTAGCCAGATACACTAGCGCATGAGCAGGGCGGATACACTAGCCAGGTACACTAGCGAAGCAAAAAGGTGAGCAGACATAAGGCAAAGGTTTGTCTTTTGGTCCTCTTCTGCTAGCTGCCAGAAGGTGCTAACCACATTCAGGGTGGATCTTCCCACTTCAGTTAATGCAATCAAGAAAATTCTGAGCTGATGAGATGGGTCAGGGATAGACACACTTGACAAACAAGCCTCTCAGCCATGTTCCATCCCTAGACCCCACATAAAGGTAGAAGGGGAGAGGTGACTCATGCACACCATGGCTCATTCGATACAGTCCCACCCCAACTATGCACACATGCACCCAGTAATAAGAAAGACAACCTCACAGGCATGCCCACATTAACCTGATCTATCTAGATAACCCTTCATAGGTGTTAGAAAGCTCAAGAGGCTTGACTCATGGGTAACCCCAGATCCTGCCAAGTTGACAAGCATTATTAACCATCACATGGGCAGATCCCTGAAGTTCACTGGTCAGTTTGTCTAGTCCGCTGGCCAGCTCTGGGTTCACTAGAGACCCTGTCTCAAGAGATAAGGTGGAATCTGGGAGTGGTGATGAACACTTTTAATCTCAAGACTTGGGAGGCAGAGGCAGGAGGATCTCTGTGAGGTTGAGGGCAGCCTGGTCTACAAAGTGAGTTCCAGAACAGTTAGGGCTATATAGAGAAACTCTGTCTCAAAACAAAACAAGAAAGATAAGGTGGAGAGTGAGATTGGAAGACACTATGTTAACCTCTGGCCTCTACATGCATACATACCCACACACACACATGTGCACACATAAACTACATATACACACTACACACACATAAAAGAAAATAGAGGAACTTAGATACAGAAGTTGGACAGTCAGCAGGCGAAAAACAATGGGAACAGACAGATAAAGTCACTTGTAAATGGTTGGGTGTTACATGCTCATAAGATGGCAGGCAGGACAGTGACAGACAAAATTATGGTAATAGGGACACCTGTGTTGAAACATGCAGCACAAAGTCTAATAGGATTACTTGAATATTGGAGTCAACACACCCCTCATTTGAACACCACACTAAGACCCCCATGTACAGTTGCAAGGTCACAGGACTTCATATGAGCAGAGCAGGGGTAGACACTACATACAATAAAAGATTATGTCCATAGTGGAGCTATGCTGCAGTGGTGGGCTGGCTGGTTTTGTGTGTCAACTTGACATAAGCTAGAGTCATCAGAGGAAGGAGCCTCAGCTGATAAACTGCCTCCGTGAGATCCAGCTGTAAGAGATTTTCTCAATTTGTGATCAATGGGGGAGTGCCCAGCCCATGGTGGGTGGTGCCATCTCTGGGCTGCTGGTCCTGGGTTCTATAAGAAGGTAGGTCGAGCAAGTCAGGGAAAGCAAGCAAATTAGCAGCATTCCTCCATGGTCCCTGCATCAGCTCCTGCCTCGAAGATCCTGCCTTGTTCGAGTTCCTGTCCTGACTTCCTTCAGTGATGAACAGTAATGTGAAAATGTAAGTCAAACCCTTTCCTCCCTAACATGACTTTTGGTCATGGTGTTTCATTGCAACAATAGAAACCCTAACTAAGATATTCACTGCTCTTTTAGAGGAGCCAGGTTCAGTGTCCAGCACACATATGACACCTCATGACTGTCTATAGTAGAGAATTTGATGTCCTCTTTTAGCCTCTTTGGGCACCAGGCATGTACACAGTGCACATACATATTCAAGCATAACATTCATAGACATAAAAAAACCCTAAAAGATTATGCATATACCTTCCAAAAGCTACATTACTCAATACCTAATGCAAACTTAAAATTAGCAACTATGATGGCACAGGATTACAGTACTGGGTCACTGAACCAAGGAGCCCACACAGCATAATTTTGTTCCAACAGAACTATGGGTAATTTATTTCCCATGTGTATCCAATAAATAGGCACTTTTGGAAAAGTATATTTGGCTAACTTATGAGGCCTCTGGTAGCACAGGAAAGGTCAACAATTGATCAAAGGGATCTCTCTCTCTCTCTCTCTCTCTCTCTCTCTCTCTCTCTCTCTCTCTCTCCCTCTCCCTTTTATTGGTTTTTTTGAGACAGAATTTCTCTGTGTAGTCCTGGCTGTAGTACTCACTCTGTAAACCAGGGTTGGCCTTAAACTTGGAGATCTGACTGCCTCTGCTTCCTGAGTGCTAGGATCAAAGGCATGCACCACCATCGCCCAACAAATGGGATCTCTTGATACTAAAAATTTCTGAACAGCAAAGTAAACATTCCTACAAGTGAAGAAGGATCTCTCTCTCTCTCTCTCTCTCTCTCTCTCTCTCTCTCTCTCTCTCTCTCTCTCACACACACACACACACACACACACACACACACAATCAAGAAAATTATTTAGAGATTTAGAAACAACTAAATATAACAATATGAGATGCGCTGATAAAAATTATAAAAATAGAGGTCAAAAAGCCCAAATTAGTCGACTTGCTACCTGTGCTAGCAGCCTCAGTGATAAGGTTTGCACAAAAAGCTGATGGGTGGTTGGGTATAATGCTGCACACACACCACATATGCATAATCTCAACACTTGGGAGGCAGATCTTTGTGAGATCCAGGCCAGCCAGGACTCCTTGTGAGACCCTGCCTCCAAAACCAAACCAATTGCTCTTAGGAATCAAGAGGTGACCAGGCTGTGCCCTGTTCTACAATACTCCTACGTTGTGTAAAATAGTGGGTTTTCAGACTGTGCCTTGCCCTGAGAGAACCCATTTTACAAGAAGCTTTGGACTCTCTTTTGAGTGCAACCATAAAGATGGGGTAACTATGTACTTTGTTGGGCATGTAAACACTAGCATTTGTTTGCTATCATTCACAAAACAGATAAGTAACCTGTCCCTAAAAGTAGGACAAGTGCAACCTACAATTTATCAAAATGAATTGAGAGTGTATCAGAAGACAGGTGTATTAACGTCACATAAGAACAGCCAGACAAGGGCTGGAGTGACAGCTCAGTCAGTAAAGGACTTGCAAAGCAAGCAGCAGGACCTGACTTTGATCCCCAGAATCCAAGTGAGAGAAGCCAGGCGTGGTGCAGGCACTTGTAATCCCATTGCTGGAGAAGTGGAGGCAGGCAGATCCCTGGTGCTCACTGGCCAGCAAGTTTAGACTGCTTGGTGAGTTCAGGCCAATGAGAAACTCTGTTTTAAAAAAATAGCAGATATCTGAGGTTGCCCTGTGGCCTCCACACAATGAAGCACATGTAACTGTCTGTACACATGGGTCAGTTATATCCACAAACATGCAAAAACAGGCCTGTGGGTTTATTGAAGACACTAGGCTAAGGAAAGGAAAGGGTGGTGCACCCTCACCTGGAACCTATAAAAGGAAGACAACTAACATTGCAGTCTGTCATCTGATCACCAAGTGTGTGACAAGGAACCCACAGGCAGAGAACTCCTGACTTTCTCAGTTGGGTTGTCTCCCCACTGCTGAGCCAGCCCACTCAATCACCAAACAGCTATGTACCCGATGGTCCATCTGGGATTGCTGTCTGTTCATCCTCTGGCCCAGTCTATTGCCAGAGGATGAACTATCTAGTCTTCAACTCCATCAAAGACCCAAAGATGTAATATTATTTAACAACAGAGACATCTGGCTACCTGGAGAGTCACTCAAAGTTACTCTACAATGTTGGGGCATCTATCTTCAACCTACAGGCCTAGAGCATCTGGCGGACTTTTCTATGAAGCAGGAATTTTGGACTGTCCTGCCTTGTTTTTGCAAAGTTTTGTCAGTCACTTTCCTCTGCGTCCTGCAGAATTTCTGGCAGACTCTTCTGTGAAGCAGGAATTTTGAAGGACTGTCCTGCCTTTTTTGGCAAGTTCAACAGTCTTTTCCTGTGTGTCCTGTATGTCCAGTCTGCACAGCACATTGTCAGCAGTCAAAGGCAAGAACAGTTTCTTTGCCCAGTGGCTAACCTTGCCACAATGAAAGAAAACTCCATAAGGAATTTCTTCGATACCCATTATCTCTGAGGTAAATTGGTGCTGCCAGGAGCAGATGTGCCTCATGGTCATGAAAAGCCCTAAGTTAACAAAACATTTTAAATGCCATATTCTGCAAGTCTTTGAAACATTTGGAGACCATCTATCTATCTAAAATATATCTATTTAACCCAGAAAACATACCTAACATATGTATAAATTTGACTGTTATAAATGACTAACTACTGAGCTATGTTTCTTGTTTGTCCTATATAGTTTATAATAATAGTTTTTAAAAACTAGAACTTCACCCTACATTCCCAAATTAACTGCATAGGCACAACACCTCAAAAATAGAAACATACATACAATATGTTGTAACAAAAATAACCTTAATTTTTTTTTTACCAATAAACAAAAATCCTTTAGACAATATTAGGAACATATATATGTATATACAGTAACAAAAAATTTTAAATTTCTATCAATTTTCTATATTCCCCTAAATGGTAACAAACATCCATAACCAAAAGCCACCCATACCCCCTAACTTTTGGTAATGTGGACATAGTTTTCTCCATACTGCTTCCTGCTGTTTGTGGATGAAGTATCTTTAGGGTTACAGAGATAAAATTTCAGATAATGGCCAAGTTCTAGGAAGACCAGCAGTAATCTTTGCTGATAGTTATCACCTGTCAAGATTCAGGTCTTGCCTATGCCTGATCAAACCTGATCCATATCAACACTGAAGGAATCCACAGCTTCTCATCCCCTGTGGAAACAAAATTCCAAAGCATTTTGATTCCATTTGACAAATATATTTTTGACTTCTTTTTTTAAAGTTAAGATAGCCCTAAAGTATCTAGGTAATTTCATTTTGCAGTCCTGTTCACAATTTCATGTGTCCTAACAGCTGTCTTTGCTGTTCAACATTCAAAATAGTCAAAATCAACACAATACTATACTGGATCTAGACTCCATGTGTATTTCCCATCTTATGTGGCTTTTTAATTTACTCTCTCTTTAAAGACTTTATTTTATAAACTATTCTTTTTTTCTATGACTATACCCTTTTTCTTTTCTTAAGCCTACCCACATTATTAAACACACTGTAACCTGTTGAGAGTTTTTTCTGTGTGTACCTCTTTTATTGGATACCTTCAGACTTTTTTGACTGTATGATTAAACCTTTAAACTGCTAACCTACACCTGGATCCTCTGCATGCAACTCTCAGCTGGTTCCACCCACTTCTAGAGTCATGAAAGCCAGGACTAAAGCTCACGGCCTGGTTGCAGGTTTGTGACTGAGAACTATGTTCAACCTTCCTAGAGCTCTAGAATGCCTATGCTTGCACTGTGGCAGGCATTTTAATTTGGTTTTTTTTTTTTTTTTTTTGGTTACTACTTAACGTACTGGCTGCTTAAGGACTCACCTGCAGGCAAAAACTCTTAAAGGAGCCATATCCTCTTTTTTTTTTTCTTTTCAAGCTTTCTTAGACCTAGGAAAATGTGAGCCCCACACTGGGTGCCAATTGTTGTCTTTTTTTTAAATTGCTGCTGCCTTTTAAACCATGGCTGTTCGAATCAGCAGCTGCAACTCCACCGCTACCAGCAGTGGTTAGGTCACGAGAGCCACAGCCTGAGGGAATTCTGTTCCCTCAGGCACCGACTCTTTCAACACTAAGAAGGGAACTTAACTAAATCTCTGTCCCTCTGAAGAACTCAAGATTCAAATGTCAAGGTGGAATTCTGCTCCTCAGAGAGGCTGAACAGCAAGTAGCTCGTCTCCTCTCCTTGCTCATGTCCTCCAAAAAGCCCTTGTGCTCCTCTTCATCCCTACTTAAAAACCCTTCTCCGCTTGGCTCCTCTTTACCACTTCCTGTCAGCTAGTTGCTATCTTGGCTTCCTGACTGCAGCTGAATTTCATTTAATCAAACACATCTTTGCATCATTAAACAAATGTTCCAGAGCATAAACAAAAGCAACACAACTTAAAATAACATTCTACAATAAACCTGTTAGCAAACTAGAACCCGCTACCTGCATGGAGTTCATACACATCCCTCTCTGAACAATAAATAAATGTTTCTTGGTAAATGACCATCAAACAGACTCTATTCAATTGTACTCCAGTTATGTATGGGTATGAGGATGCTCAAACTGGTTTTGAGTCAATATGCAACATGGCAAACTGTCCTCTAAATGAACTTTTAGGGAGAATCCCAATGGTAGTTTGAATGTAATTGGCCCTCAAAATCCCAAAAGGAGAGGCACTATTAGGAGGTGTGGCCTAGTTGGAGTAGGTGTGTCACTGTGGAGGCGGGCTTTGAGGTCTCATTTATGCTCAAGATACTGCCCAGTGTTTTAGTATACTTCCTGTTGCTCCTTCTCCAGTACCATGTCTGTCTGCACACTGCCTTGCTTTCTGCAATGATGATAATGGACTGAACCTCCAAAACTGTAAGCTGTCACCACAATTAAATGTTTTCCTTTATTTTTTTTAAAGATTTATTTATTTATTATGTATAAAGCATGTATGCTTGCAGGCCAGAAGAGGGCACCAGATCTCATTACAGATGGCAGTGAGCCACCATGTAGTTGCTGGGAACTGAACCCAGGACCTCTGGAAGAGCAGTCAGTGCTCTTAACCTCTGAGCCATCTCTCCAGCCCATGTTTTCCTTTATAAGAGTTGCCATGGTCACAGTGTCTCTTCACAGTGATAGAAACCCTAAGACACCATCTTATGCATATATATAATTGAGCAATATTTGATTAAACATGAGCAGTAAAAAAGAGGTTATACAGCTTATATCTGTCAATCAAAATAAAGAACCATCTTAATAACCATCCCTCCCTTTTAACACCATAAGAAGCCCCAGGCAATACTGTGGAGCCCAACTCATGTGGCCTCTTTGTGACCTATATTTATACCTTCATTTTGAATAAAATTACCTTGCTGTATTTACAAACTGTGAGCATTTATTTCATTCCTTAACAGCCACTAAGAACCTGGAAACACCTAACACATCCTGTCTATCAGTGACAATGTGAGTTTTCTCTCAGCTACCTAGTGACTAGGGCAGCAGTACCACCTGGGTCCAGGGACTGGAGACAGATCTGCAACACTGCAAGTCACTTTCTCAAGACAATAAGACCAAATCATATCATGGATGTAAGAAGTAAGACCTGTAAAATATTTTAAAACTTTTTCTATGCTCTGCTGTGGGATGTTCTATATGTCCTGTGGGAGCCCGTTCTTGGGTTCCTCGTGGCTTTACCCAGCAGGTCCGCATAGAGGATGATTAGGACCACGGGCCTGAGTGCAGGAGTTTGAGATGGTCTGTACTTGGCTGTGCTGGGGGATGGTCTGTATGTCAAATTGCTCTGATTGGTCAATAAATAAAACACTGACTGGCTAGTGGCTAGGCAGGAAGTATAGGCGGGACTAACAGAGAGGAGAAATAAAAGAACAGGAAGGCAGAAGGGGACACAGCCAGCCTCTGCCAGGACAAGCAGCATAAAAAGATGCTGGTAAGCCACGAGCAAGGTATAGATTTGTGGAAATAGGTTAATTTAAGCTACAAGAACAGTTAGCAAGCAGCCTGCCACGGCCATACAGTTTGTAAGCAATATAAGTCTGTGTTTACTTGGTTGGGTCTGAGCAGCTGTGGGACTGGGGGGTGACAAAGATTTGTCCTGAGTATGGGCAAGGCAGGAAAACTCTAGCTACAATGCTCAGTCTTCACTCATGACTAAATTAAATTTAATTGCATGCTTTGTCTTGCCACCCTTCTGATTCTAGAATCATCCTAAAATGGTCTGTTTTTACTAATAAATGTATATAATTTATTTCTTGTGATTTGACTAAATTTTTTTCTTTCATAACCTACTATTCTAAAACTCTAGTGTCTTAAGGAGTTTAAAATCCTCTTCCAGCCTCCTTGGACCCTGGGCAAATATGTGGCATACTTACATACTCACAAGCAAAACATCCATACATAAGCCAGGCAGTGGTACACGCCTTTAATCCTAGCAATAGAGAGGTGGATCTCTGTGAGTTTGAAACCAGCCTGATTTTCAGAGAGTTCCAGGACAGCTGTTACACAGAGAAACTCTGTTTCAAAAAACAAACAAAAAGCCATACACATAAAATTAAAACCCACTAACCAATCAACAAACAAACAAATGAAAACAAAAAGCTCTTGCACTGTTTTTCCCAGAAATTTCCCAGGATGCTCTGATGTTTTTGTTTGTTGTTTTTGTTTCTCCCCAGGTTTTGAGATATAATATTACACATTCTGCAATACCCTAAATTTGATTATAAGGTCTGAAGGATGGAGGAAGAGATAATGGAAGATTTCCATATTCCTGGATGTTTATTCAAACTGACTTAAAATCCAGGCAGTTGAATCAGGAGTCCCCCGATTCTAGAAGGGGTGCACTTTCACTATTGCCAGCCATACTAACATTGAAGACACTGATACCTCTAGATGGCCCTCTGAGCCCCACAGTGTACCTAGCAATGGACTGGATGGTTGCCAAAGGATTACAATTTTTTAGTTACATTACCAGGAGTTATTTCAGTTGGGTAAGTATAAAATCCCTGAGGTTTTTTTTTTTTTTTTTTTTAGACAGGTTTCACTATGTAGCCTTAGCTGACCCAGAACCCACTGTACCATAGTGAGTTCTGTAGCTAGAGTTTTCCTGCCTTGCCCACAGTCAGGACAAATCTGTCACCCACCAATCCCACAGCCACTCAGACCCAACCAAGTAAACACAGAGACTTATATTACTAACTGTTTTTATAGCTTAAATTAATCCATTCCATAAGTCTATATCTTGCCACGTAGCTCATGGCTTACCAGTGTCTTCACATGCTGCTTGTCATGGCGGAGGCTGGCAGTGTCTCCCTCTGCCTTCCTGTTCCAATTCTTCTCTCTCTTAGTCCCGCCTATACTTCCTGCCTGGCCACTGGCCAATCAGTGCTTTATTTATTGACCAATCAGAGCAATTTAACATACAGACCATTCCACAGCACTTCCCCTTTTCTTTTTCTTTTTTTTCTTTTAAAGAGGAAGGTTTTAACTTTTACACATCTCCAAAGCCAGCTTGGTATATTTGGGAATTATAATAGCTTCTCTTACTACTTCCTGCTGGAGTGGGGCGCTATATCTTACGGGGACACAAACAAAAATTTTAGGATTATGGAGTAGTCCATGAGGGTGTATCGTCTGAGCCAGTTGCCTTGAAATGGTTCTGGATGTTGGATCATCTGAGCCTTGGTGTCATTGGAGACCTTTCAGGAGGTCTTGGCTGGTCAAACCTGATGTATCTTAATCTGGAACAAATCCATAGCCTCTGGCTTTCTGTGGAAACAAAAGCAGAGCCTCCTTTCCAAAGCAACATATCCTTACATCCAAATTTTGAAGTCAAGGTACCTTTAAAATATACATTTTGGCATAACTCAACAGCTTTTGCAATCAAATGTTTTTCTTCAGTTATGAATATCAAAGAGAACATAATCCAGATTCTCTGTGTGGTAGCCATCTTTACGTGGCTTATTTTTTATATTACCTTGAGCCTATTGCTTTAAACTGCAGCGTTCTAAGACTGAAACAGCACTGGCACTGTGGCTGCTGGCTCCGCCCACTTCAGCTTCCCAACATGGCAGTGGTACGTTTTCCACAAGCTCTGGGAGCCATCAACTCTCAGAAATAGTGGGTCTATGCTTCTATCAAAGCAGCGTGTAGCCCAGAAACCTCTTTTTTTGTTTTGTACTAGCAAAGGCTAAATCCACAACACAGCTCAATGTGCCACTTGCAGAGGCCTCATTCCTGCCATACTGCAGGTCCAGGACACAATCCAGGAACCCGCCATAGTAGCTCAAACATGCAGGCTGCTGCTAACTTGAGAGAAACAACTAGGAACTGCTTTTAACTCCGTTTTAGAATCTTTTTTCTCAGGTTTTAGGTGGAAACTCTTGCCAATATGTTGGGCGCTATTTGTAGCTAGAGTTTTCCTGCCTTGCCCACAGAGTTCTTAACCTTCGTAATGCTGTGACCCTTTAATACAGTTCTTCATTTTTGTGGTGACCCCCAACCATAAAATTATTTTCATTGCTACTTCATAATTGTAATTTTGCTACTGTTATGAATTGTAATGTAATATTTTTGGAGATAGAGGTTTGCCAAAGCAGTTGAGACCCACAGGTTGAGAACTACTGGTCTCCGTAAGATATGGGAGACCAGGCTGGTCTCAAAACACAGAGGCCCACCTGCCTCTGCCTCCTGAGTGCTAGTACTAAACTGGCTGCCGAGTAGATTTTAAGTTCTCAAAGGAAACCTTTGTGGAGTAACACAAGTCCATTACTAAATGGCTGCTGTGCTGCCTAGTTTTCTGTGCAATGAACATGCAGAGCTTGACATAGAGGAAACCGAACCAAGAAACCAGGGTGTGGTGGAGGATGTATGTAATCCCAGTACTCAAGAGGCTCAGGTAATAGCATCATACATTTGAGGCCAGCCTGGGTGACAGCAGAATAGATCGGTCTTTAACAAAAAGGGGTACAAACTGAGAAGATGGAAGGCAAGCCTCAAATCCAACTCTTCCCAGCAGCTATGATTATATGTTATAGAAGGGAAGCACACACATAAGATAGGAGACAGTCCAGGGGAGAAACTGATTTCACAAAATCAAGATTTTCATACTTTAATGACAGAGAACATCTGGTAACAAACCATTGAGCAATTTATGCTTCTGTAAAACAAGCTTGCAAATCATTTGGTGACACTCTTCTGTAACAGACAACAAGGTCTCCTATCCATAATTCAAGGAATGTGAATGGGGAGAATGTACTTAAGGTGAGGTTAGTTTGGCCATAGGAAGAATGTTTTGTTTGGTATGTTAACCGTAGGTAGCTCAGTAGTAGAATGCTTACCTAAAACACTAGCATTAGCAAGATCAAGTTCCAGTCCCAGAACTGAACAGATAAACAGAAAAGCAGCCAGCTGGTGGTAGTGTACATCTTTAATCCTAGCACTCTGGAGGCAGAGGAAAGTAGATCTTTGTGAATTCAGGTCAACCTGGTCTACAGAATGAGTTGCAGGACAGCCAAGGATACAGAGAAACCTTATCTCCAAAAAAATCAAAAAATAAACAAATAAACGGAAGAGAATCAACTTTAGAAAGGAAAAATGGTTGGAAACTCTTAGTAGTGAGAACTGCTTTATTAATATGCATACATAATTTAACATATAGCATTTTTATATATAATAGTTTTCTTGAGATAGTGTTTCACGGAAGCCCGGGCTGCCCTTGAACTGGTTATTTAGCTGAAGATGACCTCTTTTTTTTTTTTTCTTTTTTTTTTTTCTTTTATGTACATTGGTGTTTTGCCATGGATATTGGGTCCTCTGGAACTGGAATTACAGACAGTTGTGAGCTGCCATGTGGGTACTAGGAATTGAACTCGGGTCCTCTGAAAGAGCAGTCAGTGCTCTTAACCACTGAGCCATCTCTTCAGCCCCCTCTTTGACTTCTTGATCCTCCTGCCTATACCTCTAAAGTGCTGGGATTTCAGGCATCGGCCACCATACCAGTCTTTGTGTTTTGTTAAGTTTATGGAGCCCAGTTACAAATCCTAATTCTATTTACCATTCCTCAATGTAGTAGGACGAGAGACGATGACTGATGGGCTATTTTCTTCTGCGATGGTGCAGTGGTTTGACTGAGAATATTCCTTAAAGGCTCAGATGTTTACATAATCAGTCCCCAGTTGGTGGTGCTGTTAGGATAGCTTTAGGAGATATGACCTTGCTGGAAGAAACATGTCACTGGGGATAACCTTTGAGGTTTAAAAGCCACACACCATTGCCAGTTCACGCTCTGCTTCCTGTTTTTGGTTTAAAATGTGAGCTCTAAGCTTGCTACTTCAGCCATGATGCCTGCCACTTCCCCACCATGATGGATTCTTATCCCTCTGGAACTGTGAGCCTGAAAACCTCTCTTCCTTGCCTTGGTCATGGGATTTTATCACAGCAATAGAAGGGTAACTAATAAAGATGAGGTGATATGTTGTTCGAATCTTAGATGGTCTTATAATTAAAAACCCAGAGCCAGATATCATGGTGGAAGCTGAAAGGTCAGAGAAGCAGAACAGCCTGCCACTAGTTCTTACCTCTATGAAATCCTCAGCTTAAAGGATTCTTTATGTTTTATATACCTTTCTCCGCTCTGCCATATTACTTCCTGGGATTAAAGGCATGTGTGCTTCCCAAGCACAGGCATGAGATCTCAAGTGCTGGGATTAAACGTGTGTGCCACCACTGCCTGGCTCTGTGTCTAATCTAGTGGCTGACTCTGTCCTCTGATCCTCAGGTAAGTTTATTAGGGCGCACAATATATCACCACAGTGGTGTATATGAGTTGGAGGAATAAAACTCTTTCACATGAATTTGATATACTCAATAGTTCCTGCAGAAAATTCAAGGTTCTGTGAAATCATTGCTTGAGTTTCTTTAGCCATTTTTCACTGAACATATTAAAGCACATTTGATTATAACAAAAGCCACAAATAAAGTCAGTAAAATTCATGTCTCAATCTAAAAGTCAAGAACAGTTAGACTCAATGCCCTGGGCATTCTAGAAAAAACAACCAGTCATTGGCTCCTAGTACTTAGAAGGAATTTTAGTTTTTTGAAACAGTTTCATATAGCTCAGGCTAGCCTTAAACTTTATTTGTAGGTGGGGATGTCCTTGAACTCCTGCTCTTCATTTCTCTATCTTCCAAGTTCTTGAGTTACTGGTGTGTGTCATCCAGTCCCTTTGGGGATGTTTGGTAAAGTCAGGAAACATGTTTTCAAATCTTCCCCAGGATAGTTTGAACTTTAGCACAAGATTAATGTAAATACAACAGGAAATAACTGCGATAGCACAACCCTATATTTTTTAAAAAAAGGTTTTGTGTGTGTGTGTGTGTGTGTGTGTGTGTGTGGATTTGTATACACTAGTAACGTGCTGTGGAGGTCAGAAAAAGGTGCTGGATCCTCTAGAGCTGGAATTACAGGTTGTAAGCCACCTGATATGGACTCAAGGTCCTCTGGAAAAGCAGAAAGTGCTCTTAACCACTGAGCCATTTCTCCAATCCACAAACCCTCTCCTGCTTGGCCAAGAGATGACGTAGACCTCAGGGATCTGGTCACTGAGCATTACTTTAGCTAAACCTGCGGAAGAATTCCTAGCCACTCTCCCATGACCGTGCATTTGCTGGTAAGATGCTTAGTCATCCCAGGGCCCTATGTCCTACGCAATCCATGCACTGCTTGATCATGTTATTTGCGTGCAGCATGATCACATAATCTATGAGCATGTGTGGCAGAGCTACGTAAGCCTGTATGTGCATGTGCAGGGGGATCTATAAAAGCAGGTCTCACTCATCCCTCTGCCCCTTTTCTTCCTGCACAGTCATTTCCATAGGCCTAAGCACCTCCTTCTGTTCCCTTCCCTTAAGAAACTTTTCTGGCACAGTAAACAGCACCACTTAATGAATAACATTGTGCCGCTTAATAAATAACACCTGCCATTTGTGTGTGTGTGGGGTGCAGAGTTTACCTAGACAGTTTTCATTAACTGTAATTTGAAAGATGACAGATTTGAAATACTTTGTGTTTTTACTTCTCCTCAAGTTGAGGTTCTACTGAAGAGTATACAAAAATCTACCTTCCTGGTATATAAATTCTTAGGTTTTGGTTTTGTTTTTTGGTTGCTAGGGGGTTCAAATACAGAGCATTATACTTGTTAGATAAGCCCTCTACCACTGTATTACATCCTCAGCCTTAGTTCTTGAGAACTTAGTGTTGGTCTAGTGCTTAGAGTCTTGGGGCTGATAGCTTCACAGAAGCTGGTTGGAGAGCCTAACATGCGAGTTCTCCATCTTCTGCAGCTTTTCAGTAACACAGACCCTCATGGGGGGTTCTTCAAAGCTTCTTCAGTTTATCAGATATCCTGCCAGAACACAGAGGTAAGCCAAGAGGTCAGTGTGGTCATGAATCGACAGGTTTTGGAAGATACCATCAGTTAGATGTCTGCTTTAGGCAAGGTATGAGATCACCCTTAGAGTTATCTATGTATACACAGGTTCAAGCAACAATGTAAATGTACACAGAAACCATTAAGGCTAGTTTTCAAGAAAATGACAAACGTAGCTAAATACAATTATGTTAACACCCCACCCCACCCCTGGTCAAGGGGGCAAGTCAGTTGTCTTTTGCCTTTTTAATTTTTTTCATTTATTTTTATTTACATGTATATAAGTACATGCCTTGTGTTGGTGTCCTTGAAGGCCAACTGGCAGTGGTGGCTGAGGAAGCTGCCTGACTTCTATTTTGAAAGCAGGAGCCATTATGCTGTATTGTTAAAAAAATAACTTTCTATTTACTGTTAAGAGCTGAGTTGGGGGCGGGGGGCTAAAGAAATGGCTCAGCGGTTAAGAGCACTGGCTGCTCTTCCAGAGGTCCTGAGTTCAATTCCCAGCAACCACATGGTGGCTCACAACCATCTGTAATGAGATCTGATGTCCTCTTCTGGCATTCAGGCAAACATGCAGGCAGAACACTGTATACATAATAAATAAGTCTTTTTAAAAAATTGTATGGAATAGGGGTTTCTTATGAAATGATACAAGGATAATGAGGGCAAAAACAGAACATGCCCCCACTATTGTTTTAAAAGCTGTGGCTGATGTTCCTGTTGATGTCTTTTTTCTCTGCTGTCCATGTTTGGATTGTGCTGATGTCCCTTCTTATTATAATTCCACTTCTTATCACATGTTCCCCTTTGGTAAACAACTGCCCTTAGGATGGACTTTTTCTGTGGAATTAATACTTACTCTACACTCCCAGAAGGATATAAGGGTTTATGTGAGATAGGATGTGTTACACTCATTTTACTCAGTATATCTTTACAATCTGTTAGTGGAATGGCAGGGACTCCTCCTGAAAATGGCCAGGATCCCTTACGTCTGTAAGATTCCACTACAGTTGCTGCTAACACAGCCCTTTTGTTATTGTCCAGGACTTGTTGTTGGTCACAGAGAGGTTTCTAAAATAGCCTGTCTAATTTCAAAAACTACTGATATTACAGCAAAAATATTAGCAGAAATTAATCAAGAAATGGGAGAACTGAGAACAACTGTTTTACAAAACAGAGCTACTACAGATAGATTACCTGTTACTTACAATCCTGGTTGTCAGCAATTTACTGGAATGTGTTGTTTCAAAATCTCTGATTTTCTCATACTATTGACAACCAAATTGATGATCTACATAAAGAAATAAACAAAAATTCTCAGATAAATTTTGACTGGCCAATATGGCTAAGATGATTCTTTTCCTTCATTGGTCTTCTATTATTATTTCTATTAGTTATCATAATTGGACCCTGTGCCCTTCAATGTATCACTAACTTGATCACCTGTCAGATAAACAATTTTAGAATCACTGCTGCTTGACAATATTATTAAGACATCCTCTATCAAAGACTTGACAGGGAAACATAAGTCAAGGGGGGAAGAGGAACCTGCCTGACACCATTTTGAAAGCAGGAGCCATTATGTTGTATTATTAAAAATAAGTTTCTATTTATTGTGAGATCCGTGTTGTAGTTTGTCTTTCTTTGGGACACCAGCCCCCAATAATGACATGGAGACTTATTATTAATTATGACAGCTTGGCCTTTAGCTTAGGCTTGTTCCAAACTAGCTCTTACAACTTAAATTAACCTGTTTCCATTAATCAATGTTCTGCTACATGGATCTTTACCTCTCCTCCAGTCTGCATGTCTGACTCGCTCCATGTCTTGCTGGCTTCTCTATGGCTAAGTCCAGTCAGCTAGTAGATGGCTCTGTCCTGATTCAAGGTTAACTTTATTAACAGTCTTGAAGTGTCACAGTGCGATCAAATATTCCACAACACTGAGTTGCTGTTTTTAAGTCTGTTTCCTGGAAACTGACCTCCCTTAACTGTGGTAGTTTGAATGTAACTGGCCCCCATCAGCTCATAGGGAGTGGCACTATTAGGAGGTGTGGCTTTGTGGAGGAAGTGTGTCACTGTGGGGGCGGGCTTTGAGGTTTCCTGTGCTCAGGATACCACCCATTGTGTCAGTTGACTTCCTGTTGCCTTCAAGATGTAGCACTCTCAGCTCTAGTCCCACCTCTGCCTGCATGCTGCCATGCTCCCCATCATGATGATAACAGACTGAACCTCTGAAACTGTAAGTAAGCCACCCCAACTAAATGTTTTCTTTATCAGAGTTGCCGTGGTCATGGTGTCTCTTCACAGCAATAGAAAACCCTAAGACACCAAACCATGACCTTGATTTTTTTAAAGAATACCCTTACCCTCCCTGAACCTCCCTAATCACTCTCCCAAATCACATGGTGACCACATGATGTTTTTTGAGATTTTTCCTGCATATTCTTATTACCTCATTGTCTCTCTCCTGTAAATCTGCTTTGCAACTACTTGTGATTTTACTCCTTAAAGGAGCCCAAGAAATGGATTTGCTGCTGCTCTCTTGAAGCTGACTTAGGAGGCAGTCGCTGGCCAAGTAAAACTCATGCCTGCTTCAAATCTTGCGTAAACTGTGGCAGTGGACTTATTCTCCATGAGTGGGATTAACAGGCCTGCCTGACGGGTGCTAGTAACCTAACTCCAGTCTTCTGTAAGAGCAGCAAGCTCTCCTTACCTCTGAACTGTCTCACTAGCTCCATATGTTAACTTTTCTTTTTTTTGAGACACAAGTATCTTTATGTTGTTCTAGCCATGTTAGAGCTCAATATGTAGATAAGGCTGGCTTCAAACTGACAGAGATCCTCCTGCCTCTGCCTGAGTGCTGGGATTAAAGATATTCACCACCATGCCTGCTTGGCTGTTAACATTTTTTTTTTTTGAGACAGGTTCTCATATGAAATACAGGACAGCACTGAATTCAAGATTGTCCTGTTTCAGTCTTCTTCTTCTTCTTTTTAAAGATTTATTTATTTATTTATTATGCATACAATATTCCTCCTGTATGTTGCCTGCAGGCCAGAAGAGGGCACCAGGTCTCATTATCGATGGTTGTGAGCCACCATGTGGTTGCTGGAAATTGAACTCAGGACCTCTGGAAGATCAGTCACTGCTCTTAACCACTGAGCCACCTCACCAGCCCCCTGTTTCAGTCTTCTGAGTAGTAGATTACCTTTTTCTTTTCTTCTTTAGGGGGTTGGGGATTAGGGTATCATGTAGCCTAGGCTAGTCCTGACCTGGCTATGTTACTGAGGATGACTCTGAATTTTTGATCCTCCTGCCTCCACCTTTCCAGTAATAGAATTGCAAGTATGTACTACCATGCCTAGTTCCCCCTCCCTCCCTTCTTTTTTTCAAGACAGGGTTTTTCTGTTTAGCTTTGGAGCCTGTGCTAGAACTTGCTTTGTAGACCAGGCTGGCCTCAAACTCACAGAGATCCTCCTGCCTCTGCCTCCCAAGTGCTGGGATTAAAACATGCGGCATGTGCCACCACCACCTGGCTCATGCCTAGTTTTAAGTGGTATTAAGATTTCAAACTCAGGGACTTGTGCATGCTGGGAAGGTACCATACCAACTGAGCTATATCCTCAGCTATATTGCCTTTTTTAAGAGAAATTTTAAATCTGTATTTGGATCATGCATCTTTTAGTCTTTGGTTACTTTAGAGACTAGCAGGGTGTATTTGTTCTAGAAGTAATATTAATATGCCTTCCCAGTCATAAATCACCCTGAACACTTAGAGGTTAATAAGGGTGGGGGGAAACACTCTTTAGAGTGTGCCTTCAAGATTTTACTAACTTTATACACCTTAGGCTTATATACTCCATAAATACTCTCATCCTTAAATCTCTTTCATGTCTCAAACCCAGGTTACACTTTGAACAATTTTTTGTTTGTTTTTTTGAGACTGGGTTTCTCTGTGTAACAGCCCTAGTTGTCCTGGAACTCTTCGGAGATCAGGCTGGTGTTGAATTCACAGAGATCTGCCTACCTCTGCCTCATGAGTGCTAGGATTAAAGGTGTGCACCACCATGCCCGACTTCACTTTGAACAATTTAAATGAGACAGGAAACTGCAAGTCTGGCCACATGGAGAGATGAGAGATTTACATAGCAAAAATACTGGAGATTATCTCTCTCTCTCTTGGTTTTTCTGCTACACCTGATAAACTTATTTCTTAAATACACCAAAATTGTCATTTTTTTAATAGTTGTTACTCAGGTTCATTTTTCCCATGTGGCAGAATTATGCCGTTCCTGATAAGGGCACAGGGGACGTAATGACAGATCAGGACTTAACATGGCTGTGAATCTGTGCTGCCTCCTTGGAGTGTCCTGTAGAAGTTCTGTTCTTTGCTATGGCTATGAGCCTAATGGCCAATTATAAGTAAGGGCAGACTCTTTCTGTTATGGGAATGGAGCCCAATTGGATGTCAGTCTTGCTGAACAGACATTAGCATCTATTAGCACCCTAAATTTCACCAATCTCTAAAAGGCCTGGTTAGTGTACTACTTATCTATGGGGTATTTTGGACACAGCTCCCTTAATTAAATTTTACTTTGTGTGACTTAATATCCCCTAAGCAAATAGAAATAATTTATAGCATCAATTCTGTCACTTGGATGGTGGCAAGGCACATGTTACTTATATCCCAAAATGGAATCATGCCACAGGGGTCCTTTAAGATTACCTATGCATAGATTTTTACTATCAACTCTTAGTGCTACTGGTTTTAAGTTAACCTTTTTCACAGATTTTTACAAATTTTAACCATATCCAACAAAATAAACTTATAATTTTTCAGGTAGAGAATGTTCACATAAGCCACGTCTAATTTTTTGGCTCTTCTGCTTCACTTTCTTCTCCCTGTCACACTGTCAGGTGGCTCAGACTGACAAAGGACATAAAGGAAACTTTTACATAAGCATGCCTGGTTCTAGAGAAGGGAGAGCCATAACCCAGCTCTAGAGCTTTCCAATAAAATAGAACAGCAGAAAACAATTTTAATGTTATTCACACCAAAAAGCTATCTTAACTCTTGCTAACCCAAATCCAGTGACCAGAGAGCTCAGAGATAACTTCTGAGGCCTGGCCATAAAAGCAGCCATGGTAGTGGTGTTGACTAGTGGCTGGCAAACAGAGGCAGCAAAAATATTGCAACCAAACTTACAGACACACTAGAAAACACAGACAAAACTTTCCAACAGAACAGACAGACACAACTTTCATGAGTAAGACAGACAAAACTTTCCAACCAGAACAAGGTGGGTGGTGATGTCTCCCTATACACCTTAGACAGGAGAATATTGGGGTCCCATGGAACTCCTCCACACTCCAGATAGGGATCCCACAAAACAGAACCAGACTATGACTATGACTCACCAGGAGGCCTCTGTAGATGCTTGCTGCATTTCTCAGCATAGGAGCTCACTCCGACAGTCTGCAAACTAAAGGCAGCCTGAAAGCCTTGAAATGTCTCAAGGCACATTCCTCTTGATGTGGCCTTAGCCTTGGGGTTCTGGAGTAAAGGTTCAGCTTTAGAATTTGGGTTGGGGGTCTGAATCTCATCTGGCCTCCAGAAAATGTTAATCCCACCGATCGAGAATTAAGACTATTACCACAATTTAAAGCCAAATTTGAAGCAAGCTTTAATTAAATACTGGTTAAGTTGATGGATTCTGGACAGGTCCACCTCTGGTTTCCCAGAAAAAAAATGGCTCCAAGAGTCATGGTTTGCAGTAGCTTAAGTATTTCTCATCAGGTCCAATTAGGGGCAAGTGTACATCCTGATGTATTTCCTGCCTGTGAACCTCCCTCCCACATGTGATCAAGTATATCTGTAACAGTATATCAAACACACTTGTTTAGGGGAGTGAAAATATGTGGCTTGTTATCTCCCATAAACAGTAACCTCCACCATTTCAGGAACTGTCTGTTCTTGGGCAAGGGGCTTACAGATCAGAGGCATTTTTGTTTCATGGATCTTTTAGGCACAGTAATTAAAACTTAAAATTTGCCTCAGCCGGGCGTGGTGGCGCACGCCTTTAATCCCAGCACTCGGGAGGCAGAGCCAGGCGGATCTCTGAGTTCGAGGCCAGCCTGGGCTACCAAGTGAGCTCCAGGAAAGGCGCAAAGCTACACAGAGAAACCCTGTCTCAAAAAAAAAAAAAAAAAATTTGCCTCTCACACCAGGAGTATCTATACACAGAGAAATCTTGTCCTGAAAAAAACAAGAAAAAAAAACATTCTTTAAGTCTAACATAATATGCCAACATAAGTCTTCCAAAATGGTGTTTAAAAGAATGTAAGGTCTAGTGGGGAAAATGGACAAGAACCTTTCACTATTTGACCTATGGTCCTGACACAACCATTCTTCATAATTTAGTGTTTGCACTAGAAAGATGGGGATGTTATATGAAGAAGGCTTGGTCTTATGATGACTTCTTTTAAACTTAAAAGACCACCAGGAGTGATTACATCCCTCTTACGGGTATTTTGAGGTTACATACTTCCTTTAGGATTGATTACCCAGTCACGGCACTTTGGTTATGTCCTGGCTTCCATCTGCTTTATGACCTCTCTTACCTGGTCCAAGTTGTCTCCTAGTTCCCGTAAAGACTCTTTTCTGTAGCAATAGCATCTGCAGGGTACAGGCACGTTCAGTTCACACTCCTACCATGACTCAGCCTGGTGAAAGTTACCTAAATTACTTTGTGAGCAAGTCAAGTAGAGGAATTGGGCATTCAGGTATATATAGAAAGTTATGCTTGAAGCTTCTGTCACTACAGGAAGGCAAGGCTAAGGCCTCACGACTCCCTCATAGTCATACAGTTTATTACTACTAATGTGTATGAGTGCATACGTATGCATGTCACAGCACATGTGGAAGTCAGAAGACACCTTTCAGAAGTCTGTTCTCTTCTTCCATCACACATCCTGAGGATTGACCTTAGGTTGTCAGGCTTGCATGCAAGTGTTTTTCCCACTGAAACATCTCACTTTATTTTAAATTAGGAGATGGGTATTCATGACAGAATTAGTGGTTCCCATATTAACTTGTTCCTCACTGTCATTTGTACCACAAGTTCCTGTGGGGGATATGGGAGGCCATTTAAAATATCTAAACTTTTTTTTTCCTTTCAAGACAGGGTTTCTCTGTTGTAGCCCTGGCTATCCTGGAACTCACTTTGTAGACTGGCACTGAACTCAGAGATCAGCTGCCTCTGCCTTCCTGAGTGCTGGGGTTAAAGGTGTGTGCTACCATGCCTAGGAAAAAAAAATTTTTTCTAAAACTCAGGATCTCATTATATAGCCCTAACTGATCTTGAACTCAGAGAGCCTTCTGTCTTCTGAGTGCTAGAATTAAATGTATGCACAGCCACACCTAATTATGTTACTTTCATGTCTATGTATGCACGTGTAAGAGGGCATTAAATACCCTGGAGTAATGGGTAGTTTCAAAAAGTTGTCTGATACTGATGCTAGGAGCTCAATTCCAGTCCTCTTACAAAAGCAACAAGTACTCTTTTGTTTTTTTCCAGACAGGGCTTCTCTGTGTAGCTTTGCATCCTGTCCTGGAACTCACTCTGTAGACCAGGCTGGCCTCGAACTCACAGAGATTCGCCTGCCTCAGCCTCCCGAGGGCTGGGATTAAAGGCATGCGCCACCACCTGGCTGCAACAAGTACTCTTGACCACTGAGTCATCTTTGCAGCCCAAGGGAGGGCCTATGAGGTCTAAGAGAACTGTGGAGTTTCTTCATTTTTACCAGAAATTCCTCATTTTAATTGGGTGGTGGGAATAGCAGAGTTTTAACCTTGTTCTTCCAATTCTTTTAGATTCTTCAGCTTGATTTTGTTTTTGTGTTTATATAGCAAGAGTTGTATGCACATGGATGTGCTGGCCTGTTTGAATTACATGGAGTGCAGAACAGGCAACAGATATCTTTCTCTATTACCTTCCATGTTATCAGTTTGACCCAGGGCCTCTTATTGAACGAATGGGAAGCTTTTGGTTAGACTGGTTGACCAGTGAGCTCCTGGGATGTGCTTGTCTGTCCCTTAGCACTAGGATCACAAACATGTATAGCCATATAGGGCTTTACTTTTCCATGTGGGTGCTGGGGATCTGAACTTATGGCCTCATGTTTGTAGAGCAATTGCTCTTATCCACTGAGCATCTCTTTCACCTTTGGCAATCTTTAACTCAGCATCCTTCTCCCTTCAGTATTGTACTTTTTTCTTCTTAGAGGGGGCTGATCACTGCTTCCATCCTCTAGGTTCTAATAATCCTGTTTCCACCCTAAAATAGGAATGCTCCTGCAAATCAGGCCTTTCACTTCATTTTCCATTGCTCTTTCAAATGCTGTGCTTGATCTCTGTCGTAGTAAACGTTGAAAGCCATCTCTACCAGGCATTACAAAAACATTTAAAAAAAACCCAAAAATTTTGTGTGTATGACTTTTTTGTGTGTATGTATGTGTATTATACACGTCTAGTCCCCTGGAGGCCAGAAAATCCTCTGGCACTGGAGTTACAGATGATTGTGAGCCGCCCTGTGGGTTTTGTGAACCAAACCCATGTCCTCTTCAAGAGCAGCAAGCACTTTTACTGATGAGCCATCTCTCTAGCCCAAAATACATCCTTAAAATACCATCCACCTTTTGTAGTTTTCAGTTTACCACCAGGAATGCTTTGGCTGATAAAACTGATGTTTATCTTTTTTGGGTGGGGAGAGAGTCTCAGGTTTGGCATTTAGACAGCACCAGTGGGTCTGAAAGATAATACTGTTTTTTTTTTGTTGTTTTTTGTTTTTGTTTGAAGGGTCTTCCAGAGGTCTTTGATTAACCTCCAATGCTTTGTCAAGACTCTGTAACTTAGCAACTCCTCACCCCTTCTTTAAGTCTTGTGAATAGGTATCTTCTGTACTTTTCAAGGACAGTCCACAGTCAGTTATGTCTCATATAGTATGTACTGTAGGGACAGATTCATCTGTCCAGCAGGATTCAGTGGACACACTAGATGGAGCCCTCGGGCTTCACGGTTAGCATAGCGTTCAGGAGTGCCTGAGTGTCAGCCCAAATGAGGTGAAATGTGGGATGGATTATCTTGACATGGATATTACTGTTACAATTAAATTGGTCAGAAGTAGAAGGTAATAATAGTAAAGAGAGAGAGAGAGAACACACACCAAATTAAATCTTGGCTTTTCCCTGCCTGGGCATCGGTGGCACCTTGACCAACTACTCCATGACAGGTGGGGGAGACCATTCCTTCCAAATAGTTTTTCCTGACCTGGTCTCCCCGAAGTTGAGTTCGGGGGTGGGGGTGGGGGTGGGAGGCAGCCACTAGTGGACTTTGAACATTTGCGGTTATTTCCCATTTGGTACCAAGCATGGCAAAGTTAGGGTTTTTTTTTTTTTTTTCCTCTAGAAACATGACTTTTGCATCTGTACTGAACAGGCTATTTCTTGCAGAAGAAAGCTTCTTGGAGGTCTTCTTTCCACCTGTCTTCTCTCTTTCAAAGATGATATATGGGCTTCTCATTGTCCTCGCTTTGATTTTTGCAGAATCATTCTTGTAATTTTTTAAAGTTACATTCCTCTGTGTGTATGTATATCACAAATACATACTACAGCATGTATGTGAAGGTCAGAGGACAATAAGGAGTCAACTCTCTCCTGGTATCATGTGGATCCAGGAGTTGAATTCAGGTCATCAAAATTCGTGGTAAGTGCCTTTATCCACTGAACTGTCTTGCTGGACCCTCTTACAAAATAATTGTTACTGTTAAACTGTATTTAATTTAAAGTCTCGTTTCCACATTTTTCTCCTGAACTTAAGACAAACCGAGGCCAAGAAACACCCCAGCAGTTGGGAGGCAGAGGCCAGCCTGGTCTGCAGAGGGCGTTCCAGGACAGCCAGGGCTACACAGAGAAACCCTGTCTCAGAAGGAAAAAAAAAAAAGTATCAACAGTTCAGGTCCAAAGGATGCGACCTGAATCAAATCGGAGTCGCTCAATGCGCAGTACAGACAATATTAATCCAACGACTGATTCTTGCAGAAAACGAAAGGGTAGAGTTCAACAATTCTTTATAGGTCTCCAAACTGCGTGTCCATCAAATAGAGTTGGGAAAAGAACTAGGCATGGTGGCGCACACTGTAATAACCTCAGGACTCAGGAGGCCGAGGCAGGAGACTCTCTCTCCGAGCTCGACACTAGCCTGGGCTACAGAGCCAGACTCTGTCTCAAAAACAAACCCGGAAAAATAACGGAACAAAAACATTACCCCCACCGCTGCCCCCTGGAAAAAGATGCTGCGGCCGCACGCGTGGTGGCGACTCACCCCGCAGGGGAAATGGAGAGTGCAGGGAAGGTTCAAGCGCCTCCGCGCCAACAGCCTGGAGCCGCGGGTGGGAGACGCCGCCAGGTGGACGCCCCGGGGCCGTCCTCGAGGCGAACATGGTCTGGGCGTCTACAAGACACGCCCAAGCCGGTCTCAAGGCCCGCCCACTACCTGGCGAAAACTTCCCGAGGGGACGTCGGGGCGCCCCTCCCGGCGGCCGCCCGCAAGTGCAAAACTGTCCCTCGCCTCTCGGGCGGGTTCCATTGACGTTACTTCCGGGAAGAGTAACCTTTCTTCGGCGGTTGCTGGGCCGCTGAGCTCTCGCGACATTTGCTCCCGCGAGATGTGCTTGCTCACTCCAGCGATGACATCCTCCTCCTCCCCGTCGCCTTTCGGCAATCTTCGCCAGTCCCAGCCCCGACCAATCTGCACTCAGATAGTATAGATGAGGGTCTCCCCCAGAACTTCGGCCCGCGAGGGGCGTCAGGCGGCAGCGGCGGGGTACAAGCCGCACGAGGCCGCCCGTAGCGCCACTGTGGGTGGACACGGGCTGGCGACTAGCAGCGAGCGTGGGCGGGGCGGGGGTAAGCCGGCCGAGTAGCTGCTCGATTGTTCTGGCCTGGCTATGGCGCCTCTCCTCCCCCCCGCCATGGCTCCCCGTGTCCCTGCTCCGCTCCTCTCAGTGAGTGAAAGTGGCCGCCGCCGCCGCCGGCCCAGCGCCCGCAGCCGCCTCAGCGCCGCCGCCATCTTGGGGTCCCAGGAGCCGCCGAGGGAGCGAGCTAGGAGCGTTCCCGTCCAACGCAGTCACCGTCGCTCGGCCTCGGAGAGCGAACCGCGGCTCCACCGTCGGCGGGGCGACCCCCCCCTCCGGACCCCGCCCGCACCCCGCCCCCCCTCCGCCGCCGCCGCGGCGGCGGGGCCCCTCGGCCCGAGGTGAGGTGGAGCGGACGTGGGCGGGTGAGCAGAGGGGGTGTAGTGTAGGCCCCTGTGCGCCCCTCTCTGCGGGCGACGACTGGGCCGCGTCTTAAAGGGGCCGTAGCCCCCGGCCCTTGGATTTGTCGGGGTTAGTAGAGAGGATGGGTGTGGACACTCCCCGTAGGGTTGGGACCTCGGAGACCTGGGCCGCGGCTCTTCCCTCGTACCTCTGGAGCCCTGGGGTCATGGGTGACCTCAGCTACCCGAGGAAGCCCGCGGAGCACCCACACGTGGGGAGTGTTAGACCAGGTGCACGTGGGACCCGGTGGGGCGGTGTCGGGCTAACACGTGTGTGGGTTTGGAGACGGGGAGGGGCAGGGCGGAGGCTTGTTGGGCTGGACGGGGAACCGGGTGAGGGTTCTACCTGTCAGTGGAAACGAGTGAGACCTGTGGGCTGGAGAGGATCAGCGTGTGGGGAGCGAGCCGCGATACGGGGCAATGGTGCAAGTTGCTGGTTGGTGTGAGGGAGGGACAGACTGACACGTGCACAGACTTAGGAATGTGTCTGTGACATCCCTTCGGGGTGTTTGAGGCTTTTGCCGCGCGGCTAAGCAAGTGTCATCTTCTTCTGACAATTCCTTCTTGAGCTTGCTGATGAAAAGTACTACTTCCGTAATCACGGAGGATGGAAGCCCCCTAGAGTTTAGAAGTTGGATAGAGCCGAAGAAGGCATCTAACTATTTTAGTTAAGAACCAACTGTGCTGAGGATTCCTTGATTTACGGTTTTTTTTTTTTTTACTTGTTAGGAATAGGGGAAGGAATTTGAAGGCTGAACTCTTTAAAACATCGCTGGTCATGAGCTTAGTTAGTGACTCCTTAATTTACGTTCCTAATTTTCATTGTGGCTTACTGACACTGGTTCCCACGACTTCCCTTCCTTCCGGTCTGGTCTTTCTTGTTTTTTTATATTTGTTTTTGTTTCGGGCCAGGATGGCCCGGAACTTGAGATCGGCCTGCCTCAGTCTCCACAGTGCTGAGATTGTACACTTCCGTGCCTCCCCTCCAACCCCCCCCCCCCTCCACTAACCTTTTTCAGATATGATGGCAGTTCAGGTGAATTAGACACAGTTCAGAAATTTCCAGTATATGCGAGTTGTGTAACTGTCACCACTATTTAACCAGTCACTTCAAAAAAAAAGTCCAGGAGTCTCTTAAGTACCATACACTCCTCTGTTTCCTCTTTCCACAGCACAACAATCAATCAATTTTCTGTCGTCTTTGACTTTTTTTTTTTTTTGGAGACGGAGTCTCACTATGTGGCTCTGGTAGTCCTGAAACTCACTGTGTAGACCAATCTGGCCTCCAACCCACAGATATCTGCCCACCTAAGTGTCCTGAGTGCTGGGAAATAGAGGCATGCAACACTGTGCCCAGCAGATTTGCCTAATCTTGACGTTTATATAAAGGGATGCTAATATATGTACCCACTTTACTAGCTGCTTTCATGTAATGTGTTTTTGAGGGTCATATATGCTATAGCATGTAAACTTTGCTGTTTTGTTTTGTTTTTGCTGTTACTTTTTTTAAAGAAAGATTTATGTATATGTGTGTGACCCTGAATGGAAGTCAGTTAGAAGAAAGCATCAGATCCTTTGGAACTGGAGTTACAGGTGGTTGTGAACCACCATGTGGGTGCTGGGAACCAAACCTTGGTCCTGTGCAATAGCAGTAAGCAGTCTTACCTGCTTAGTCCTCTCAGCTCCGTGTTCCGGGTGTTTATTTGAATCAGGGTCTCACTATGTAGCCCAGAGTAGTCTTGAACTCACAATCCTCTTGCCTCTGCCTCTTGATAAAGACATGGGCTATCTGGTTTTGTTTTATGCTGGAAATTAACTAGCTCCATCTTTCTATAAAACAACAATCTGGGATTGTTAAATTGGTTTTTCTTGGCGCTGGCTTCTGCATCTTTATCTTTAACCAACGTTGGACTAAAACCTTCAAAAATTTTCAAAAAGCAGAACTTGAATTTGCTTTGGACCCAGCACTCTGATGAATCCAGGATAATGAAGTAGTGTGTGGGCATACTGTGTCGGGGGCGGCCTCACCTCGTTCACAGTCCCTCACTCTCATCTGAGCATTGTTCACTTTGCTCTGTCTGTCTGTGCTGTGTAGTTAGGTCTGTGGTGGTTATGTCTGTCCCGAGCAAAACCATTCCCTAAACAACTGTACACATCGTACTTATATGTTACATTAATACATAACCAAACGGTGACGTAAAGTATATGAAGATGTGGGTAGGTTATGTCAAACAGTACTTCATTTTGAGCATCTATGGGTTTTGGTGTGGGAGAGCCCTGGAACCAGCCCCCAGGATACTGAATGATGACTGCAGACATGAGTGATTTGGGAAGTGCATATGGGACCATGCCTTTGCCACGTAGCCCGGGAGTGTAGTGGTTATACCACTGTATTCATGTAAGCCCACTGTTAGAATGCCTACATGACAGCAGAAATAGCTCAGGGTCACATTTCTCAGAATGTTTGTCATTATATGATGCATGTATGTGCCTAGTAAAATCTGCATGACTTTTAGATTTTGTTGGGTTCTTCTGGGAGGTGGGAGGAAAACATGGTCTCATACTGTTGTAGCTCGAGATAGCCTAGAACTTACTGTGTGGACTGTGGCAGCCTCAAATGTTCAGCAGTCCCAGGAGTGAGCCACCATGCCTAGCTTCTGTCTAAAGTCTAAAGTAAATTTTGTTTTTAAGAGAATAAATGCCTTGTTTTAGTTTGCTGTGTTCTTTCCTCTATGTCAGTGGTTCTCAGCCTTCCTAATGCTGCCCTCTTTAATCCAGTATCTCATGTGGTGATACCAACCATAACATTATTTTCATTGCTACTTCAGAACTGTAATTTTATTACTGTTAGGAATCATAATGTAAATGTCTGTGTTTTCCAATGGTCTTAGTTGATCCTGAAGGGGTCTCAACCCACAGATTGAGAACTGCTGTTCTGTATCTTGAGAAGAGTTCAAACCAAGTTTAAAAATATATACATATACATATATACATATACACATATATAAACTTTTATTTAGTGTGTTTGTGTGCACATGCCACATCACATGTGTGGAAGTCAAAGGACAATTTGCACAACTTGGGGTCATCCTCACTGCCATGTGAGTTCCAGAGGTCAAACTCAGGTCACCCAGTTTGGAGGCAAGTGTCTTGCCAGTTCTCAAACCAGTTTTTGAACTCTTTTTGATAGGGAATGTAACTAGAAAAAATTCTTTGACTGTGCTAGGGTGTGCCTCAGTAGTAGAGTGCATGTTCAGGGCCTTGAATTTGATCCGTAGCACCACCCCCTGCTACAATAGTAGTAATAAAAATAATAATAAAAAATTAATAATAATATATAATCCAGAAAATACTGGTGGTGCATGCTTACAATCCCAGTAGGAGCCTGGAGCCAAGAAAATAAAAAAATTTAAAATTGATTTATTTATTCTTATTTGATGTGCATTGGTGTTTTGCTTGCATGTATGTCTGTGTGAGGGTGTCAGATCCCCTGGAACTGAAGTTACAGACAGTTTTGGGGATGCCATGTGGGTACTAGAATTGAATCTGGGTACTCTGGAAGAGCAACCAGTGCTCTTAATGGCTGAGCCATCTCTCCAGCCCTGAGTTTTAAGCTTCAAGTCAGCCTGGGCTACATAGGAAATTCAGTAAGTACTTATACCCACTGAGCCATCTGGTATCCTGAAGACAAATTTGAAAGTTGACTAGTAAGTCTCAGAATATTGATGCTAGCATACAGTGATGAGAAGAGCTTAGGCATTGCTATTAAAAACCTGTAAGAGCCAGTTAGTGCTGGGAATGTAATTTGGAAGGGTGCCCAAAGCCTGGGTTCAGTCCCCACCAGCCCCTGTACTGGGCATGGTACCACTTGCTGCAAGGTGGCCGGCTTGGGTTATTTCCAACCCTGTCTCTAAAATTAAGTAAATGACCTGGGTGTGGTGGCATATGCCTATAATCCTAGCACTCAGGAGGCAGAGGCAGGTGGATCTCTTGAGTTTGAGGCCAGCCTGGTCTACAGAGCCAGTTCCAGGACAGCCAGGGCTACACAGAGAAACCCTGGCTCAAAAAAAGAGAGAGAGAGAAGAAAAAGTTAAGTAAATGAATAAATATATAAACTAGTTAACATGATCAATACTTTCAGTCTTCTAAACTTGGTTGGTTTTTATCCCTGTTTTACAGATGGCAAGTAAAACTCAGGTAGCCAGTAAGTGGTAGTGTTGTCTCCTTTCAGTCCCAGAAATATTCTAAAGAGCACTTTTGTTTGTTTGAAGTCAATTCTCTTATAGGCCAGGCTGTCCGTGGAGGCTGATCTTGAATTCTTAGTCCTCCTGCCACCACCTCTGAAGAGGTAGGATTACAGACATGTGCCACCACTCTCAAAACAAACAAAAAAGCAGTAAGAATCGCACTGAAAACTTCAGGTTTCTTTATAAAATGCTTTTCCGTAAACTGACTGTGGTAGCACACAGGTATAATCCCAGCTCTTGGCAGGTGGAGACTGGAGGAGAGCCAGTAATAGTTCAGAGAACTTGGTAGGGTCTGGTGATGGATCTCAGTTGGTAGAGTGCTTATTTAGCATCCATAAAGTCCTGGCTTTGATCCATAACAATGTATAAACTGGGTGTGGTGGCTCACACCTGTAATCCCAGCACTAGGGAGATAGCAGCAGGTGGACCAAAAGTTCAAGGTTATAGTGAGTTCAAGGCTAGCATGCCCCAAAATAAGTAAAAGCTTTTTCACTTGAAAGACTTGGGTTTGACAGCTGGGTGTATAGGTAAGTGCTCATAATTCCAGCTCCTGGGAAGGTGAGGCAGGGGAGTGGGGGGTGGGGTTTCCTTGGAGCCGGAAGCCATCTTGGACTACAGAATGAATTCAAGGCCAGCCAGGGATGTACAGTGAAACCATGCTTTAAGATCTATGGTATAGGGCTTAGAGAGGTGGCTCATCGGTTAGGAGCACTGGCTATGCTTATAGAGGTCTCCGGTTCAGATCCCTGCACCCACATGGCAGCTCACAGTTGTCTATAACTCTGATTCCAGGCTGTCACCCTCTTCTGGCCTCCATAGGCACCAGGCAGGCATGTAGTGCACAGATACACTTGTAGGCATTCACATACACATAAAAATAAATCTTAAAAGAAACCACAATATTAATCTCAGTACTTGAGAGGTAGTAGGAGGCTCCTCAGTTCAAGGTCATCATTTGTACTGTTAGTTGCATGTTTTCACTTCGATGGCTTGCTTGGGTTCATTTTGTGGAGACCTTTTAAATGAAGATATCAAGAGCCAGCTTGAGGCCGGGCAGTGGTTCACACCTGGAACTGCTGAACATTTGAGGCTGTCACAGTTCACAGAGTAAGTTCTAGGCAGAGCCTGGGGGAGGGAAGGGAATCTCTGAATTCAAGGCCAGCCTGGTCTACAGAGTGAGATCCAGGACAGGCACCAAAACTACACGGAGAAACCCTGTCTTGAAAAAAACCAAACAAACAAACAAAAAGAATCAGCTTGATTAACCTCACTGTGAAAGTTTTATACAAAGGTTGTCCTGAAAGAGTCCTGTGGGAGCAGTGGACATGCACTTACTGTTTAAAAGGCAGTTGGATGGAAGTTCTGCTATAGAAGATTACACATAAGATTGATGTTTTACCATCATAAAAATTAAAGTTCTACCCCTCCAAAACAAGAAAGAAAGAAAAAAAAAAAGAAACCATGCAAAATAAAACCCAAACTCAATAACAACAAAAACCCGTTGGATATGATGTGAACCTTATCCCAGGACTCGGGAGGCAGAGGCAGCCTGGTCCAGCCAGGCAGGGTAAGTGGAGAAACTCTTGTTTCAAAACAACAAACAAGCAAAAAAACAAACTCACATAGGAACACAATCAACCAAACAAAATGAAATAGAAAAAGATTTCGATTTAATCTCATTTACTGGGCAAGTTATTTAACTTGTAACCTATGCTGACTTGGAATCTGAGTGTCCCACATCTACCTCATGATGCTTCTTGGGATTATAAACTAAGATTACAAGTGTGCATCTCACCAAAGTCCAGCCACTATGAAAATTTGAGCTTCTAATAGGTAAAGTGGAAATTATAATTTCTGCTTCTGAAACTAAATCACATGTTAAGCACTGAGCACATCACTGAACGTAGTTATCTTTTGTTTTCATTTAGGAAGTAAGTACACCAGTGGCTGTCACATTGTTTTGTTGTAGAAGGGAGCTATTGCTTACTAGTAAGAGGGAACAACTAATAGAGCATGAGGTTTTCTGAAATACTTAGGTTTAGAATGTATCTTTAGAAAAATGCTGCTATAAACACCCCACCCCACCCCCACCCCCGACGGGGCTCCTGTTTCCTCTCCCTCTCCCTCCCCTCCGCAGGGTTTCACTGGCTGTCCTGGAATTAGCTCTGTAGACCAGACTGGCCTCAAACTCCAAGATCCTCCTACTTCTGCCTCCCCTCCTGAGTGCTGGAATTAAAGGCATGTGCCATCACTACCCAGTGAGACAGGGTTTCTCTGTGTAGCTCTGGCTGTTCTGGAGCTCACTTTGTAGACTAGGCTGGCCTGGAACTCACAGAGATCCATCTGAATCTGCTTCCCCAGTGCTGGGATTAAAGGCGTGCGCCACCATCGCCAGCTATATTATTTGGGAGGGGGGGTTGTAATTTTTGTTGCTGTTTTCCTATATTCTTATTTTCTATAAAATAAAACAAGTGAGTTATCTCCAGTTTTGCATGTGATAACTTTTCTGCTCAAAAGTTAGTTGCTGAGTAGAATAAAATGTGAAAGTCTGTGTGTGGAAACAGAAAAACAGATAATAAAAATATGTAAGATAAAAAAAAAATAAAGGCACCGTGATCTGTTTATTTATCCCTAGGAATGTTGTCCAGATATGTTGCCAGAAAGGCCAATAAAAATAATTCCCAACTGGTGGTGGTGGCACACGCCTTTAATCCCAGCACTTGGGAGGCAAAGACAGGTGGATCTCTGAGTTCTAGGCCAGCCTGATCTACAAAATGAGTTCCAGGTCAGCAAGGACTGTTACACTGAGAAACCTTGTCTCAAAAAACAAAACAAAAGTCATTCCCAGGAAGAGTATGAGGAGAGAGGCTGTGCCCCATGAGACGGTCCAGTAGGCCAAGTGCTTGCTGTCCAAGTCTCTCAGCTTGAGTGCCACCCCAAACCTGCAGTCGAGGGGAAATGTGCTTTTATTTCTCGGTGGAGGTGTGTGCATACACAGGAAATAAATTGAAGGAAGAGCTGATCGGTGATGGCGCACGCCTTTGATCCCAGCTCTCCAGAGGCAGAGGCCAGTGGATCTCTGTGAGTTTGAGGCCAGCCTGGGCTACAGAGCGAGTTCCAGGACAGCCAGTGGTGGTGGTGCACTGCTTTAGTTCCAGCACTTGGGAGGAAGAAGCAAGTGGATCTCTGGGAGTTCAAGGTCAGCCTGGGCTACAGAGTGAGTTCCAGGATACAAACCCTATCTGGAAAATCCCCCCCCCCTGCCACCACCAAAAAAAAAATTGTTAAAAGTTTTTTTGTTTTGTTTTTTAAGACAGGGTTTCTTTGTGTAGCCCTTGACTCTCCTGAAACTAGCTATGTAGACCAGGCTGGCCTCAAACTCCCAGAGATTCTCCTGCCTCTGCCTCCCAGTGCTGGGATTAAAGGTGTGTGCCAGACAGCTTACTTTGTTGACTGTCAGTGCTGGAGGTCCAGACTCAGGTCCTCAGGACTGCACAGCAGGCACTTTACCCCCGTCCGTCACCTTTCCAGCCTGCTCCTCTTTTAGTAAGAGTGTTTCACACATTTATAATACAGTTAGAGTCTCATAGTCTGCCTGCCTTCCTGGGAGCCTTTGATGTCCTAAAATGATCTTTTACTTTAATTTGCACACATTCACTGGTCATAGTGGCTAATGCTTGCCTCCCCACCTCCAGCACTCTGGAGGCATAGGTATACAACTAGAAACCTAATCTCAAAAAACCAAATAAAGAAAAAAAAGGTTGGGTCTAGAGGTGTGCTCTTAGAGTCCTAGTGTGGATGATTCCAGAGGCTTGCTGGCCCAGGTTCAGGTTCAGTGAGAACTCTGTCTATAAGAGAAGATGGAAAGGCCATTGAAGTGGCTCACTGCATAGAAGCACTTGCCAAGCCAACTGTCCATCCAACTTTGAGCCATAAACCCATACCGCTCTGATTTCCACATACTCAGACTCTCACACATCATGCACAAACTTACACATACAGAGGTGGAGAGTGATAGAGGGGGCACTGGACCTCTGGCCTCTGCATTCTCACACACGTCGTGTACACGCTTTTTTTTAAAGGAGGGGAGAAATGTGCTCTTCTAAATAACCTTAAAAAGGAATGAAATCTGGAATAAATAGTGTATAAATCTATACTCAAACATTTTTTATTACATTTTAGTTTATTTTTGTGTTTGCACACACACATGTACTACAGTGTGTTTGTGTGGGGGCATCAGAGGACAGCTTTAGGAGTTGGTTCTCTCCTTCCATATCTAGGTCCTTGGGATTGAATTAAGGCTGTCAGATTTGGCATCAGATGCCTTTATCCATTGAGCCATCTTGCTGGCTATTCTGAGGCACTCATAAATATGGAATATGATAAAGTCATATTCCATGTGGCTACAGGTTAACAGTTCTGATACTGATGTACATGCATACTACAATTGGATAACTAACTAAATGGGTGATTGGAGACAGACCTCTCAACTGTTGAAATGGGACCCCCCCACACACACACACAGGGTTTCTTTGTGTAGTTCTGGCTGTCCTAGAACTCAGTCTGTAGACCAGGCTGGCCTCCAACTCTCAAGCTCAGGGATCCTCCTGCTCCTGCCTCCCAGGTGCAAGGATTAAATGTGTGTGCCATCACGCTGAACTTTGAATGGAAATTTGTAGGCAAGCAAGGAAAAGAGGATTTCAGTATGAATCCAAGTTTAGCTTAGTATGTAAATAGAGATTATTATACTTAGAAACATTAAGATACATACTCTTGCCAGGTGGTGGTGGTGGTGGCGGCGGCGGCGGCGGCGCTTGACTTTAATCCCAGCACTTAGGAGGCAGAGGCAGGCTGATCTCCTGAGTTTGAGACCAGCCTGGTCTACAGAGCTAGCTTCAGGACAGCCAAGGCTCTTACACAGTGAAACCCTATCTCAAAAACAAAACAAAATCCCCCAAAACATACTCTTGTTCATTATAAACATACAACACATCTATACTGTATTACTGTATTAGTTGGTTACATAACGACATCATGTATCCACTTAGTGCCTAGGTCTTTTTTTTGTTTTTTTCCAGACAGGGTTTCTCTGTGTAGCTTTGGAGCCTATCCTAGAACTCACTCTGTAGCCTAGGCTGACCTCGAACTCAGAGATCCGCCTGGCTCTGCCTCCCAAGTGCTGGGATTAAAGGCATGTGCCACCACTGCCCAGCTTTTCTTTTTGGTTTTTTTTTTTTTTTTGTTTTTTGTTTTTTGTTTTTTGTTTTTTCAAGACAGGGTTTCTCTTGTGTAGCTTTGCGCCTTTCCTGGAACTCACTTGGTAGCCCAGGCTGGCCTCGAACTCACAGAGATCCGCCTGCCTCTGCCTCCCGAGTGCTGGGATTAAAGGCGTGCGCCACCACCGCCCGGCTCTTTTTGGTTTTTTTAAAGTCAGAGTTTCTGTGTAGCTCTGCCTGTCCTGGAACTCAGAGATCTGCCTGCCTCTGCCTCCTGAGTACTGGGCTTGAAGTTGTGCACTGCCAATACCCAGCTAGTGCCTAGATCTTTTATCTTCAATAAAAGGAAAGAAAAAGGTCTGTGTGGTGTTTTGAGTGAGACTGGCCCCTATAGCTTCATGTATTTGAATATTTAGTTCCCAGTTGGTGGACTGTTTAGGAAGGATTAGAAAGTGTAACGTTGTTGTTGGAGTGGTGGGGTGTTGAGGACTCAAAAGCCCACCCTAGGCCCAGTCTCAGTCTCTTTCTGCTCCTGCCTGTGGATCAGGATATAGGTTCTCAGCTACTGCTCCAGCAGTATGCCTGCTTCCCTCCATGCTCTCTCCATGATGATCATGGACTAACCTTGGAAATTGTAAGCCTTCAATGTAAAGCTTTCTTTTATAAGTTGCCTTGGTCATTGTGTGTCCTTGTAGCAATAGAACGGTAACTAAGACTGCTTGGAGAAATGGCCAGTTACAGAGTTGACGGAAATATAAACGATAAAGATGAGAGACCTGTAGGTAAGGGGTGATACCAAAGCAAGTTTTTCCAGCTTTGGCTATTGGGAACTCTTCTCATTGGTTGCTGTGCTCTTTTGATGTATCCTGTCAATTTGGACTTGTTGCTGCTGCCCTTTTTTGTTTGTTTTGTTTTTTCAATAGTGACATTCTTTAATTTTTTTAAAAAAATTAACATTTATTTATTTGTGTGTGCATATATGGAGGACAGAAGATAACTTGTGGGAGTCAGTTCTCATCTACCATGTGGATCCTGGGGCTTGTGGCAAACTTTTTTCCCAGCTGAGCCATCTGGCAACCCCTGGTTTTTGGTTTGGATTTGGTTTTTGAGACAGGTTTCTGTATACCCTAGAAGGCCCTGAACTCACTGTGTTCCCTGCACTTCTTTTTAAAAATTATTTTTATTTTATGTACATTGGTGTTTTGCCTGCATGTATATCTATGTGAATGTGTCAGGTCCCCTGGAACAGGAGTTATAGACAGTTGTGAGCTGCCATGTGGGTGCTGGGAATTGAATCCGGGTCCTCTGGAAGAGCAGCCAGTGCTCTTAAAGTGAGCCATCTCTGCCGCCCACCGTTGCAGTTCTGATCCTCCACTTTTCCGTTCTAGGATACAGGACTGTGCTTGGTTTCTGCAGTGCTGGGGATAGAGCAGAATTTGTGCGAGCAAGGCAAGCATGTACCACCTGAGCTACTTCTCAGATAAGATGCCTGTGGGTTTGTGCTATTCCTTTCAGGCATAAGGGTCACCCAGATTAAAAAGAACTTGGAAAAGTCAGGTCACGTGCAGACTTTTTTGTTACACACTTTTGAAACAATACAGTGTACAAATATTTGTGTAGCATTTGTAGTGTATTAGATAAGTAACTGAGAGATTCATGGTAAACAGCATATACGAGGGTCATAAACAGATTATGTGCCATTTTAATATGAGAGCATCCATGACTGGGCTTTGCAGGGATTCTAAAATCAATATCCTGTGTACACTTAGAAATGACTATATTTCATTTTGAGAAATAGCATGCAGGTTTCATAAGAAAGAAAAGGGATTAAGGAAATATATAATCACAATATACTTATGGGGTGGCAGTATATTCTTTTCTTTATCCACTAAATCCACTTTAGGAATTTGTGGAAGGGACAACCTTTTTTAGCCAAGACCTTTTCAGTTTGCTTTTAAATGCGGGTATTTTCTATCTCTGGAACATTATGCTTTGAGTAAACTCAGCTTGTTAAGTTGCTAGACTGTTTCCATGTTATAGTGACCCTTAGGCTGAGCAAAGTGTTTCTGGCCTTCATGGTTGAGTGCTCTACCTACTTTTGCTGTTTGAGGGCAAGCCAGTTTTTCTCCCTGTATTTGCTCCTTAGTTTGGTGTGTGGTTCATATTATCTCTTCCTAATCAAGAGCTTTGTGACTTTATTTGCCAGGATAAGGTAACCAAATAATTTACAGTTGAAACCTGGATGCTTTGGAAAGTGAAGGGAGAAGGCCTAAATCAGATGAGTGGGAGATAGGTCAGTGTAATGGTGGGACTTCTTGTTTTTTTTTTTTTTTTTTTTTTTTTTTCCTGTTTTGTAGCAGTGGCTGGTTGTTGTGGGTATTCATTCAGCCAATAGCTTTGGAGTACCAGTATTGGGGTGTGGCCTCTTGGCAGGTTACATGGCTGCTTAAAATCTGAGGAGAGGCACACAGTTGCTCTCTTTGGGTGATTGGAGGCTGATAGCCTGCTGCTGGGCAGAACAGAGGACAACAATGGCTGTTTACTTGGTTCTGTATCCATGAGTGTATTTTTCCCCAATTTCATATCTTAATAAATCCTTGATGTCCCTAAACAGACTGGTGATGTGGGAGACCTGCTCCTTCCTCAGCTGATAGTAAAGAATTGGGGCTTTAGAGTCACTGATGGTAAATGCAATTTGTGTGTGTGTGTGTGTGTGTGTGTTTCCACACAGGGTTTCTCAGTGTAGCCTTGGCTGTCCTGGAACTCGCTATGTAGACCAGGTTGACCTCAAACTCACAAACATTCTCCTGCCTCTGCCTCCTGAGTGCTAGGATCAAAGGCATGCACCACTACTGCCAAGCTCCAAATCCATTCATTCTCATTCTCATTCTCATTCTCATTCTCTCTCTCTCTCTCTCTCTCTCTCTCTCTCTCTCTCTCTCTCTCTCTCTCTCTCTCTTTTAACCTAGTTGTTTAAACTAAAATGAGAGTACTTATTGTTTTATTTTTGGACACAAGGTTTCTCTGTAAATTTTGCTGTCCTGGAACTTGATCTATAGACCAGGTTGGCCTTGGACTTACAGAGATCTGCCTCTGCACACCACCACTGCCTGGCTGAGTTTGACCTTGAAGTTTTGATCCTCCATGTGCTGGAATTATATAGGTGTGCACTACTGTATCAGGACAGAATTTGTAGTATACACATTAAATGAGCTAGTTTGTTTTGTTTATTTTAAGTTAAGAAATTGTGTGTGTGTGTGTGTGTATGTGTGTGTGTATGTATAGCACATGTATGTATATACCACAGGCACCAGAAGAGGGTGTCAGGTTCCCTGGAACTGGAGTTACAGACAGCTGTGAGCCACCGTGTGGGTGTTGGAAACTGAACCTGGGTCTTCTGCAAGAGCAGCCAATGCTCTAAGTGCTGAGCCATCTCTCCAGCCATTTTATTTTTCAAGTTTTTGATAATGGGTTCCAACCTAGGGCCTCTCACAGGCCAAGAAAGCTCTATAATAACCCTGAGCCAGTAATTGACCTACAATATAGAATCCCCACACTAGTAGATTTTTCTAAGTATGTATGTATGCACATACACATAAGTAGACTTAACATGGACATGGGGCAATTATGAGGAGCTGAAGTATAACCAGGATTATATAGAGTCTTAGCACAGGCCAGTCAATGGTAAATTGTTCTGTCAATGTATTGATAGTTTTTCCATCCTTAGAAATGTCAGTGTAAGGCAATATAAACTTTGAAGAGTTCTTCACTTTAAGATTGGAATAGATTTGACAAGATTTTAGAAGAAGGTATTCCTCCTTGGAGTCTTTCCACTCCTGGAAAGTTTGCACCTTTCTTTAATCTGTGATTCCCCCTGCTAAGAAAGAAGATGGCTGGGCATGATGGTGAGATTTTGTAGAAAACTCTAATAATATATGTATCCCCCTGGCAAATAGGCTACCTCAGACATACAAATGACTATAAGTATAAAAAGAAGGTGATGTTGAAAATAAATACTGTACTCTGCAAGATGCACACAGTCAGCACTTCACATGGATAGTTATTCATTCTTTTTTTTTTTTTTTGGTTTTTCGAGACAGGGTTTCTCTGTGTAGCTTTCCGCCTTTCCTGGAACTCACTCTGTAGACCAGGCTGGCCTTGAACTCAGAGAGATCCGCCTGCCTCTGCCTCCCGAGTGCTGGGATTAAAGGCATGCGCCACCACCGCCCGGCATGTTATTCATTCTTTTTGTAGTTATTAATGGAGGAGAAACAGGAAATACATCTAAGGATCGTTTGAAAAAGTGTTTTATGAATTGTGTTGCAGTTGATGATAATGTTTCTACACTTTGCCTTTGCACTAGACGCCTTCGAACTATCTGAGTTTGTTGTGGTCGCCATGTCTTGTGTTGGAGAGAGCCTGATTTCTGTGTGTATGGAAGGCAAACAGCAGAAGGGAGAGGAATAGCCTTTCATGGTTTTCTTTTCTTTTTCCACTCTCTTCATCCTGCAGCTGTGCAGTCGGAGGCCCTTGTGCATGAAGACAGATTTGTTCTATGGCCTCGGAGTTGGGTGCCGGGGACGATGGCAGCTGCACTGAGCTGGCAAAGCCCCTCTATCTTCAGTACCTGGAGAGGGCCTTGCGTTTGGACCATTTTCTGCGACAAACATCGGCCATCTTCAACAGGAATATTTCTAGGTTGGTTACTTTATCTCTAACAATGTTTTATTTCATTTGTGATTACTGTCTCTAAGATTTAATGGTAAACTATTATATGATTTTTATTTTTGGTATTTTTTTTTCTCTTTCAAATAAAACAGTCAACTTTTTCAAAGACTATTTGTTCTTTAAGTGTTCATTTATAATAACCTTAAGTTAATCATTCAGTCAATTTTTTTTTTTTTTTTTTTTTTTTTTTTTGAGACATGGTCTCCCTATCTAGACCAGGCTGACCTAGAACTCATGGATCTCTGCCTCCACCCCTGGAACATCAGGTTTAAAGGTGTGTGTACCAGCTTGCCTGACCACTTAGATATCTCTCTCTCTCTCTCTCTCTCTCTCTCTCTCTCTCTCTCTCCCCCTCCCTCCCTCCCTGTCTCCCTGTCTCCCTCCCTCCCTCTCTTTCCCTCCCTCCCTCTCTCTCCTGACCACTTAGATATCTCTCTCTCTCTCTCTCTCTCTCTCTCACACACACACACACACACACACACACACACACACACACACACACACATATACATATATTTATTTATTTAGTTATTTATACTGGTCTCAAATGAACTCCTGATCTTCCTGCCTCCACCAGGTGCCAGGTTTATAGGCACGTGCTGCCACAATTGTCTCAAAATATGTTTTGTTGGATAATCTTTAATTACAGACTTATTCTTTATTATTCAATTTATAGTGATGACAGTGAAGATGGACTGGATGACAATAATCCCTTATTGCCCGAGTCTGGGGATCCCTTAATACAAGTAAAAGAAGAGCCTCCAAATTCATTGCTAGGTGAAACTTCTGGGGCAAGCAATTCTGGATTATTGAACCCATACTCACTGAATGGAGTTCTACAGTCAGGTCAGTGTGGGGTGGGATTCCTCTGGACCTTGAGTTCTCTTGGGGCAGTCATCCTTTCATTTTTTTTTTTTTTTATTCTTTATGTTTCTTTATCCAGAATCAAAATCTGACAAGGGGAATTTATATAACTTCTCTAAGTTGAAGAAAAGCAGAAAGTGGCTAAAGGTAAGAGATAAGACAGAATGTTTCCAGTCCAAATAACCTACTAAGACTGCAATAGAAGGGAAGTCACCGCTCCATTCGGGCGTATTGGCAGATGTTTCCGGACACAGGTTTTTATATTGGAGCTTGTTTTGCGAAGAGAACTCAGGGAAGTAATTTTACTAGACTTACATTAAATATGAGGCGCTGAGGAAGGAAGAGAAATTGATTGGATAAGCTGCTTCCTTCACTGGCTCACCTTGTAATTAGAAATGTCAGTTTACTTTTCGTGAATTTTTGAGTAGTTCATCAAATGTCCTGAGTGCCTCCATGTGCCGAGTCCATGTGCCAGCTACTATTATAGGTAGACAAGTTTCTGATCTGTGTCATTTACATTCTGCATGAGGGAGGTAGTGAGTAAGAGTATAAACAAGTAATTACAATTTCATTAAAAGATAGCATTTCAACAGAATTCTGAATGATCAGAGTGAGCCGTGTGACTATCTAAGGTAAGAGCCATTGATCATGAGACATACACAAGAACCATTCACAAAGAAGCAACTTGGTGTGTCTGGGAGAAGAGGCTAGTGTGGCTGGCAAAGTGAATGGGGTAGTAGAAATGAGATTAGACCCTAGTGATGTGGGCTGCCTTCCATTGTTAGGAGTGCCCTTCCTCAGATCACAGCCATAAGTAGTTATCACAGTGGCGTAGTATTTACACCACTGCTGTGACTGGTCAGAGTGAACAGAGCGTGATATTTCTTCTCTTAAAAGGGTCTCATTTAGTTAAAAAAAAAAAAACGGATTTACTATTTCTTTTCTATGACTTCAAAATGATGTAAATCCTTTAATATCACCACCATGTCCTTTAAAACTCAGGTGGTTAAAGGCTGACTTGCTTTCTATCAGAAAGACTTTTAGGAAGTTAGAAATACAGAAACCTTTATGCTTAACTATCACATTTTTAAGAATTGAGATATGGCTCTGGGAGGTGGTTCACAATGCTTGTTGCTCTTGCTGAGGACCTGGGTTTTGTTCCCAACACACATGGTGTCTCACAACCATCAATAACTCAAGTTCCAGGGGATCTGATACCTTCTCATCCAGCGGGCACCAAGTATGCACAAAGTTCATATAAGTGCACGGAGACAAAACACAAAGTAAATAAATCTTTTTAAAAAAAAGATAAATATTGAGATATAAGTCATTGACTATAAAATCTAATCTTTTAAACTGTGAGACATAGCTTTTAATATGTTCACAAACTTCTTGGCAATTACCATTGTCTAATTTCAGAACATTTCATCATTACATGAAGAAACCCCTTGCTCATTAACAGCCACTCCTATCCTGAGAGCCTCTCAGTCCCTGCTGGCTATTTCTCTCTCTCTCTCTCTCTCTCTCTCTCTCTCTCTCTCTCTCTCTCTCTCTGTTGATTTGCTCATTCTGGACATTTCATATAAATTGAATCATAGTATTTGGGCTTTTGTGGCTGGCTTTTTTTACTTGGTATACTACTTGAAGGTTTATTATGTTCCGGTGTGTGTTAGTACTTGGTATCTTCTCATGGTCTAATCTGAATCTACCACGTTTTGTTTCTCCATTCACAAACTACTGGACATTGAGTTGTTTCTCCGCTTCTGGCTATCACACCTTGCTTTGTCCTTATTCTTTATATGCTGTATTCCTTTTTTTTCCCTTTATTCCTATACCCTCATTTTTTTGTATTCAACATTTAGATGGATTTTTTGTTGTTGTTACAGAGAAGCATAAGAATCTGAAATGACTATATTCTGGCTCTTTTGGTCATTGTTCTAGCATCTGGGGAAAAAAATGATTGGATTGTAAAAGAAATGTCTTCACAGCAAAAGTTATATTCAATTTTCACCCCTTTTCTAGAGTATTCTTTTAAGTGATGAGTCCAGTGAGGCAGATTCTCAGAGTGAAGACAATGACGATGAAGAAGAAGAAGAACTCAATCTCAGCCGAGAAGAACTTCACAACATGCTTCGATTACACAAATATAAGAAACTTCACCAAAATAAATATAGTAAAGATAAGGAGGTGAGAGTTTCCAGAGAACGCTCCACCACATTCTTTTAATCTGTATAAAATAATAATTGCTAATAGTTATTGTGATAGGAAATCTAGCTTTGGAAAGTAGGTAATTGAATGTCTTTTGAATATCCTTAGTGTTGTGTTTCCATCCTCACTGCCTCAGTTCTAGGCCACTTTGATCACTTTAGAAAGAACCCTTTTGCCCTTAGCTTCTGCTCTTTTCTGGTCTTCCTTGGTACCAGGCAGCCACCAGTCTACCTTCTTTCTTGATACTTCTTTGTATTTTACATACTTATTTACTTGAGACTTGCTTAGGAGGGTGACCTTGAACTCCCATCTCCACCTTCCAAGTGCTGGCGTGTGCCAACACGTACAGTTGTGGTGGTTTTATTTTTGGGTGGTGTTACAGATTGAGTCCAGGGCCTCATGCATGCATGTTCTTCGTAAATGTGTCCATTCTAGACATTTTATACAAATGGAATCAGATAACTTGGTACTTTTAAACCCAGCTTCTCTTACTTACTGTAATGTTTACAAGGTTTGTCCATGTTTGTACCATGTATTACTCTCTTATTCATTTTTTTATTCATTTTTTTATTGCCAAATGGTTTTATTTATAGAACATGGTGTTTTTGTTTGTCACTCGATGAGCTGATTTTTCCCACTTTGGGCACTATTGTATCCTACTGTGAAGGGTTTTTTGTAGGTGTATGTTTTCATTTCTCTTGGTTATATACTCAGCACAGAAGTTGCTAGGTCATGTGATAACTGTGCTTAACTTTGGAGACTGTCAGTATATAATTACCAGTGCAATTACTCGTTGATGTTTTCTTTCTGGGAAAAACTTTTCTTCATAGATCAATATTATAGTGATGATAGTTCCCACCCAACCTCCCACCCCTTGGCTGTCCTGGAACTTGCTCTGTCGACCAGGCTGGCCTTGAACTCAGAGATTTGCCTCCCTCTGCTCCTCCTAAGTGCTGGGATTAAAAGTGTACGCCACCACTACCCATTTGATGATAGTTTTAATGACAACTATTTGACCACTGTTACCAAAACATTCTGATTTTTGCCAGAAATATAGCCTATTGTACACAATGAGCAGTAGTATATTTTAAGACCAAATGATTTCCAGCAATATTAAGGTTGAATGGTAGTTCAGAGAACCTTGAGTAATGCACATAAACTTACAAACTACAAACCTATGAGAATGATAAGCAGTGGAATACCTAACTTTTGTTGTTGTTATTGTTGTTTTGACATAGAGTTTCTCTGTGTAGCCCTGGCTATCCTGGAAACTCACTTTGTAGATCAGGCTGGTCTTGAATTCACAGAGATCTGCCTTCCTCTGCCTCCCAAGTGCTGGTATTAAAGGTGTGCACCACCACCGCCCAACAGTATCCTAACAGTTTTGATTCTGAAACCTGATGCCATAGTACTTGGTATTCTTTATATTTACTCATTTCTCTTTTTCTTTTTTTGAGACAGGTCTCACTCTATAGCCCAGATGGGCCTTGAATTCATAGCAGTCTGCCTCATCCATATGTGTTGGGATTACAGGCATGATCTGCTTTGATTTTTTTTTTTAATTGAAATAAAACTGATATACATAGGACTGTAAGTGTACAGCTTGATGCATGCTTACTTAATTTTGCCAGTTGACAGAGGGTTTTATTTTAGTCCTCCATGTTATTCCATCATTTATAATCTTAGAAAATGATTCAAAAGATTTTAATTTATATGGGAAATAAGATTATTATGGGGCTTGAGTCAGTTGAAATGAAATGTTTGGAAGGATTTACTGCTATATGGATGGAAAAAAATGAGATTATTCATGTTAATTGTAAAATAATTGGTACTGTACTCAATAATATTCTCTTTTGGTGAGAGGGAGGGGCACTTGAAAGGTGATAGGGCTGTGATGACAGATTGGTAACTGTTTGAAGGACCTCACAGCATATGCAAACAGGACAGAGGCAGGTGGGAGGCCAGAAGTCTACATGGTGTGTTTCGGGCCAGCCAGGACTGCAGAGTGATAACAGCCCGAAGAGTTACTATCAGGAACCTAGTAAAGTTGAAGACCTGTTGGTAGTGGAAATATGGCTTACTTCTTAATGATGAATTTCTGTTTGGTTTTTGCATTTACTTATTTAGTTTGTGTGTGGGCATGTGTATGCAACACATATGTATGGATGTGATTGATGTCAGAGGACAGCATCATTCAGGTGTCTTCCACACTTTGGTTTCCAGGGATTGAACTCAGGCTTTCAGAGTTGGTGGCAAATGCCTTCTTTATCTGCTGATATCTTTCCAGCCCTTAGGTGAATTTCTAAAGACAAAAGAGTCTTTATCTTTTTGTTTTGTTTTCATTTTTTTTGTTGTTGTTACAGTGTTTTTGCTTTGTTTCTGTTTGATTTAAGACAGAGTCTTGTGTAGCTCAGGCTGGCCTGGAATTCCTGATCTTCTTGCCTCCACTTTCCTTTTCCCTTTAAGTCAGTGTTGGAATTACTAGCTTAAAGAGAAATGCCTTTGGTACCAAAAGTGTATCTGTTGTACATAGTGCTGCCCATTTGCATATCCAGTATTTGGAATGAGGAGTTCAAAGCCAGCCTTGACTACATGAGCTGCTGTTGAAGAAGGTAGAAAAAAAAAAAAGAAAATATGATAGAAAATCAGATTCGTGAAGGTTTTCCTTCCCAAACTCTTTCCAACAATCTGTCTTATGCATAGCAGTTGAACCTGTTTGGCTTCAAAGTCAAGGAAATTCTCTTTGATGTACTAATTTCTTACTGGTCTGTGCAAACAAGTTCAGGAGCTATGATTTCCTCTGGCCTAGCTGTCTTTAATTGAGATGACTTGAGGCTGTGCTGTGGGGTGCAGGCAGGCCCATCACAGTGTTTGCCTGCTTCAGTTGCAGCAGTACCAGTACTACAGTGCAGGCCTGCTCTCCACATACGACCCTTTCTATGAGCAGCAGCGTCACTTACTTGGACCCAAAAAAAAGAAATTCAAAGAAGACAAGAAGCTTAAAGGTAAGCATGTATCCCACCCATATTTACTCTTTCTTCATTTCAGAACTGTGTGTGGTGCATTTGAACTTTAAATATAGTATCAAATTACTGAAAACCGACAGTCTCTTTTTTCTGATTAGTGGCATTACTAACCTTATTTCACATTTGTTCTGTGGTCTTTCCTAGAAATAGAAAGACTTAAGAGCTAGATTGTAAACACTTGTAATCCCAGCACTTGGTGGGTAGAATCAGGAGAGTCTGGAAATCAGATACGAATTCTGCTCACAAAGCATATTTTTAGTCTTCCCTTCTTTTTCACGTCCCCCTTTTCTTATCTTCCACTCTCCCTCCCAGTGTAAATTAAGTATTTGTGCTACTTATGATTTTTTTCCTCAAAAAATTTATTGTCCTATCAACTGATGCATTTTTTTCTGCTATTATTTTCTTTAGTGGTCTTGCATTTCCACCAAAAAGAAGTAGGTTTCCATGTGTGACTGTCACTTGAGGCCAGGGATGCTTTACAAACTTTTCACAGTTTGGATTTTACATATTAGTCTATTCATGTGAACAGAGGGCATGTCCAATGTTCTTTTCAAATTAGTGAGATCTTCCTTTTGGAATATTTGTTGGCTTGATAAAAGGAAGAAACTGGTAGAATGAGGAGGGCTCCTGGAGGTCTTTACTTTAGAGTGGTGACGGTGTTCTGGTTGTGTCCTGTGAAATGCAGCCTCGTAAGCATCTCTGTCCTTTGCAGCTAAGTTGAAAAAAGTGAAGAAAAAAAGACGACGAGATGAAGAGCTTTCCTCTGAAGAGTCCCCACGTCACCACCATCACCAGACCAAAGTCTTTGCTAAGTTTTCTCATGATGCACCTCCCCCTGGCACCAAGAAGAAACACTTATCCATTGAGCAGCTTAACGCCCGCCGCAGGAAAGTGTGGCTCAGCATCGTGAAGAAGGAACTGCCAAAGGTGAGTGAGGGGAAGGAGGGACGGGAACAAGGCAGCGGGAGCGGGAGGGAGTTTGGGTTGGGGTGGACCAACTAGACATTTAGTGATGTTCGTCCTGTTTCTTACAACCTCCAAAAGTGAGCGAAGTCAGTCAAACTGACCAAATGGGGGCTGGGGAGATGGCTCCGTGGTTAAGAGTACCGGCTGCTCTTCCAGAGGACTTAGGTTGGATTCCCAGCAGCTACGTGGTAGCTCACAACTGTCTGTACCTCCAGTTCCAGGGGATCCAACACCCTATACAGACATACTTACCAGCAAACACCAATGCACATGAAATAAAAATAAATCATACATCAGGAGCTTTAACAAGCTCTGATCAAATATTTTCTGCTTTGTGGTCCATAGTAACATTTCACCAGTTTTCTCCTGATTGAAGCCAGGATCCAACTTTGGAACTACATGTTGCATTTAGTTGTTAAATCTCTTTCATCTGAGTTTTTCAACCTTTGTCTTTTGTGACATTGTTACTTTTGAAGAGGATAGGCCTGTACCTGGTGTTTCTATGTGGGTAGATTTGGGCTATGCATTTACACATGATTATCACAGTAGTGATGTGTTGTCCTCTGTGTAGCATTTCAGGTAACATACACATTTCTGCCCACTGCTGGATGGCAATCTCTGGGTGACTTTTGGAAGTAATTTGTCTTGTATATACTTGACATTTTATTTTTCATTCCTTCAGGAATTAAATAAAGGCTACATAGTCTTATTAGAAATGAATCTTAAGTATTACTTTCAAATGTTTTAGGCCAACAAGCAGAAGTCTTCAGCTCGAAACCTCTTTCTCACCAATAGCCGAAAGGTAACAAACATACTTTCCGTTTCCTTTTTTGCCTATCATGTGTTCTCCTCTGGGCCTATTCTTACTATTCTTGAGTGTTGTTATGTATTGGTCATGAATCAGATAATATGGAAGAGAACTTCTAGATAGTCTCATTCTGCTTATACTTTGAACTTTTTGTGTTAAGCCAATTAATTAATCTTTGGTTCTTGGGCTGATCATAGTGTCTTTAAGATCTGTGCTCAGTCTTTCCATTTAAGCAATGATGGGGATCAGAGAGATGGCTCAGTGGGTAAAGGTACTTGTTACCATGCCTGACAGCCTGAGTTCAGTCCCTGGAACCACTGATGGAAGGAAAGAGCTGACTCCCTACAGTTGTCCTGGAATGTCCGCACATGTGCCATGGTATATGTGTATCCCAAAACACACAGCTATCACACACACTGTAATAGTAACTAAAAAAAGACAAATGTTGGTGGGAAGAAAATTCTCTGAGAGAAAAATAACAACTTGTTGTAGGGATCAGATGAGGTAACATTTTTAGTCTGATTTCTCCATACTAGGCTCTCAGCCCCTCTATTTCCTCATCTATAAAATAGAGATGATGACGACACTCTTTCATAGGTCTTTTGTGAACAAAGGATACATTAAGACTTGGTAAAATATGCCTCACATGGAAAAAAACAGTGATGGCTATTACGATTATTAATGTGGTAATAGAACACCTTGTCACTTCTCAGTGAATTTCAGGGCCTTGCCATTGTTGCATTTCTTTTCTTGGGGAAATGTGAAGGAATGTGTTCATCCCAGTTAGGGCACCAAGGACAGGTGAACCATTCATTTAATTGGAGTTACTTAGGCGTACATGGTCAACTTAAAGACAGGACACAGCAAAAAGCCACGCCCCCATCCCTAGTTCTTGCAGGGCAGTGGGGCCTACTGAACGCTGTCTAGGTAGCTCCCTTAGAGGCTGCTGCTTCCCTTGTGCATGTGCTGGCCTATAATTTCTCCCACCTTTCACAAAAGAATATTAGTGGGCCCACTCTTAGGAGGGTCTCAAGTTAACAAATAAATCCAGGGCCATTTCATGCCTAAAGTACAGAGTTCTACGACAGTACGTATATTTTGTTTCATTTAAAGTCTAGATGTAGGTAGGTTTTTTTTTTTTTCCCCCTCTTTTTTTCTTTCTTTTTTTTTGTTTTTTCGAGATGGGGTTTCTCTGTGTAGCTTTGCACCTTTTCTGGAACTCACTTGGTAGCCCAGGCTGGCCTCGAATTCACAGAGATCCGCCTGCCTCTGCCTCCCAAGTGCTGGGATTAAAGGCATGCACCACCACCACCGCCCGGCGTAGGTAGGTTTCTTAATCAGGAGATTTAACCTCGGGTCTGGACCTCAGTCACACTTGATCACCCTTTTCTCTTCATTTTTTCCCTCCCTCCCTTCCTCTCCTCACTCTTCCTCCTTTTGCATTTATATTTTTCTGTGTTGTTCATTAACAATATTTGCCTTTTTAAAAGCAAAAGTGTTTTAAAAGAATAATATGTAGGCTTATATAAAGATTTGATAAATTCTGTTGACTACATATAATTAATGACAGAATAATTCAGGGGCATTATCTCTTTAGTAGGACTGTTGTACTAAAAAAATAAAAAATAAAAAATGGGGAACACTGGTTTACAGTCCCAGGCAGAACTCTTGCTCTTCCCTGTTCTGATAATGATGCTGTTTGCAGCTTGCCCATCAGTGCATGAAGGAGGTGCGTAGAGCTGCCTTGCAAGCGCAGAAGAACTGTAAGGAGACTTTGCCTCGTGCTCGCCGCCTAACCAAGGAGATGCTCCTGTACTGGAAGAAGTATGAGAAGGTGGAGAAAGAGCACCGTAAGCGAGCAGAGAAGGAAGCTTTGGAGCAGCGGAAGTTGGATGAGGAGATGCGGGAGGTGAGGCAAAAGCAGATTCTAAAAGCCTTCTTAGTACCCAAGCACTAAGAATTGGGTTTGTTGCTCAGTGCTTTCCTGGAACTATAATATAGACCAGGCTGTCCTCAAAACTCTCACAGATATTCTTGCCTCTGCCTCCTGAATGTCTGCCCCTTTTCTCTGTTTTTCATTTGTTTGTTTAATTTCATTATCATCATCATCATTTTGGTTTTTCAAGACAGGGTTTCTTTGTGTTGCTCTAGCTGTCCTGGAACTCACAGAGATCCACCTGCCGCTGCCTCCTGAGTGCTGGGATTAAAGGCGTGCACTACCACCTGGCTTGTTTTAATTTCTTTAAAAAATTCTTTTATGTAAGTGAGTGTTTTGCCATCACGGATCTGTGCCTCACATGCATGCATGCTGAGGCCAGAAATGGGCATTGGATCCCCTAGAACTGGAGTTACAGAGTGTGTTACATAGGGACAATGAACAATTAATCTAGGTTTCTGAGACCCATGCACGTTTTCAGCTACCATTTTAAACTTTAGCCAATACTATTGCTGAATGTGATGTCTCTCAACTAGTCTTGATTTTGTATATCTAGGGATAGTGAATGAAGAATTTTATTGTCATTGATAAAACAGTTGGAATGAATAGAAGAACAGTTAGGGTCCAGAGAAGATGAGTATCAGAGGATTGGATGATCCTTTTTTCAGATGTGGCCCCTAGTCTTGCTCAGAGTGGAGCTTTGGAGCCTCTCCTGAACCCTTGCTCGTCCTTTTCTTTTCATTTTGCATTTATATTTTTGTGTGCTTAAGTGTTGTTCATTAGCAATATTTGTCTTTTTAAAAGTAAAAACTTTTTTAAAGAGATATGTAGGCTTATATAAAGATTTAATAAATTCTGTTGACTACATATAATTTATGACTTGGATGTTTTTACCTTCAATCCTCCCCCCCACCCCCCTCCCGCCCCCACTGTAGGCCAAGAGGCAGCAGCGAAAACTGAACTTCTTAATCACTCAGACAGAGCTGTATGCTCATTTCATGAGTCGAAAACGTGATATGGGTCATGATGGAATCCAGGAAGAAATCCTAAGGAAACTGGAGGATAGTTCTACCCAGAGACAAATCGACATTGGTGGTGGAGTGGTGGTTAACATCACCCAGGAAGACTATGGTGAGTCCTGAGTCAGGAGGTGGAGGAAGCAGGTAGCTTCCTGCTAAGCTAAGTTACAACTCTTACAAGTTTTGTCCTGATTCATAGATGATACTGATCAGAAAAAAAGATTTAGAAGGAAGTATGTGTGTTTTTGCAAAAGAAGCCTATAAAATAATTTATGAAAGAATTTTCAGTAGAGGCTTGGATAGGTAAGAGTGTTTGCCTAGCCTTCATGGATCCCTGGGTTTGATACCCGGCACCACATAAACCAGGCACAGCAGTGCAATCATGTGATCTCAGCACTTTGGAGGGGTAGGCAGGAGGATCAGAAGTTTGAGATCATCTTCAGTTACATACATAGTAAGAGGATTTTCACAGTATAGTAATCAAGATCATGTTGACCTAGAAATGCAAGAGAATGGAAGTATTTCAGAGTATCTTGAGTGTTAACACATGTATAGCTAGATTTCATCTGAAATCTGCGTGATTTTGATTGTCCTGGCAATTATTATCAAATTATAAAAGAAACCCTAGGCCTGGGAGATAGTAGACCTAAACTCCCAGATGGGTTTTGTGTGCTGGCTTTCACTGTTGGAGACCAGGGACATGAACTTTACATTGACTACTACTTTACTTTTAGGTTCTTTTGATTATTTGTTTTTGTTTTAGCTTTTTTAAGACAGGGTCTCATTATATAGCTCTGGCTGTCCTTGAATTCACTGTGTAGACCATGCTGGTCTGGAACCACAGAGAACCGCCTGCCTCTGCCTCCTGAGTGCTGGATTGAAGTGTGCGCCATTGAGCCTGACTTAGTTCTTGTCTCTGGCAAATCCTTTAGTCCTGTGTTTGCCTTGGGATAAATACGTGGAGAACTGGGGATCCACTTATGTGTGGGGTAAGTTGTATCTTTGAAGGAGATCAAGTGTGATAATCTACATGTCTTCTCTTTTCAGATAGTAACCATTTTAAAGCCCAGGCCCTGAAGAATGCTGAAAATGCTTTCCATATTCACCAAGCTCGAGTAAGTCTTGTAATGAAAAGACAGGCTGGGCATAGTAGCCACACCTTTGATCCCAGCACTCGGGAGGCAGAGGCAGGTGGATCTCTGAGTTTGAGGCTTGCTCCTGTATAAGATCAGTTCCACACCAGCCCAGGATACATAGTGAGACCTTGTCTCAGAAAAAAAAGAAAAGAAAGAAAAGGCATATTGTAATAGGCCCAGGAAATGTCCCACAGTTTTTCATTTGCATGTTCTTAGTTTTTTACTTTATTTTTTATTTATTTACTTTATTTTTACTTTCTTTGTTTATTGTTTCAGTTAAACGAATTGGTTAGCACTCGTGCCTGGTCCTGGTGTGTCTGTGTGTCTGTGTGTGTTCTTGTGTCTGTGTTTGTGTGATTCTGACCACATGTAGGGTGAAGTCTTTACTTCTTTCAAAAACAGATGTTATGGGCCACCAGGTGGGTTCTGGTAATTGAACTAGGTCCTCTAGATTCAGTTAAAAACAGCCAGTGCTTTTAACCCCTGAGCCATCCCTCAGTCTCACCTCTCCTTCAGGATAGTAGTAATACTTGGGATGGCAGAATAACAAATACTTAGTTGTATAGAAATTTCATGATTACTAAAGTTGAAAAGTGACAGTTAAGCTACAAGCTGTTTTGTTGTTTTGTGTCCTCTTGAGTAATCGTGGGTTGTTTATTTAATGAAAGAGACCATCACGAGTCCTGTGCCTTGAGAAACTAAGTCACTGGTTTCTTTCACTCAAATACTAATTTGTTCTATTATTCCTGAGCTAGTCTTTTTTTTAAAAAAGATTTGTATTTATTCTTTGTGTATGACTGTTTTGCTCCCATGTATATATGTGCACTGTGTGTGTGTGCTTAATGTCCACAGAGGCCAGAAGAGAGTACCAGGTCACCTGGAACTGGAGTAAAGATGATTGTGAGCTTCCATGTGGGTGCTAGGAACTAAACCCAGGTCCTCTGCAAAACAGCCAGTGTTGTTCTGAGTCATCTCTACAGCCCTTGAGGACCTAGTGATCTTTAATAAAATTAGTAAGAAACTGTAATGAGTTGAAATTAGTAAAGAAAATGCAGTTTAGTGTGCTTCAGGGAGCCTTTCTGTTACTTTGTCAGGATTAAGAATAGATACAAGCTGCATGGTGGTGGTGCACTCCTTTAATCCCAGCACTCTCGAGGCAGAGGCAGGTGGATCTCTGTGAGTTTGAGGACAGCCTGGTCTATGTAGTGAGTTCTAGGACAGCCAGTGCTATGTAGAGAGACCCTGTCTCAAAAAGACCAAACAAACAAGAGTAAACACAAATACCACCTTCACACAATTACTCTGGTTACATTTTGTATTAAAGCCTGTTTTGATTTTTGATACTAGTAGATGTTCATTGTACAAAGTTATGAATTTCTTAACATTTTTATTCAAGTATATCATGTACATTCATCATTGTCACCATACTCTCCTATGCACTCAACCCCCTGTATCAAAACTTGTAACCAGCCGGACGGCGGTGATGCATGACTTTAATCCCAGCACTCAGGAGGCAGAGGCAGGCAAATTTCTGTGAGTTCTAGGCCAGTCTGGTCTACAGAGTGAGATCCAGGACAGCACCAAAGCTACACAGAGAAACCCTGTCTCGGAAAACAACAACAAAAACTTTTAACAAAATCTTTGAATTAGCAAGGAATATAATACAGCTTAGTATGTTAATAAAAACATTTTTATATAATTGTTACATTAACTTAGTAAGATATTAGAAAGTTTATTCTATTTTTTAGCATAGTGTAAAAATATGCTAATGAATTGTGTTTAAATTTTTTTTTACTTTTTATTTTATGTGCATTGGTGTTTTGCCATGGGTGTCTGGTCCCATGGAACTGGAGTTACAGTTGTGAGCTGCCATGTCGGTGCTGGGAATCAAACCAGGGTCCTCTGGAAGAGCAGTTAGTACTCTTAACTGCTCAGCCATCTCTCCAGCCCATGCTTAATTTTTTTTATTCTTATATTTTTCTTGACTTTTTATTTTCCAGACAAGGTCATTCGATGAAGATGCAAAAGAAAGTCGAGCAGCCGCCCTCAGAGCAGCTGACAAGTCTGGCTCTGGGTTTGGGGAGAGCTACAGCCTTGCGAATCCATCCATCCGGGCTGGCGAGGATATCCCACAACCCACTATTTTCAACGGCAAATTGAAAGGTTACCAGCTGAAAGGCATGAACTGGTTAGCCAATCTCTATGAACAGGTAAATTTTAGAAATATGTCAAACCTATTCTTTTTACCTTACTATTTATTTTTCTTTCAATTAATGTAATTATGAAGTGAGTTCATCTTTAGCTTTTTTTTTTTTAAGATTGACTTATTTTTATTTTGTGTGTAAATGTTTACCTTTATTGTATGTAAGTACACCATAGGCGTACAGTGTCCATTGAGGTCAAAAGAGGGAATCAGATTCCCTAGAGCTGGAGTTAGAGCTGGGTGTGAGTCATGTGGGTGATAGAAGCTGAACTTGAGTCCTCTGCAAGAGCAGCACTGAGCCATCTCTCCATTCCCAAAACTTGAGCTTCATGCAAGAGTCTGAAAGGTATTGCTGTATTTCTAACTTGGAGATTCTGTTTGTATCCTGTATATAGTATGCCTTAGGTAGTCTTGGTAAGCCTCATTGTTTGCTTGATGTGAGTTAGATTAGGTAAAGAACTGGCCTTAGTCTTGGTACTGAGTATCCAATCAAGCTTGGTTGATCTGATCCTCATCTTTGTTACATCTTCTGGCACTGAATGAATGAATCCTATGTGGTATCATCAGGTGTTGACCGTATATCTCTCCTTCTCCATGTCTCCCAGGGTATTAATGGAATTCTTGCTGATGAAATGGGTCTTGGTAAAACTGTACAGAGTATTGCACTCCTGGCCCATCTGGCAGAGGTGAGTAGATGGAATTGTCAGTCATCTTCCTATCCTGAATTTAGGCTCATTTTCTATCAACAGTGAGCCACTTAAAAGCAATGTTATGCTTGGTAGCATGTCAAAATAATAGAACTTGTTGCTACGTTTGAAGGCCTTTTATTTTTATTTATATACAGAATGGTATAACATTTAGTTCTCAATGGGGCCAGGACAATATTTGAACAAGTATAACTAGAATCCTTGTCTTTCACTTCCTTTTAAGACCTACCAAGGTAGTGGCAAGGACTTTATTGTTAGATTACAGGATCTTGTACTGGATTCCCATCTCAACTCTGCTCACCTTTTTTGAAGTGATTTCACTTTAAATCTCTGAGGCCTAGTTTTCTATCTTTTTCAAATCAGAGGTAGTATATATCTTAGAGGAATCTTAGAAAAATTAAATGGGAAAATGTGTAATAACATACATTGAAAAAAATTAATACTTTTCCAATTAAAAAACAGTGAAATTATGATAACATAGTAGAAAATAATAAAAATGAATCAGTATATCATGTATGTTTTTATGAAAAAAAATTAAAACCTAGAATTCACAAGAAAGTCGTTGCTTAGTTCTGTACCTCTTTGGTGTGTTCTTATTATACTAACACTACTTCTTTTCTATTTTCATATTACTTACCTTATTTTTCAAGACAGGGTTTTTCTATGTAGCCCTGGCTGTTTTGGAACTAGTTCTGTAGACCAGGCGGGCCGCAACTAATATTGCTTTTTATTGAGTGCTTATGTATGGACACTTGGGAGATAGGCACGATTTCTCTTGTTACTGTGTTTCCTGTTTTCCAATTTCTCTTGTCGCTGATTATTTGGGATGGAATAGCTTCAGTTTCCTACAGCTGGCTGACTCAGTTTTCTGTTGCAGAGAGAAAACATTTGGGGACCTTTCTTAATAATTTCACCTGCTTCTACACTTAATAATTGGCACCAGGAGTTCACAAGATTTGTTCCTAAATTTAAGGTAAAGAAGCTCTTGTTCTTTAAAATAAGCTTTCTGACCCTTCTTTTGCTACCTTACTAATTGTCTTTGGTTCCTGTTGTTGTAGTAAACACGGTGACTGAGAGCAACCTGGGGAGGAAAGGGTTGATTTCAGCTCACAGCTTGTATTCCATCATCCAAGGAATTCTGAGCACAAACTCAAGTAGGCAGGAAACTGAAGGCAGGAGCTGAAGCAGAGGCCTTGGCGGATGCAGCTTACTGGCTTGCTCAGCCTGCTTTCACTCAGTACCACCTGCCCAGGTGTGGCACCACCTCCTGTGGGGTGGACCTTCCACGTCAGTCAAGATAATGCCTTACAGACTTGCTTACAGGCCAGCTCTTCATTTTTTTTGAGACAGGGTATCTTGTAACTCTCTTATGTAGATCAGGTTAGCCTTGAACTCAAAGAGATCTGGTTCCTGCCTCCAGAATGCTGGAATTAAAGACATGCGCCACCATACTTGATTTACAGGCCAATTTTATGGAGGCATTTTCTCACTGTGGTTCCCTCTTCTCTGCCTCCCGACTGTTAACATTCAAGACGTGTGCCAGCCCTCCTGGCCCTTTTAAACTGTCATAGCTATGTGTGGGTATGTGCAAAGAAATGTGTTGGATTTCCGAGAGCCAGGGTTACAGGTGTAACCTGTATGAGCTGCCTGATGTGGCTTCTGGGAATCAAACTCAGGTGCTCTCAACTGCTGAACCATCTCTTTAGCCCTCTATGTTTGTTTTGATACAGTCTTATGCATCACAGGCTGTCCTCAAACTTGTTATATAGCCTGTATTTATGAGTATATACCACCATACCAGGTTTATACAGTGTTGAGAGTCAATAACAGGGCCTCATACATGCAAGACAACCACTCTGAACTGACGTACCTTCACAGTCCTTTTATATCTGTATTTGTTTTACTGCTTTGCTTTTGTTTTTTTAGAGACAGAGTCATACTCTATCCTCAGTACTTCAGACTGTCTTAAAACCCCACTGTGTAGTCCAGTGGCTTTGAACTTGTGGTAGGCAGTCAGCTTGCCTCAGCGCCTAGCTGCTGGGATTATAGGTGAACCTTGACACCTGGCTTTTTCTTTTGGTTTTATTGAGATGTCATCTGGTGTAACCAGGGCTGGCTTTGAACTTGCTATGTGGCTGTAGATGACTTTGAGCTCCTGATCTTCTTGCCTCGAACTCCCAAGTGCTGGGAGTGTGAGTCATCATCCCCAGCTTCCTTATATTCATTTCTTAGAAATATTTACTTAGGAGAGTAATAAGGAAGCTTATAAACCTTTATGCTAAATAAATGAAAACTTCATAGTCTAATGTAAGTTATTTGTGCCATTTTTTCACATGAATTGATGGTCAAGGTAAGATGATAGAAAATAACTATCGTACTTGTTTCAAAGTAGATTTTGGCAATTTTTATATTGTATTGTGATCTATTTATAATAATTTATTTTTCTTAATATCTCTAAAGTTAGTCTTGATCTAGCTTATAGCATCTAAAGTAGATAATGTGAAAATTGATTTAACAACACAGAGAGGAAAAATTGAGATTGACTGGGCCAGGCATGTTCACTTGGTAGAATGCTTGGTTCCTATAAATGAAACCTCAGATTGGACCCACAACACTGCATAAAACTGGCGGTGGTGGTGGCCAAACCTATAACCTTGCACGTAGAAGGAAGAAGCAGGAGGATGAAAAGAGCATCCTTAGCTATAGAGCAGGTTTCAGACAAACATGAAACTCTTTTAAAAGAATCAAGAGGTGTGTTACAACAGATTAGGTCTAACATAGACACAGTGCACATAGTTTTTATGCTGAACATGGTGGTTCATACCTCTCAATTTCATTACATGTGAGGCAGAGGTGGGAAGATAGGAATTCAGTGCCAGCCTTGGCTGCATAGAGAGTTCAAGACTAGCCTGGGCTACATGAAACCCTTCCTCAAAACCCCTCTCCCCAAAACAAAGAACAAAAGAGTTTTGGTTTGGTTTGGTTTGGTTTGGTTTGGTTTGGTTTGGTGTGTGTGTGTGTGTCTGTCTGTCTGTCTGTAAAAATGAGTGGGATTGATTATATTACTTGTAGTTTGAATGGGTGGGTAATGCATTAGCTGTGTTCTGTCCCTAAAAGGATGAATTGAACATGAAGTTGCATATTAGTAAAGATTTTATGAATTATGGATCAAGAAATAATATCTCTGATTTGGTACTTGATAATTTTGATGGGCCCCATACATTGCTGCAAGGAGAAGGACAGGGATGAGGCAAATGTTTTTCTGTCTTAATGCTTTGTAAGATAGAGGAACATAACTGGGATTTCTTAGCATCGTGCAGGTTTTTTTGGCTATGGTCCTTTTCTTTCTTAACTGCATTGTTGATTGTTGATGTAGAACATGGTTTTTGTTTCTCTCTCTTTTTTTTTTAATTAAGAAATTTTTGTATTTTTACATGCCAATCACAGATCCCCCTCTTCCCTCCTCCCTCCCCTACAACACACCTCCCATTCTCTCCAAGAAGGTAAGGCTTCTCATGGGGAGTCAGCAGTGCCTAGTACATTCAGTAGAGACAGGTCCAAGCCCCTTCCCTTGCCTCAGGGCTGTGCGCGGTTTGTTTTTTGTTTTTCAAGACAGGGTTTCTTTGTGTAGCCTTGGCTGTCCTAGAACTATCTTTGTAGATAGACCAGGCTGGCCTCCAACTCAGAGAGATCCGCCTGCCCCTGCCTCCCGAGTGCTGGGCTCAGTGGTGTGCACCGCCACCACCTGTCATGTAGAAAGTGTTTAAGAAGGATATCAGCACTGGATAAGATGACTCAGTGGCTAAGAGCACTGGGTGATCTACCAGAGGACCCAGAGTTGATTACCAGCTCCCACATGGCAGTTCACAGCTGTCGTAATTCCATTCCCTGGAGATCTGATGCCCTCTTCAGGCCTCTGCAGGCACTGCATACGTGTGGTCCACAGATACACATGCAGGCAAATAAATACTCATATTTAAAATGTAATCTAAAATAAGAGATCAGAAAAGTAGCTCTTAATTTGCGTAATCATTTTCAGCTCCCTTAGAATATGAGATTGGCTTAATTGAAATTTTTTCATGAATTGTTGGGCATATGAAAAATGGAAATAGTTTTTTGCCTTTTCTTGTTTTCAAATTATGGCTAGATACATGTTGAATACAATGTTAACAAATCTTTAATTTCTACCCAGCCACTGGAGGTTTTTTTTGCAGTTCCTCTACTGGCCAAGAGATGGCACTGTGATGTTATTTTAAATCATATCTTTCCTTTGCTTTAATGCCTAGAACCGAGTTTTCATGTACATATTCAATTTCCATCTTGTTTATTTGTTTATTGAATTTTATCTTTTCAAAGGTTTATTTATTTATTATGTATACATGTTCTGCCTGCAGGCCAGAAGAGGGCACCAGATCTCATTACAGATGGTTGTGAGCCACCATGTGGGTGCTGGGAATTGAACTCATGACCTCTGGAAGAACAGCCTGTGCTCTTAACCTCTGAGCCATCTCTCCAACCCTGAATTTTATTTTAACACTGGTGTAGATGTGGTAAAATAGAATCTGTGGGCCGTGTCTTAAGTGTCCTCTGTTGGATTTTCTATTCTAACTTTTTTATATTATAAAATATTCATACCACAAAAATTTACTATTTTATCAAGAGAATGGTATGTACTTGTCCTCTCAGTACTCAGAAGGTTGAGGAAGGAGGATTGCCACATATTCAAGGCCACTCTGATCTACATTGCACATTCCTAGCCAGCCAGGACTACCTAGCAAGACTCAGTCTCAAAAAGTCAAACAGACAGTCATCCAAAAACTACCTTATTCAGGAAAGGTAGAATGGCCCTAGGAATGGAGGCACCCACCAAGCCTGGAGACCTGAATTCTGGCCCCAGCACCAGATGCCAGGGGAGAGAACCAAATTCTGCATGTGGTCCTTTGACTTCTGCCTGTGCTCTGTGTCACATCCTGAGTATGTACACATGCATATCTGCATATTCACATATATGTAAAATGAGTGTGATAAAAAACCCTACCCTCATAACCATGTAACTGTATGGTTTAGTGCTTTAAGTCCATTCACAATGTTGTGTGGCCATCGCTGCTCTCATCCCTACTGGCCTCACCCTACCCTTAAACTCTGTGTCCATGCCAGGAGGTGATGTTGAACACCTTTAATCCCAGCACTTGAGAAGCAGAGGCAGGTGGAGCTCTGAGTTCCAGGGCAGCCTGGTCTACTGAGTGAGTTCCAGGACTGCCAGGGCTACACAGAGAAACCCTGTCTGGGGGGTGGGGGTGGGGGTGGAGTGTGTAGAGTTTTGTTTGAATGCGTGTTTTGTTTTCATTACTTCAGAGCATATGCCTGAATTGAATTACTGGGTCATTCAAGTTATTTAGAAACCTACTCTTTTTATGTGGTCTGGGAACTAACATTAGATCGAACAGCTTGAAGTTATTGATTAGAAAATACTTTGTAATATAGGACATAGAAATCAAATATGTATCTTTTGGAATCCAACCACACTGTTGTATGTGTTATTTATGGATTCAAACAGTATAGTTGTTTTGACAGAGACCATATGGACTACAAAGCTTAGACTTTACAAAAGATTTGCTGACCCTAGTGTCATTGATTGTTTTGATTGCTATTCTTTTAGATTGTTGAAAACATGTTTACTTCTCTATTAGATAGAGGTTCTCCTCAGGTTTATAGTTAGAGTATATGAGATCCATAGATCGTGATGCCGACATATGGAACCTTATATGTATATTTGGTGTAGGTGTCTGGAAAACATGTATGGTTCTGACTAGGATCTCTACTCCCCCTAATTTCTTTATTTTTCTCGTAAAATGTGATTTGTATTTTTTTTAATAATTTATTTTTATTATGTGCATTAGTGTTTTGCCTGCCTGTATGTCTGGGTGAGGGTGTAAGGTTCTTTGGAACTGGAGTTACAGTCAGTTTTGAGCTGTCATGTGGGTGCTGGGAATTGGACCCGGGCCCTCTGGGAGAACAGTCAGTGCTCTGAGCTGTCTCTCAAGCCCCATGATTTGCATTATAAGTAGTTATTTGCATCATTTTTGTTCTTTAAGTTTTTTTTTCTTCCCCTGCTTTATTGTTTCTGTTCTGTCTTCTTTATTTCTCTGCTTCTAAACTTCTTTCCGCTGTTGTGACCTGGAACTTAATGTTGTTGACCATCACCTTTATGGATATGTGCGTTTGAGGGGAATTGCATTTCTTTTCCATTTTGGCTTGCAGAGATTGAATTCATATGGCCAGACTTGAGTGACAAGCACCTTTACCCACTGAGTCGTCTCACTGATTGCCAGTTTATTTTATTTTTTAGTAGAAAACTTGAGAAAGCACCATGTATTTTAGGTTGTCTATTTGAAATAGAGTCTGGTTAGGTAATCTCATGACCTCAAACTTATGATTCTCCTGCCTCAGCTTGCTCAGTTTTGGGACTACAGGCATGCATTACCTACCACACCTGGATGCTTTAACATTGGTAAAAGCTCAGTCCTCATCTTCTCATTATCTCAATCTTCTTTGGGTTTGTTTCTGTAATTTTTCACATTAGTTTTCAGTGTTACTTTTCGAACGTTTGATTATTATTGCTCAGTCCTGTGTCAGATTGTATAGTAAAATTTCTACAGATATTGTAGACACACTCTTTTCTTCCACATAGGAGATATATATAAATAGGGGCAGGGAAGGTTGATTTGTTTTTAAGATAGTATCACTTGCAGCCCCCAGGCTGGTCTCAAATTCACTCTGTAATTGAGAATGACTAGTTTTGATTCTCCTGCCTCCACTTCCCATGCCCTGGCTTCATGTGTGCTAGGCAAGCAGTCTTAGTACCTATATGTCCAGCATTTATTTATTTATTTATTTATTTATTATTTGTCTGTCTGTCTACCTATTTATTTTTCCCTACTAGTATTGTTGCCCCTCTGGCACATAAGTAATTCAATGTTTTCTTTATTTAATCAGAACATGAGATAATTCAAGGATTTTAATACTCATGCATAATCCTTGAGTTATAGTTTAGAGCCAGGAGTGTGGGTAGTTAAGTTACCAGAATACTACGACTTGAACTATAGTTTGTTTGTTTGTTTATCCTTGGCTCTACAGCTCTCTAATACTCCGACTTGAACTATAGTTTGTTTGTTTGTTTATCCTTGGCTCTTCATCTCTCTCTCTTTTTTTAATTTTTTAGATTTATTCATTTTATTTTGGTTTGGTTTGGTTTTGGCTTTTTGAGGCAGGATTTCTTTGTGTAGCCTTGGCTGTCCCGGAACTAGCTCTGTAAATCAGGCTGGCCTTGAACTCACAGAGATCCTCCTGTCACTGCCTCCTGAGTGCCAGGATTAAAGGTGTGAGCCACTACCACCTGGCTATTAATTTCATTTTATGTGTGTTTTACCTCCATGTATGTGTTTACTCTTGGAGGTCAGAAGAGAGTATTGGATCACTTGGAATTGGAGTTGTTGATGGTTGTGACCCACCATGTGGGTGCTGGGAACTTAACGTAAGTCCTCCACAGTAGTAATAGGAGCCGTCTCTCTAGCGCCCCTACATGTTCTTTTAAAAAAAAAAAAATCTCTGCTAAGCTTTTTATTCTGTCTGCTGGAACTTTTGGAATGTATCAGCGCTGCATAGAGAAAGTATACCACATGCTAATAGGCTTTACCACTTTTTCTGGTCCTTGGCTCTGTAATTTTCCATTGCTTCAGTATCTCGGATACTTTAAAAAAGATACATTGTGTATGTGTTTCTATTTGGTTAGTAGGAGAATTGGTAAAACAATGCCCCTTTTATTAGTTTTTTTTTTTAAATTAAATCATTCAGAATAACATTATTTATTGATAATGTTTACAGTTTATTACCAAAGAAAATAATGTATGTATTGATCCATTTTCTAGGTGCTACCATATTGGGGAAATCCTCATGATAGAAAAGTCATCCGGAGATTCTGGAGTCAGGTAACTTCAGTTTTTCTCTCTCTTTCCCCCATTTCCCTTTCCCTCCCCATTCCTCTCTCCCTCTCTCTCCCCCTCTTTTCTCTCTCAGTTCTCTTTGATTTGAATAAGTCGTCATGTTTATAAAATCTACAATATATTTCTGGATATGGGGCAAATATATTTTTCTTTAAATACATTGTTTTTCCTGTACAGGCAGTCATTTTTACTTACAGTCCAGTATGAAGAAAGACCTTTTTTCTTTAAGATTTACTTTTTAAAAAAATTTATGTGAGGCTGCGTGGTGGAGGCACATGCCTTTGATCCCAGCAGTTGGGAGGCAGAAAGAAGCAGGCGGATCTCTGTGAGTTCAAGGCCAGCCTGGTCTACAGGTCGAGTTCCAGGACAGCTAGAGATACACACAGAACCCTATCTTGGAAAAAAAACAAAAAATTTATGTGTATGTGTGTGCGTTTGCATGAGTATATGTGTACCATATACATGCAGGATCCCAAAGAGGCCAGATCCACTGAAACTGGAGTTACAGGTAGTTATGAGTCACCATGCAAGATCAGCAAGAGGTTTAACCACTGAACCATCTCTTCAGTCCCATCTTCCCTTTTCTTTCATGAAAAGGATATTAGTTGTTACTCTGATTATAAAAGGAAATGCTTTAAAAACATTGGACGTTTGCAGTTTGTCTCACAGCACCTCTTTCAGTCACATAGATGGAAGAATATCTATTCTTCATCTTTCTTTTAACACACTGTTCATGCTTTATTATCTTTTTTAAGACAGTACCTCACTATGTAGTCCTAGCTGGCCTGGAACTTGCTATGTAGACCAGGCTGACCTCAAAATCACAGAGATCCTTCTGCCTCCGCCTCGCCAGTGCTGGGATTAAAGGTTGTACTGCTACACTAGGCTTCCTTTTTTACCTTATTGAGAATGGTTATGTTGCCTGGAGAGATGGTTCAGTGGGTGCCATGCCAGCTTGATGATGATATGTGGTCAGTCCCTGAAACCAACAGTGGGAGGACAGAGCCAACTCGGGAAAATTGTTGTTTGACCCCCACGTGGATATGTGCTTATTCCTATTTATACGTACAGACATTGAAAAGACTTGTTTGACAATGTTTACATATCATTTTCCATATTTCCCCTCTTACATTTGTAGAAGACCTTGTATACTCAGGATGCCCCCTTCCACGTGGTCATCACTAGCTACCAGCTGGTAGTCCAGGATGTCAAGTATTTCCAGCGGGTCAAATGGCAGTACATGGTACTGGATGAAGCTCAGGCACTGAAGAGTAGTTCCAGGTAACATGCATTTTAGAAACTAGCCTTCAGGGGTGGGAGTCTCCACATAGAATCAGCAACAGCCAGAAATTTCAGAATATAACTAACATAGCATGGTTGTGCCTCTGTAGTTTGCCTGACCAGAATGCAGAAATTCTTATTTAATGTATTTTTCTTTGACACTCAAATATCATGCTTAGAATATATAGATTTTTCTCAATCTCCTCAGTTGTGACTTTTGTTGCTAAGGAAAATCCTATAGGAAAAGGGAACGTGGCCTTTTTTCTCTGAGGGATTACTTTATACAAGAATTCCAAGCAGCAAGTAGAATATTACTCAAGGGGCATTAGAGATTATCTCTTTTTTATCAACCCCCCCCCCCCAGTTGCATGGTTATTAGACCTCAAAAAGTCTTTTTATTGTAAGTTACGTGTGTAAAGATTCTCAAACTAAAATAGAATAGTGCTTGGCTATATAATTTTACTTGGTGAACCTGCAGGACTTCTTTTAGAAGTCCATGGAATGGGCAAGTGGAAAGTCCCAGTCTGTGGAGGGCATTGGTGTTGAGGAAGGACCTGCCTGTGGCTAAGAGGAGTGAAGACTCCTCTTCCAGCCAGCACTCCTTCCATTGCTCCACCAGATGAGCTGAGAAGCACAGATTAATACTTTTGACACTTTGTGTTGCAGATAAGTGGTTTCTGAGTAGCTGCCTTATGGGGTGTGTGTGTGTGTGTGTGTGTGTGTGTGTGTGTGTGTGTGTGTGTGTGTGTGTGTGGACAGCAGGAGTCGATAAAGCTAGAAAGGTCACCCACTTAACCTGTTTGAGGGTTTTTTTTTTTTCTAAGCATTTATACCATTGGTATTGATGAGTCTCAGTTCTGGGATTTTTATCTTCATCTTCGTTAAAATATATTTTTATTGTGTGCACGATACAGTATATGATTCCTAAGTTGTTTGAAAAGTTTTTAAAAATATTGACTCAAGATAATTACAGAAAGACTTATTGCCAACTTGGAATTTGTAACTCATTTCCTTGAACAGTGTTCGTTGGAAGATTCTCTTACAATTCCAGTGTCGGAATCGGCTTTTGTTAACTGGAACCCCCATTCAGAATACCATGGCAGAGGTAGGCACTAATCAAGATCACCGTTTCTATCTTCTTAAGACAATTGTAGCCATGATGGCCTCCTGCCATTCTGTACAAATTATATTCACTACCATAGAAGAATTTGATTCTTCTTAAGTATCTTGTAGGCACCATTCTTACTTTCTTACTATTTGTTATTTACGGTGTCCCTTTTTGTTTCTTTAATAAATATTGAGCACATTAGGACATGTTGCTCATCTAATACGGGTAAGTTTTTGCTGTAGAATCAGAAGCTAATATTCTCTAAAACCAAGGACCTTGATTCTTCCTCCCCCACCCCCACCCCCAGGTGAGGACCAAACCCAGGGCCTTGTGCTTGCTAGGCAAGCACTCTACCACTGAGCTAAATCCCGAACCCCAATTCTTTGTTTAGAATCATCGTATTTGACATTTTGTAGAGAATACATTCACTGTTAAAAACTGCTTGTTTTTTCCCATGTAATATGGAAACAGTCATAAATAGGATAGAAATGAATGTCTCTGGCTATGTTCCCATAAAACTTTATTCATGAAAGTTATTGACAGCTAGTTATACTACAACAAAACTGTGTTCAGCTATGGAATCAGCTGTTTGACTGTCGTCTTTAAAACTGTCATCTATACTACTACAAAAACTGAGCAATGTTTATATTATTAAGCTTTTAGTTTTTGATTACTTGAAAAGTCATAATTTTTTGTTACAACACCTAATCGTAGCAGGTTTATTGAGCAAGTGTTTAGATTCATTTATTCTTTCTGCCTCACGTACATGCATTCATTTGTTACTTCATTCCCCAAACCTTAATCTGTAGTCACATCGCATCATTTTATGACACTCATCTGTTTAATATTTTTCCTTTGTTTGAAGCTCTGGGCTCTGCTGCATTTCATTATGCCAACATTATTTGATTCACATGAAGAATTTAATGAATGGTTTTCCAAGGACATTGAAAGTCATGCTGAAAACAAATCTGCTATTGATGAGAGTAAGTACTGCTATGCATTTCTCTTTTTTGTGTGGAATTTTAAGATTCTGTGACCCAGGTTTCACACTATGGCCTAGACTGGCCTGGAATTCGCTATGAAGTTTGGCTTCAAACTTAGACATTTCCTGTTTCAGTTTCCCAAGTGCTGGGATTACAGGTGTGAGCCACCACATCCGGCTCTGAATTTTGTTTTCAGTCTATTAGTATAGCAACCATGTACTTAGGATTTCTTTATTTTTTTCTTTTAATTTTTACTTAGCATTGGGTGAGAGGGTGCATGCCACAGTGAGCTTGTGGAGGACAGAGGGCAACTGTGGAGTTGTTCTCTTCATTTTACCTTTGTATGGGTTCTGGAGAGCGAACTCAGGTCATCAGGCTTGCTTGCTTGGCAAGCATCTTCCTCTAATGAGCCATTTTATGAGCCCTAGGATTTGTGTCTGTTGCAGTTTTTTTTTTTTTTTGGTTTGGTTTACTTTGGTGCCTGTCCTGGATCTCGATCTGTAGACCAGGCTAGCCTAGAACTCACAGAGATCCGCCTGGCTCTGCCTCCCGAGTGCTGGGATTAAAGGCATATGACACCACCACCTGGCTCTGTTGCAGACATTTTTAACCTGGCTTGTCAAAATAGTCTTGTACTGTTTGCCTAATATTGAGAACATGCCAAGTTGCTTATGATGTAGACATAACTTCACATCTACTAATTGTAAGAATAATTAAGTAGGGTCTGGAGAGATGGCTCAGTGAGCACTGAGTTTTCCAGAGGATCTAGGTTCAATTTCCAATACCCACATGGCAGCTCCCAACATATGTAACTCCAGTCACTTGGGATATGACACCCTCTCCTGACCACATTAAGCACTGCATACGCACATGGTGCTCAAACTTGCATGCAGTAAAATAAATTCTTCAAGTGATTTGAAGAAGTTGTTAATTTTTTGACATTTCTTTACAGATAATTGTGGGCAAACACTGACCTAGTTTACTTCCTGTTGCAGTTTGGGGAGAAAGGGTTTTTTTGGGTTCCATGTCCCAATCTTAGACCATCATAGAAATTAGAACAGGAGCAGAAGCAGGGAGCTTGAAGCAGAGACCATGGAAGAAAACTTTCTGGCTTGCTTTCATGGGTTGTTCAGCCTGTTTTCTTGTACTACCCAGGACCACCTGCCCAGGGGTGGCACTGCCCACACTTGACTGGGTCCTCCTGAATCAATTAGGCAGAGACAGGTAGATTTCTGTGAGTTCAGGGTTAGCCTGGTCTATAGAATGAGTTCCAGGACAGCCAGGGTTACATAGTGAGACGCCATCCCAGAAAAAAACAAACAAACACACGCACCCATGGAAAGAAAATGCCCCACAGGCTTGTCCACGTCAAGTCTGATGGGAAAGAATTCCTCAGTTGAAGTTCTTTCTTCCCAGGTGTCTTCATTGTGTCAAATTGACAAAATACCTAGTACACACTGGGAGTCTTTTCTAGCTTTCTTTAGATCTTTGTGAAAACCTTTTTATTGATACAGTTTGCCAGATATGCTCTGAAAGGAGTTTCTATGTAAATAGAACCTAAACAAGATGCTTGTTCTTCTTCTTTGAAGTTTCATTCTTCCAGAAAATCATTGAGCCCAGTGGCATTTGGAGGGTTTGGAGGGAGGAACATGATGTTTACTCTGACTGTTTTCAATCAGTGTTCTGTGTATTATTTGTGGACTTCCTGTTTCAGATCAGCTCTCTCGATTACACATGATCTTGAAACCATTTATGCTGAGAAGAATCAAAAAAGATGTAGAAAATGAATTGTCTGACAAGGTAAGAAATAAAATCTTATTTTTAATGAGTTTCAACCTCAGGTGGTACCAACTTAGGGTTCTTGGCAGGAAATTTCTTTGGCATATATTTAGATGAAAGGTAATCAGTTTGATTGAGATATTTGAACTTGAATGGTCACAGGGGACCTAAGCAAGGCAAATACCATTATTTTCCTTTTGTTACCCACCTACCCGAATTTGGGTTTGTTTTGTTTATTTTTATATAGGGTCTTACACTGTAAGCTAGGCTGGCCTGGAACTGATGTAGAATAGGGTGATCTCAAACCCTGAACAATTCTGCCTTACCCTTTTGGCTGCCTGCTGAGATTATATGCATGAGCCCTCATGCCTAGCTGTACTTTTATTAATTGAGAGTTTGAACCATTACAAAAACAGAATAATGTCATGACTCCACTTATACTCATGGTACAGCATCAGCAGTGATTAATGACCATTCCTAACCTTTGGTGTATTCTAAAACAAGTCTTACAATTATTTTATTTCAAAATAGTTCATGGGGGCTGGAGAGATGGCTGAGTGGTTAAGAGCACTGGTTGCTCTTGCAGAGGACCCGGGTTCAATTCCCACCACCCACATGGCAGTTCACAATTGTCTGTAACTTCAGTTCTGGGGGATCCACATGTTCCCCCCCCCCCCCAGTATATACAAGGCAAAACACCAGTGCACATTAAATGAATAAATAAATCTTTTAGAAAAGTTTTATGTGGCCAGGCAGTGGTGGCGCATGCCTTTAATCCCAGCACTTGGGAGGCAGAGCCAGGCAGATCTCTGTGAGTTTGAGGCCAGCCTTGGCTATAGAGTGAGTTCCTGGAAAGGTTCCAGAGCTACACAGAGAAACCCTGTCTCAAAAACCCAAAAAAAGCAAAAAGAAATTTCATGTGTATCTCTCAGTGATTTTATTTGCCTTGGAGACAAAGTCTCCCTGTAGACCAGTCTGAGGCTAGCCCCAGAGCACAGAGGTTCTCTTTTATCTTCCTCCCAGGGACTGGGCCTAAATTGTATACCTCCATGCTCTGTAGATTTGTTTTTTGTTTTTTTTTTAAATCAGGTATTATTATCTTTGGGCAACTGAATGAATGATAATACTGTTAACCAATTTAGTAAGTCATAGAAGAGGTCTCTTTCCCCTTGTCCTACCACTCATATGCTTGTTGTAGACTGAGTAGTCCTTTCACAGTTGGTACTTGAAGATACGGACATGAGATACCTGGAAATGTAGTTTTGTAAATTCCTGTGAAGGATGATAGTTGGTGATGTAAGAAGTGGAAAAGAGGATTCAGACGGGATATCTAGTGTGTATGACAAGTGGGGCAAGGAAACATTGTTTTATTAAGTTTATACTGATTTTTTTTTTTTTTTTTTTTAAGATTGAGATTCTAATGTACTGCCAGTTGACCAGCCGACAGAAGCTTTTATATCAGGCTCTGAAGAATAAGATTTCCATTGAGGACTTACTGCAGTCTTCTATGGGCTCTACTCAGCAGGCACAGAACACCACCAGCAGCCTCATGAATCTTGTCATGCAGTTCAGGAAGGTAAGGCTCAGGTCATTTGCTCTGTGGGTTTTTTTAACCTACTTTGCGGAGGGGGCTCCAGGCTTGGATGGATGCCAGATAAACCTCTTGAGATGAAAAGGGAAGGTAAATATTCATGAAGTTTAATATTCAGCAATGATGTCTGCAAATGACAATGTTGTCCTGCCATTTCCCTTCATCTTAGGTGTGTAACCACCCAGAGTTATTTGAACGGCAAGAAACTTGGTCTCCATTTCATATTTCCCTAAAGCCATATGAAATTTCTAAGTTTATCTATCGTCATGGACAGATCAGGGTCTTCAACCATTCACGAGATAGGTGAGCAAATATTGATACCTGTTGATGCTGAGTGCTTTTATAATTTGGCTCAAGGGGCACCTTTATTATTTAGTAGTGTTAGGGATGGAACCCAAGCCCTTGTGCTTGTATCGTAGACGATGGCTAGAGTGCTGTATCCTTAGTGGATAGATGAATTTAGTGTTGACTGTGTGAGTTTCCTGTAAAGAGATGTGTAAACAAATAGTGAACAACTATTGAGTGCTCTTATGATGGGAGTTGGAGCACTATTAAGGCTTGCATTAGATGGCCTTAAATACCTTAGCCATTTCTAAATCAGGAATACGTATCTACGTACAAATGTGTATTTGCACCAAAGTCAACAGTAAATTGACTAGAAATGTCCTGGTATACTTGAGTTATGTTTAAGTGACTTAGAGTCACACTTAATGCCGAACTGAATTTATTGCTTTTTAATTAAATTTATTCTCTTGATAGAGTCTGCAGGAATAAATTTGGTAAAGTTGAATTAGTCATTAAACTAATACGCTAGAGACCATTTCATTCAGAAACTTGGTGTGTGGTCCACCTTATACCTCTAAGTTAGGATAATTTTGGATTTCAGACTTTTTATTGTACTCTTAAGTGGATGTCTGTATGCCAGCATTTGAAAGCTGTGGACTGTGAAAGTTCAAAGTTTTCGTTATAAAAATATTCATCAACATGACCTGATGAAAGAAATTGAAGGTCACTTAGCAGATTCGAGCAAGAGAAGTGGACCAGAGTTGTCCTTTTTGTTCAGGCTAGAATTGAGTCTGTGAGTGAGGAGAGAGTTACATTATTGTAACAGTTTTGTATTTTCTAGCATTTGTGCCATGATTTGCATAGTAATATGACAAGAAACTTAAGTGTAGAAATAGTCTTAAAAGATTTTCCTTAATTTGGAGCTTCTCGTTTAGTTAACTTCCCAGTGTTTGTACTCCCCTTCAGATTTGTTTCAATTACTTGCTCTACAGGTGGTTAAAGGTTCTTCTTTCTCCATTTGCACCAGACTATATCCAGCAGTCTCTCTTCCACAGAAAAGGTAGGAGTTTTGATCTTTGAAAGGAGTGTCGGGATTTACCAGGATGGTCTCTGTTTTGCTTGTGACTATGGTGTTTTGACTTTTATTTTCTGGTGTCTTGATAAATTGCTAAGTTAGTGGCTAGGGAGTGGCTTTGACTATGGAACATTAGCATTTGCCACACTAGTGTGAGGACTAACTCGAGTGCAGAACTCTAGATCCCAGGTAAGTGCTGGCTGGGTGTGGTAGCCCTCCTGCAATCCTAGCACATAGGTAGAAGACACAGGATCCCTAAAGTAGCTGGCTAGCTAAACTAGTCAAATCAAGGAACACCTTGTTCAGGCAGAAAACTTGCCTCAGAAGATAGAAAGGCACCAAGGAAGGTACCTTTGCACATGCAATTTGCCCACACTCATGTGAACTTGTATACACACATGCTTTTGTACCACTCATAAACGAAAGACAAAAAAAAAATTTTCAAGTTGTTTATCTTTATCTATAATTTCTGTAATTCTTATTTTATTTTATTGGTTTGTTGTTTTATTAGAGAAGACAGGGTTTCTCTATCTAACCCTGTCTGTAGAAGAGGCTGGCCTTTAACTCAGTGACCTGCCTGCCTCTGCCTCCCATGTGCTGGGATCAAAGGCATGAGTCACTGTGAAGACCTACTTTCTGTTATTTGTACATATAACAGGAAGCAGTACAAAATAGTCATAGTGACTTTCTCCGTTTTATACCTACCTGTCTCTTAGGAATTTCTCTTCTTTAAAGCCAAGTCCAGTGGCTCACCTCTGTAATCTCAGTACTCAGGAGACCGAAGCCATGAGTTTGAAGCCAGTCTGGCCTAGTATGAGAACTTTAAAAAAAAAAACAAGAATTGGGCTGGGCATGATAAAGTGCTTGTTTAACATGCACAGAGCTGTTGGTTCAATCCCTAGCACCTAATAAACCAGATCACACATTTGTAATCCCTTCATTCAGGAGAGAGAGTCAGGAAGATCAGAAGTTCAGAGTCATCCTGGAGTACATAACAAGTTTGAGTCTCCTCCCTCCGGCTGTATGAGAACTTATCTCAAAACAAAGAATTTCTTCCACTTGAAATTTGACATTAATGTTTTTACTGAGAATTCCTTTCTTCTTCCTTATCCTAAGCTGCTTGACCTTGAGCATTGTCCAAAATATTAAGGCGAAAGTTCAGAACCTTTCTCTTCTGTTCTGTCCTTTCCTTTTTCTTCAAATCATAGAAATTCACCAGAGGCCAAAGCCCCCAAAGGTGACTGCTGAGCCATCTCCACTCGGTCCCGTATGTGCTGTACTTGACAGGTACGGCTTCTGTCTGTGGCTGTAGTACACGAACATGACATCCTGGCTGGATCAGAACTAAACAAGTCAGCAGGTTGAGGATTGTCTCTTGGTTTGCTCGCGGGCTCAGCATTGTTCTTTGATTTTCCAGGTATTAATGAAGGAAGCTGCTTTTCTTTCCTTCGATTTATTGATGTCTCGCCAGCAGAAATGGCAAACCTCATGCTTCAGGGACTTTTGGCCAGGTGAGAAGTTTGCGTACTTTTGTTAGAAGAGCAGTTGGGAATAGGCAGGGACAAAAATGAAATACTTTGAAATTAAATATTTAATATTAGGCCATTTGAGCCTCTTTTTTTTTCATTATTGATAATTTCCTATGAGCTAGGGATGGTGGTGGTACATGCCTATAATCCCAGCACTTAGAAAGTTGAGGCAGAGGGATTGGGTGTTGGAAGCAGCGTGTGCTACATGAAACATTGTCCCACCCCCAAATAAAAAAGAATTATTAAAGTCTTTGTGTGTGTGTGTGTGTGTGTGTGTGTGTGTGTGTGTGTGTGTGCGCGCGCGCGTGCACATAGGTGCATATAGATATGCTTACTTTTACCTCAAGCCTTCTGGAAAATTTAGCTGTGTGTTTTTATTCTTTACAAAATGACTTTCATTGGTTTTTACTACATTGTTTTTAATATATAAGATATATATATGCGTGTGCCCCCACCACCACCACCCAGCATATATATGTATTTTTATATTTGTATCTCCTGGGTCTGGAGTTACAGACAGGTGTGAGCTGCCATGTGGGTGCTGGGAATTGAACCTGGGCCCTGTAGAAGAACAGCCAGTGCTCTTAATGCTGAGTCATCTCTCTAACCCCTATTATGTTGTTTTTAATGAAATAGATAATTCGTTAGGAATGACTGTCTTCCTGATAAGTTTTTATGGTAAAAGTTTTTGAAGTAGATATAAATGTTTCTGAATACTTTTTTTATTTGCTTTTTATTATAGCTGTATAGAGCATTTTACTTTAAAAACAAATCATGTAAAGGAATATATAGAACAAAAGTATGTAATGACTGTATCTGAAGGTCAGAAAGAATTGTTTCCTAAATGCTCAAGATTTGCAAATGATGTGTGATAATGAGATAGGTCCTTATTGTGAACTGCCAAACTTCCTAAGAGCACTGAGTGAGCATATCTCTGTGGTTTGTTTCAGGTGGTTAGCTCTTTTCCTGTCTCTGAAAGCCTCCTACAGGCTCCATCAGCTGCGCTCTTGGGGAGAGCCAGACAGGGAGAGCCATCAGAGATATCTGAGAAATAAGGATTTTCTTCTTGGAGTTGATTTTCCACTTTCCTTCCCTAACCTTTGCAGCTGCCCTTTGTTAAAGGTAAGGAGTTATCTGTGCTTAAATTGTCTACTTAGTAGCCTCACTTCTTTTTTCTTTGCATTAGTAAGAATAAATGGTGTTCTCAAGAACCCCAATGTTCACCCAGGCAGTGATGGTGCACACCTTTAATCCCAGCACTCTGGTGGCAGAGGCAGGCAGATCTCTCTGAGTTCAAGGCCAGCCTGGTCTACCGAGTGAGTTCTAGGACAGCCAAGACTACCCAGAGAAACCCTGTCTCAAACAACAAAAAGCAAACAAACAAGAACCTCAGTGTTCTGAGGGGATCTGTACCATGTATTGAGTTACACCTATATTGTATGTATATTTTTCCTGTGTAAATGTTTTGTTTATAACTTTGTTGTGATGGAGAGCGGCTTGGCTTGCTCTCTCTTAATTCTTCCTTTATCCTTTATGTGTATGGGCATTTTGCCTGCATGTACTCCTGTGCAGCTTGGGAGGCTAAGGCAAAGGTTTACAAGTTGAGAGCCAGCTTGAGTCTCTCTTCCTGGCCTGCTTATGTTCACTTGAGGCTTGCATGGTGCCAAGAGACTCTTTAGCAAAGCTTTGCGTTATTACTGTGTGCATATTGTGGTTCTGGCAGCCAGACTGCTCATGCTGCGGGGTGATATGGCAGTCAAGAGCATGAACACAGAACAAGAGACTAGCAAAAGCTATAACTTGTTAAAACCAAGTAACCACCATCCCATCAGTGAGGTCACTGTTTTCTTTAAATAAAATGGTGGCCAAAATAGACTAAAGAAATAATTTTGCTAGTTGTATCTCCACTGATCCTACCCTCCTACCCTGCTTCCCTTACATTGATTATAGACAGAGTAAAGTATTTGAGAAGTTGTCAGGATTTCTGTAAGGGAAAGGTTACATATTGAATATTGTAAACTAATGAGCTTTTTCTAAAAAAAAAAAAAAAAAAAAAAAACCTAGAATTAGATATAAATTATCTTGACTTACAGACTTCCAATAAAATACCTAATATATATGACATTATTTCTCATGTGGGAATTTCCACCCAAGAATAGAATTACTGCTAGATAGACATTTTCCAGAAAGGGACTGATGGGGGTTGAAGTGAGGAGTTGTTTTTCCATTCAAGGTATCTCTGTTCTGGAACTTGTTCTGTAGACCAGGCTGGCCTTGAACTCAGAGATCCTCCTGCCTCTGTCTCCCAAGTGCTGGGATTAAAGGTGTGTGCCTCCATGCCTGGCCCGATATTTTATTAAGATTCCTTATGATGAGTTTTGGCATCTCTTTCATTAAAAATTTTTTTAAATTTTAATATATTTGTATATTTTGCCTGCATTTACATTTGAATACCACATTTATGTAATACTGATGGAGGCCAGAAGAGGGCATCACACCCCCTGAGACTGAAGTTACAGACAGTTATGAGCCTCTGAATTGAACCCAGGTCCTCTGGAAGAGCAGAATAGCTGGAGCTTTAACTATTGAGCTTTCTCTCCAGCTCCTTGTATCCCTTTCTTAATAGTAACTACATTGTTGAAAGGAAGAAGTTGGAGAAAATGTTCATTCCCTTGTGTATTCTATGAATGTAATGAAAGATTTCTGCTGAGTTTTGCTCTTGGAGAATATTCAGAATGAGGATGGCTTAGAGAGAGAGATAGTGTTTGGTTACTGTTGTTTAGAAGTCAGTAAATTTTCAAATGCCAAGTTATCTGTTGATGTTATGTCAACTGCTTGTCCAGAGATGGTCTGAATGCCAGTGGGTATCCCAGCTACCAGTCCTGAACTACTCCTGAGATAAGCAGAGATCGTGGGCCTGTACCTGTCTAGTCTCCTCTCTAGCTCAGGAGGATAAGAGGACTTACTGTTCATGTCAGAAAGTACACTTTTGAGAGATCAAGAAAACAACAAACAATACAAAACAACCTAGAGCTTCTGTTTTTTTTGAGACAGGATTTCTCTATGTAGCTTTGGAGCCTATCCTGGAACTCACTCTGTAGACCAGGCACAGAGATCCGCCTGCCTCTGCCTTGGAGTTTTGGGATTGAAGGCGTGCCACTACGCCCGGCCCTAGAGCTTCATTTTTAACCCTTGTCTGTACATTAGTATTAAGCTTCAGGGGTAGTGTACCTAGCTAGTCAGCATTTATTAGTACAGGCTGACAGCCAAATAATTTTCATATTAATCATTCAGGTGATAATAAATAAAAATGTAAAAGACAAGAGAACTTTATTGCAGAGACAAGCCAGCTAAAGAATACAGATGCTATTAAAAGATTAGAGGTTCTTTGGTAGGGGTTACAAGGACCTTAGCACCTACAGAAAAGGCAAAACATGTCAGCTACATGGACCTAGGCTTGTCAAAGCTCCGTGGGCCTACCATTGTACTAAAGTGATTAGAAACCACTGAAGGAACAGATGGGTGTGGTGTGTCCACCTGCAATCCCAGCTTTTGGGAGGCTCAGTCAAGAGGACTACAGATGGAGGCCACCTAGAACATGAGTGAGAATGCTGGGTGCACACAGGCCAACCCCTGCAAAAATAAGAATACAATAATTTTTCTCTGTAATGGAATCTGGGACCTTATTTGTAGTAGGCAAGCACTCTGTCTACCTCTGAGCTACATCTTCAGTCCCTAATACTATAATTGAAGAATTTACATTATTTTGAAATAATAATGTTGCTCAGGTTAGCTTAGACCTCATAATGTAGCCAAGAATGTAGACCTTGAACATCTAATCTTCCTCTAAACCCAGCCCTTATTCAGTGCTTCATGTTAAATTTAAGTCCTCATGCAGGCTAGGATAAGCATTACACCTACTTAGCAATATCCCCAACCCAATTGTTAGTGCTTTGATTTTTTTATTATTTTCTATTTCTAGAAAACTTTTTTTTCAATTAATTTATTTCTGTGTGTATGGGTATTTTGCCTGCACGTTTGTCTGTGAACCAAGTGTGTACATGGTACCTGAGGAGACCAGAAGAGAGTGTTGGATTGCCTAGAGTTGGAGTTAAAGATGCTGTGAGCCATCCTGACTGTCCTAGAAATTGCTGTGTAGATCAGGCTGGTCTCAAACTCACAGAGATCTACCGACCTCTGCCTCCCGAGTGCTGGGATTGGTTAAAGGCGTGCCCTAACACTGTCCAATCTCAGTTAACATTTCTTATTAGTTGTCCAATGGAGGCTAAAGAGAGACTTTCCTGTTCATGAACCCTTGTATTCCCGTCTCTGTGTAAATAAGAAAAATAATCAGAATGGTGGTGCATGTCTGTGATCTTCTTAGCACTTGAGAAGGAATGACAGGAGCATTGCCACAACTTGGAGACCAGCCTCATCTACGAGTGAGTTGTGTAGGCCAGATATGGTTGCATAGTGCAATTCTCTCCAAAGAAGCACTGTTTGCAGGGGGGGTGGTGCACACCTTTGATCCAGCACTCAGGAGGCAGAGGCAGGCAGAGCTCCCGTGAATTGAAGGCCAGCCTGGTCCATCAAAGGCTACGTAGTATGACACTGTCTCAAGAAGAACCAACTTTGTTAGAACTACATGACACTATTAGCACCTGATACTACATTGTCTTAAGGGAAATTTTACAAAAAACTAGTCTTAATCATTGTGATTTGAGTTTGCATTCATAGTCATAACAAACCAGATAGCTACCTAGCACACATAGTATTTCTCTTCTGGAAGTGAAATTAGAAATGACACTTGATTTTGTATACTAATAAAACCACATTTTTAAGTTAACATGAGCCTCAACTATATATTACACATTTGGTTCTGATTAAAGGTAATTTAGAATTAATAGTATTGGCCATAAAAAATGTTGATTGAGTTGGATATTCAGTGTGTGACACTTTTTCTGTTCCGCTTCGTTAACCCCTTGTTTTTGTTTTAAGTCTCTTGTTTTCAGCAGCCACTGTAAAGCAGTGAGTGGCTACTCAGATCAGGTCGTCCATCAGCGGAGATCAGCTACCTCCTCCCTTCGTTGCTGCCTGCTCACTGAGCTGCCATCGTTTTTGTGTGTGGCCAGTCCACGAGTAAGTCTCCCAGGAGGGAAAATCAGAAACACTTAATATTGTTAAGAAAGAGAAAAAGAACCAGTACTCGGGGTAGTTTCTAAGCTTCAGAACATACCAATTCTAGTTTGTAAAAGGAAAGGAGCTGGGCATGGTTATTCACTTGTGATCCCAAGACATGGGAGGCTCTAGAGTTCAAGGCAAGACTGAATTATACTGAGACCTATTTCAAAAGAAAATTTAAGAGCAGGAGAACATCCATGATCCTGTCTTTGCCAAGATAGTACTTTCCCTTGAAATGTAGAGATTTTTAGAATTAACTTGTATGTTGGTGGTTGCTACTTTTGATTAAGTCAGAAGCTATAAACTGTAATGTGCAAGCCATCTGTCAGGAAGATCAGTACCCAGACAGCAGGGCCAGGAGAAAAGCCATTGTCACCTGCTTTGATGTTTTGTTGAGGTTGTCGTAGGCTGGTGACTGAGTTAGGGTAGTGGCTTCATTAGTAAGAGTTCATCTGGCCTTATCTCAGTATGGTCACTCCAGAATCAGGCAGTTCCCAGTCTCCTGTGCTCTCAGTTCCTCAGCAGCCTTGCCTGGATTGTGTTTCTCAGGTGTACTCCATCTGAACAGTGACTGCTGTGTCTTACTTGACATTCAGTAGTCAAACTTTTTTCCCGGGGGAGTGAGGGGGGGTGATAGTGTTGGTATTTCTGTTGTGGTTTCAGCTTTGAGCATGCGCTCTTCCATTACCCTGTTTATTCAAGCAGTATTCCCGGGATTGCTGACAAACAGCCCTGAGGGCCTTCCTTTGGTTCTCTGTCTCCCTCTTCCACTTCCTTTCTTCTCTTCATTGATCATAGAAAGGTCAGACAAAAATTCTCCCTATTCCATGAAGAAGTATGTCAAGGGAGAAAGGCAGACCCACCTAAGTGTTTAGACAAAAGGATACATTTCTTCTGTTTTCCCAGATGGCTGTTTTCTGTTGCTCCTGGGACAACAGAGTTAGCTAAGGAGCTTTTCCCTTTTCTGTTTTTATCTTGTTCCCTCACTCATCCCAAATCTTCTGTTTTCACAGTTCTATCCCAAAAAGAAACTTTTAGGTCTTCCTTGGAAACGTTTGTCTGCCATTATTTTTATCAGTTTGCATATTTTATTAAATGAGAATTGATAAAAGAGAATCTGATCAAGGGTCTAAAGAAAGATGAATAGAAGTACTGAGTCCCATGGGCTGCTCCCTGCCTAGATATCTATCTATTGGTTCTGTGCTGTGTGAGCCTAATTCCCATGCCACTTCAACCCTGTTTGCTGTGTATTTATGGAAAAAGTATTTGGAATCTGTATGTATCCTGTTGCTCCAGAGCATTCTTAGAACCATAGCTGTTGAGGGAAATGTATTTTTTTGTACAAAGTTTCTAAAGCCGAGTACTGTGTAGAAAACAGCCTTCAGGCTTCACTGTTGCATGGTTGGTTTCCTTCTCTTTTAACCTGATCTCTGTACCAGGTTCCTAAGAGAGGAGACTTAGGTTTCTGGGAGAGGAATGCCAAAACTATTCCTAGTGTGTCATAGAACCAATAAAAGCTACTAAATCATTATGTATGTAAAAATTGTCTTTATGCACATAAGAAATATTTGTTATCTCTCAAGACTCCCTAAATCTCTATAACCAACTGTGCTCAAAAATGTCTTCCCAAAATTAGAAATTTAAACAAACAAAAATATGAGAAACAGTCCTGGGCTGAAGCATGGTGGCTTATATCTCTACCATTCTAACATTTGGTTGGCTAAGGCAAGAGAGTTGTTAAGTTTGAGTCCAGCCTTGTCTCACAAGGGAAGGAAGAGAAAAAAGCAAAGAAAACACAGTGTTTTTACAGGGGCTAGGCAGAAGTCTGAACTGCCACGTCTGATGGTGCTCTTCCTCTAAAGAATGATAAATGTTGCTTGAAGAAGCTGTAATCATTGTACATGTGTGGTGGTTGTCAGGGAGCAGTAGAAAACTCACCCCCCTCTTTCCCTATGCAGTCTCTCCTCATATTTGTAGAGTTTTCTCATGTAGCATGTGCTGGACCTGAAAACAGGAGTAATTACACCATGATTTTGAGGACATGGGGATTCTAACCATGTCTGACTATTTTATGTGCGCCTAACTAGGCTTCACCTTTCATCTCGGTCCTGGGGATGATTAAAGTGATTATTTCATGAGATGTCTTTCGTTCTACTAACCTTAAACATTTGGTGAGGAGAGAGAAATTGATTTCCTTGGAGCCTTGACTGGCCAACCACTTCTAGCAGTCATTTTCCTGGTGTGTGTTCTAAGGTAACCATCACTAAGGAAGGAACTGTTTATCAATAGCTGAGAAGTAGTTCTATAGGGTTAGTAGAGTAAGGAAGACCCTGGGCATTCATCTTACCAAAACCCAGAAATATTTGGAGTAGTCACGCTCCCAGAGTCAGAGCAGGAACATACATGTCAGGAAGGACGCCCTAAATGCTTGACGAAGCAGCTCCTCCAACTACAGTAATTTAGGAGGTTAATGAAGCAAAGCATGGGGTTAGCATGTGGGAGTTGCAAGGGGTACAACCTTTTGACATTGTGATATGATGCTGTCATGGACAGAAGAGTTGGGTTTTATTTGTAGCTATCCGTGAACACCTGGCCTGCAAGCACAGGTTGGATATGCCTGGACTAGACGCAGGATTCATTTCCATTTGTGGGGAGGGAAGAATGGTACGTCATGCCTCATTGCTACTATTTCTGCACCATCAAGGTTTGCAGAATGAGCACAAGCTATCTAGGATGAAGCTAATTTAGAAGTAGGATTATTCTAAGAAGAAATGGACTTTTTTGTTCCTTTGGACCTCCAAAATATACTGCTCACATACTTAGACTATGATATTTTATAATTCCACATATATCTTGAACCAGGGCTCGTCAACCAAAGCTTATTTAAAAAAAAAAAAAAATTGTGTCTTGGGTTCAATTCCCTGTACCACAAGGAGATTCACAACTGATCATTCTAGTTCCAAGGGATCTGACACCCTTTTTACTCCATGGGTATCAGGAACACACATAGTGCATATGCATACATGTTAAGAAAACATACTTTTTACATACTTTTTTAAAAAAGAAAGAAAGAAAGAATTGTGCCTTGTATTCAGCACTGGACTTGGAAGGATGGGATGTTGGCAACATTGTAAGTTTATAACTGAAGATGTTTTGCTTTTTAAACTGTTAGGAGCACCTCTGTACAAGTCCTTAGCAGGAGAACACTTGCCTATGTCACTGATCTTCCATTGTCCTTCATTCTGAGCATCTAGTTTCAGAATTTCCATCTTGAGATTATGACCCCAAAAGCCTTGATTCCAGTTTGAGTTCTGTTTTGTACTAGAAAATAAGGGGAAGTTAGAGAGGGTTTTCTTTAATTGTAGAATATCCATTATTAGTCTCCACTGTCCAGTGTGGTGGTTCAGCCTGTAATCCCAGAACTCAGGAAGCTGCTAAGCCAGTAGGATCATGAGTTCCAGGATAGCTAGACTACATGAGAGACCTTCCAAAAAAAAAACAAAAGCGTCTAAGGATGTAGCTAAGTGGAAGAGCACTTACATGAGCAAGTTCCTAGGTTCAGTCCTCATGCAGCGATGGTGATGCAGTCAGGAGAGGAATTGAGTGTTTACCCATTCAGGAACACATGCTGTTTGCGCATATGTAGAGCCCTCCCCTAAGGTCACAGCCACTGCTTTAATCATTTTTATAGCAGGACAGCTGTTAGAGAGTTTGAGATGATGTGACTCACATCCTACATGGGAAATGTCTGCTCTGGCCCAAAGTCTGCGGGATTGCAGAGTAGATAAACTATTTCAGAGAGAGATACAGTTTTTGTAAACCTGCTTTTCTTTCTATCTTTATAAGTATCCATGGGAAAATGAGGTGAGCGAGAAGGAAAGCAACAACATCCAAGATGCTCTGGAAGAAACAAAAGCAGTAGGACTTGTCTGCAGGAACTGGTTTAGCCCTGCGTGGGTTTGGAGCTCCTGGCCGGCCCTCTGCTGTGGCCTTTGGTAGTTTTGCAGCTGAACTGTAGATGGCACTGCTCTCTGATGAATTTAGTTCCCTCCGGCTGCCAGCTAGTGCTGTCTCTCTTCTGGCTGTTGATAAGAAATGAGACTGTTTACCTGCGCGTGGTGCCCTGGCTCCTAGCAGAAGCACCTGCAACCCCATGTTCAGCTAGCATCATTGTCCAGGCTTGTTTGTTAACCTAGGTCAAAATAGTTTCCCCTCCTAGATTCACACCTGTCATCTGCTTCCATCACAGCTCTAAAGGTTGATTCCTGTGAAAATAGAGTCGTTAATAGCAAAGCAATTTCTAAGTACTCATCTGCCATGAAATTGTAGAACAGCCCAACTAGGTACAACAACTTCTTCGTTCTGATCTCTCTCACACCTTGGCTCTTTATGCACTCTTGGCTGTTTACACCCATTTTCTCCCCATCTCTTTGTCTGAGTAATTTACTGCTTTTGGTGAATGGGCTTTTAGCGTTTTCATCATCTTGGACTTGGTGGAGTACCAGAGCCTTTACTTTTTTTTTTCTATTTATTTATTTATTTATTTATTTATTTATTTATTTATTTATTTATTTATTTATTTATTTATTTATGTCTGCATGTGTCCTTGCAGGCCAGAAGAGGGGACCAGATCTCATTACAAGTGGTTGTGAGCCACCATGTGGTTGCTGGGAATTGAACTCAGGTCCTCTGGAAGAGCAGTCAGTGCTTTTAACCACTGAGCCATCTCTCCAGCCCCCAAGCCTTTACTTTTTAAAAAGAGGTTACATTCAACAGTCTTCTTATCAGATGACTTCACAGAGAACTATAAAAGGATGAACCTATGTTTCTAAGTTGGCAGAGAGCCCTTTCTCTATTGGGAAGGCCACATTTTAGTTTTATCAGGTTGTACTATGATGACATAAGAGTTCTGTGCAGTCTCTGCCTTAGCCAGGAAATGAATACACTGCTTGCTGGTGATTGCTTCTCTCTATCCTGTGTCCCATATTCCTTCTCCAGCATGGCTTGAAAGAAGTCTTCCCGTCTTCTCCATTAGGGTTGTCCATGAGAAGTCTTGATAAACAAAGAAATTTTGCCATGAAAGCATTAAAGATAGCTTCAGGCATAGCCAGGTGGTGGTGGCACACACTTTTAATCCCAGCACTTGGGAGGCAGAGGCAGGAGGATCCCTGTGAATTCGAGGCCAGCATGGTCTAAAGAGTTCCAGGACATCCAGAGCTACATAGTAAGACCCTGTCTCAAAAAACAAAGATCGCTTCATGTGTGTCAGAGCAATACTGTAGTCCTTGAATGATGTCTGTCCATCTCCAGATCCCTTTCTGGTATCACCGTCATGTGTGACCAGTAGTTCTTTGTCAAGAACATCTGGTAATGAGTGTGAGTAGTAAATGGATCGAGAGTAGACTCCTGTCACACTAGCATCCTGGTCTATCCACATGCTCCAGTTTCTTTTTGTATTTTGTGGTTATAGGTTCGTGTTTAATATTAGAGATTACCATTTTACCAAGAGCTCTCTGACTCAGTCATTGGCATCATCTTATTTTGTTAGATGAGGAAATTTAAAGCCAGTAGCCTGAGATTATCATAGTGCTCTGATTTCAGAGTTCTGGGCCTAGGGATAAAGCTCAGTTGTTGATTGAGTGGTTGCTTAGCATTCACAAGCCTGAAATTTGCCTATACTCCCACACTGGGTTGTTCAGTTGTTCAGGGTCATCCTTGGCTTCCTGAAAATGTGGAGGCCATCCTGGGCTACATGAGATCCTGTCTCAGAAGCAAAAAAAAAAAAAGTTGGAGTTCCCTCAAGGCTTGATGTGTGTGGGAAATGCAGACGCAGTGATTTACCCCCTGTGACTTTGGCCCTGCAGGTCACCGCAGTGCCGTTGGATTCCTACTGTAATGACCGAAGTGCAGAGTATGAGAGAAGGGTTCTGAAGGAAGGAGGGAGTCTTGCTGCCAAGCAGTGTTTGCTGAATGGGGCTCCCGAGCTGGCTACCGATTGGCTAAACCGCAGGTCGCAGTTCTTCCCAGAGCCAGCTGGAGGGCTGTGGAGCATCAGGCCCCAGAACGGCTGGTCTTTCATCAGAATTCCAGGTAAGTCCTCTGCTCCCTTGGAGCGTGTTCCCAGCTTTGGTAAGAGGAGAGGAGGGAGAAAGCCCGTGTGAGAATTTCCAGTGTTTGGTGCTGAGAGTTTGTGAGGTTTCTGTCTCTCCTCCCCCTGTAAGTTATAGGTCAAGATAGAAGTGACCTGTGTCTTGAGTGGAAAGCTGGGAAGAGGAATGTTTATTTCTAGATTTGCTCTTGAGTTCGCCCCTTTTTTAAAAAGGCGGGGGCTGGGGTGCTCACTGGTAGAGTGCTTGTCTAGCATACAGAAGGCCTGGGTTCCACCCACCTCAGAGTCCGTCCCCCCCCCAAAAAAAAAAGAAAAACCACACACACACAAAGTTTAGCAAAGGCTCAGGTCGAGTGGGTGCAGTTGTCTTGTGCTGCTGCCAGTGGGATGAATGAGGATGTCGTCACTCCAGAGAGCCTAGTTTAAGTAGCACAAACAGTGTCCTACACAGGCCTAGAGATCTAAATGATAATAGGAGGAAAAACAGTATGTTTTGTGCCAAAACACTAGCAGATTCCCAGACCCCCTGGGGTCAAGGTCCAGGGTTGAGAGGAAACTAGGTTTTCATCTTTGCTTCAGTGAGACTGCACTTGAGGAAGTGGAACACAGAAGGGCCACAGACTGATTCACTTTCCACCTGCTGTAGAGTGTAGCTTCGAGCTACAGTGTTAGCTTGATTGTCCAGATTCTTCGATGTCTTGATTGTGTTCTTACTGAAATTTAGTGGAAGCTACTGGGACTGTGCTCTCAAGGGGAGCATCTGCTGTTAGTGACAGCTGGACTTCTACGGGGAGGCCTGCTTCTCTGTTTCTTGTCTGCAGGCTTTGTATCATCCTGTTGATAGCCTTTTAGAGTGCTTTGACTATGTCTGTTTGGGTATGTGAAATCTTTATTGCATATGGCCTCAGAAGGACTGAGGATGCATGAAAGTAGTAGGTAAAAGTGTTTGAGTCCAAGCATAAAGCAGGACAGGATGGATACCACAAACATGCAGGTAGGAAAGAAGCATGGGTACCAAAAGAAGCAAGATGTACCATATTTCTTCTTCCTTCATTCTAGCTTATTAGTTCCCAGTATAGGAGTAGAAGGCATATTGCTGGCGCTGTGGGAATCTCTTGTGGCTTTTCCTGTTCTTTGAAAGAAAAATGGACCTTGTTTAAATAGCAGGAAGTGTCTGAGTTCTTTTCGCATCGATAAAAAGCACCAGCCTCACTGGCTGTTTACTGTGAGAACCGACAAGCTCCTCACTGACCCCATTGTGCTCTGTGGACTAGCTGGGGCGGGGTAGGGCTGGGGGGGTATCACTTGAACCTGTCTGTATTTTATCTCCTCCTTCTATATACTTTTACATTTTTTGTTTCCCTGGGAAAGGTGGAGTCTTTTGCGTTGTTTGGAAGACTGACCAAAATTTTCTGACTTCCATATCTTGGTTGCTTCTGCAAGTTTCAGCCTTTCAGAGGGCTTCTTTCCTTGGAGAAGAGAGATATTTGTGTCTTTTTGTCTTGTCACTAACAGAGTCCTAGGCTGTGGAAAGCAAGAACCAGTGTTTAAATGTAAATACCAGAGGATTGCTAGAAAGATTATGAGAGAGGATAGATAGGTCTGGTTGTTTCAGGATCCTTTGAGGTCCTAGTTTAAAGAATGGGCTGGGACTGGAGTTGACTGGGCAGAATCTGCTTGATTTCTTGGGAGTTACGCTTTTCCTGGCTCTGTGCCCCACTTAGCCATAGGTGGTGCTTTTGTACCACAGATCTTGGTAGCTCTTAAAAACTGAATGATGTGGCCAGGCGGTGGTGGCACAAGCCTTTAATCCCAGCACTGGGAGGCAAGGTAGGTGGATCTCTGAGTTCAAGGCCAGCCTGGTCTACAAAGTGAGTTCCAAGACAGGCTCCGAAAGCTACACAGAGAAACCCTGTCTCAAAAAAACAAAACAAAAAACAAACAAAAAATTTGAATGATGTATACCAGGCCCCAAAGATACCAGGGTGGACAGCCAAAAGAAGCCTGTTTTCTGCATATCTCATTAAGGACAAATGCTAGACACTGATTTGATCTGTCTAGCATACTCACTGGAGAACTCAGAAATATTTTTGTTTGCTTAAGTGTTTTATCCCCGTGGTTCAAGTCTGTTTCTTTGGAGTCTTTGCTTTCAGAATAGTCCAAACAGGTCCATTTGGTCTAAGGATGTAGCTCACTGGTATAACACTTACCTTGCATCTAGGAGCCCTGTGTGTGACCCCAGCACCACAAAACAAACAGACACAACCCAGATCTAGTCCCTTGCCTCCACCTCCCCCAACTAGTGACAAGCTAGCAATGCTTGCTGTGTGCGTGTGTGCGTGCATCTTTCTTTACCTCTGCACTTTTCTCACCCTAGCATCAGTTCGTTCTAGTTCTCATACTAAGAAACTCTGGGAAGCAAGGAAGTGTGAAGACTATTTAATCATGGTTTTCAAGTCAGTAAGGGGCTAAAGGTAGCTCCCAACTTAAGAGACTTCACTGCTCCTACAGACGACCCACGTTTAGTTCCCAGCACCCATGTAGTGCCTTAAAAAGTCCAAATCACCAAATTCAGGATTTCTGATGCTCTCCTCTATCCTCACTGGGTGCCGGGCACATACATGGTGTACATATATACATATAGGTAAATATTCTTAGGGTTACTAGTGCTGTGAGGAAACACCATGACCAAAGCAACTTGGGAGGACAGGGTTTATTGGGTTATGATTCCACATTGCTGTTCATCAGTGGAAGAAGTCAGAACAGCAACTGAAGCTGGAGGCAGGAGCTGATGCAGAGGCCATGGAGGGGCGCTGCTTACTGTCTTGCTTACTGGCTCATGGCCTGCTCAGCCTGCTTTTTTAGAGAACTCAGGACCACCAGCCCAGGGATGTCACCACCCCCAATGGGCTGGCCATCACTGATAATGAGAATGCCTTACAGCCAGATCTTATGGAGGCATTTTCTCAACTGAGGTGCTCTGCTTTCCATAACTCTGGCTTGGGTCAAGCTGACATAAAACTAGCCAGCACACATACACATAAAATAAACAAATCTATTATTACAAAGTCAGAAGGTGCTTCTCAGAGTCTAGACACCGTACAGATTTGTGTGTACTTTGCTGCTGATTTGTTCTGAAGGGAGAGGAGACATAAGCAGGCTATGAAAGCATGAAGAGCTTAGCTTGCCCATTCCCATTCAGTGACTGAAAATCGTGTGGCTTTAAAAATGAGGGGAAAATGACTAGTTCTGTGGGAAATAGTAAAAGCTATCAAAACCAAGAGACTCCTGACATTCAGTAAAGAAGGAATTATGAGGAGAAGGGAACTTCTGGAATTGTTCAGGAATCATTGCTGCCTGATCAGACTTGGAATTTCCACTGGCCTCCTTGTGTGGTGCCAGGGAGAAAGCTCAGCACTCACTCCAGCTGCACTGCAGTCATCTGTGCTGGTAAGGAGACAGCAGAGAGAAGAGCATGGCAGTAATCTAGACAGGAGCAAACCAAGAGACTGAACCAAGGTGTGGAGCACAGAAGAGGGGAGGGGAGGGGAGGGGAGGGGAGGGGAGCCCAGTGCGTCCTGGCAGCATTCCGAAGGTGGGAAAAGGGTGCAGTGCATAGGAGTAAACATCCAGGACCCATAGCTTTGTAGCAAAAACAGAGCAGCTGGTGATTTGTTATGGTGCTGTCAGCACATCCGTTCTCGTTCGGTGTAGACAATAATTGTGTACTTGGCAAATAGTGGCAAGAATGACAGTTGAGAATTCTTGGACTACTGTCAGTACTTGGCCTTGCAGTTCTGAAGAAAGCATGGTTCAACCCCGGAAACTAAGTTTGACTTCATAGTTTTTTCTTTTACTTTTGGGGGGTTTGCCAGTGTAAAATTTTCTATATTGTTTCTCCTTTTTGGTGTGTGTGTTCCCCAGCCACTTCCATATATATTGTTATGTAGCCCCTCAAGCCTCTTTTCTTTCCCTCTTAACGTAACAATTGTTCAGGGCATGTTTATGAACGGTCTGCAAACAGGAAACTCTCCTTCCTGGAATATGATGTGAGTGAATGGTACTGAATGGATAAGATGAAAACTTGGGAGTTAAGTGTTCTTAAGAGATCTCGAGCTGAAATGTGGGAAGAGGAAAGAGAAAACACAAGTTCATGGGTGAAAGTTTTATTTCACAGAAGCTTAAAATCTGTTCTTTCTGAAAAACTGGGAGTAGGGCTCATTGAAAGAGCACATGCTAAGCACGTGGCCCTGGAATTGATAGCAGTTATTGGAGGGTGTCAAGGGTAGACACATTTACTTACATTTCTTGGTGTTTACATTATCTCCAGACAGCTGCCCTTGTCTCTGTCTGTTCTCATGCTTTTAGGGCATAACTTCTGTCTTAGCTACTGTTCTATTGCTGTGAAGAGATACCACGCTGAATACAACTTATAAAAGAAAGCATTTAAATGGGGGCTTTTAGAAGGTGAGTCCATGATCCGCCCGCCTGGCAGGGCGCCATGGCAGCAGGCAGACAAAGTGCTGGAGCAGTGGTTGAGCGTACATCTTTCCTACAAGTTGGAATCAGTGGCCTTGGGAAACCTCAAAGCCACCCCCAGTGACACTTCCTCTAACAAGGCCACCCCTGCAATCCACTAATTGGGGACCAAGCATTCATAAGAGTCTCATTCAACCCAGCATACACAGAATTAGAAGCAACAAGTTTCTTGAAATAAGTAAACAGAAGGATTAGAGTCTTGAGGGTACTTATAGCACATGACATACTTGTCACTAGTAGATAACGTTGTATCCTTGGTGTCCCCTCAGTAAGAATGTGAACCAAACACTAATCAGCACTGTCAGCTGAGAGGCTGTCTCCAGCTCTTTCAGGATATGCCTTCACAATCACTCCTGGAGTCAGGATTTAACAGAGCTTTCCATTCTACCTCATGAATATAAGCATCCTGATTACAGAAATTTCGGTAGCATACAGCTTTGCAGTGGGTGATTTGTTGCTTCAATTAAATAGTTTCCTCCCCTACCCCTTTTTTTCTCCCCAGGCAAGGAGAGCCTCATCACAGACAGTGGAAAGCTGTATGCCCTTGATGTCCTGTTGACTCGACTCAAGTCTCAAGGACATAGGGTCCTTATCTACTCTCAGATGACCAGGATGATAGACCTACTGGAGGTAGGAGAAGGAACCTTGGGGACCTAGGAGTCCTTGACATTTAATTTGGATAGGAATCTGATGTCCCTATAGTATCAGCCATAATTACTGGGAACACCCAAAGTAGTCTTTGTGGTTTTCTAGTCTGTAGAAGGAGCAGAGTGCCCCATCCCCCAGTCATCAGAGGACGTCTGTTCCCTTAGCCAATGAAATACAATACTCTTCTTTTACAAGAGAAGAAATGCCACAATTTTAAAGCAGATCCTAGCCTGGGAAGTCTCTGAATTCCATATAGAAGTCAAGATTGGAGATTCAGTTTTTTGCTTATGTTTTTATTTTTTTATGCTAAAAACCCGGGAAACAGCTATTCAAGCAGATTAAATTTTATGGTTTTCATCTTGACTATATGTTGCAGACATTGGAATGAGCTCTGAGAATTAGGATATTTAAAATCTCCTGAGGTAATGTTAATGTACAGCCATGGTTCACCATTGGATTAGCCATCAAAGACAACTGGTTACATGGTTAGGGCCTCTCTGTTTTCTTTTCTGAAGGATGGCTTATTTGTGCAAGAGGAGGTCGTAGACAGAAAGAAAAGAACAAGAACAAATAATCGCAAACCACCAGAGTTAAGTCCCTTACAGGAAAGTTGGGAGAGGCTGAGGTATCTGGTGATTAGAACTATATAAAGAGCTCATATTTTTTGCTGGGTTTAATATACAAAAAGCTCTGTATGCTAGCATGCTACTTGAAGGATAGTATTAAGTAGAGATTACTGTGATGGTCCCTGTTTGAGAACAAGGAGATCAGGACCGTGAAGATACTGAAGGGATGGGATAGCGGAAGGGAAGGTGAGATGACTCAGCACAAGGGCACTTGCCTCCAAGCCTGGTGACCTGTCTGTGTTCAGTTCCCAGAACCCACATGGTTGAGAGCTGAATTCCCACAGATTGTCCTCTGACCTCCAGATGTTTATCTATGCATGCGCGCGCGCGCACACACACACACACACACACACACACACACACACAAATAATAAAACAGTATTTTAAAAAGGAGTGGGGATGTTTTAGGTTCTTTGGACACCAAAGTTGACTTGGTAGATTTTGCAGGGTGTTTATCCATTTTGTGGGCAAGCTCCTTTTAATAATTTGGTAACTTATTTTAGCAAGAGATGTAATAAGCAACATCTGGAGTCAATTTTATTTCTGTAAGTCTTAGATTTCATACAGTGCTTAGATTTTGAGTACTTTTAACATGACAAACTTTCTGATTTGTTTCATGACATCACCTATTTATAAATGATGGGAAAGTCCTAACAAGTTTGAGCATAAGAGAGGCGATTAAGCCACTGTTGCAAATGTTTTCTTTTGATTAGTTGCTGTTCACCCCAGTTTCCCACATACAGCTCAGAAAGTAGAACCTAGGGCTTTCTGTATGCTAGGTATATGATAGCCTCAGCCATGTTTGGTGGTGTAAATCTTGAATACAGTCAGGTTCTAATAGCAGCAGTTCAGCTAAAAGAACTCTGCTCAGAGCAAGTGACGACAGTAGCCAAAGTAGTCTAAGTACCAGTCGTACAGTGAGGGGCGCTCTTTTGGTTCTTGTGTGCTTGCCTCATCCTAAAGAGTTGGGGAAAGTACAGGGGAAGTAGTGATTGTCAGCTGTTAAGAATTACAAAGAGGCCTGGCGGTGGTGGCCCATGCCTTTAATTCCAGCACTTGGGAGGCAGAGCCAGGAGAATCTCTGTGAGTTCAAGGCCAGCCTGGTCTACAGAGTGAGATCCAGGTCAGGCTCCAAAACTATACAGAGAAACCCTGTCTCAAAAAACCAAAACAAAAGAATTACAAAGAGAAGTGCTGGAGAGATGGCTCAGCTGAGGAGCACTGGCAGCTCTTCTAGAGGACCCACATGGCAGCACCCACATGGCAGCTTACAACTGTCCCTGACTCCAGCCCCAGAGAACCCAGTACTCTCTCTGGCCTATTCTGGCACCCCACAAATGTAATTTACAGACATATGTGCAGGCAAAACCCCCATGCGCATAGAAAAAGTCATTTTTAATTACTGAAAGAGCAGTACACAATGGGCTTAGTAAAGATGGCAAAAATCTTTCTTTTTCTGGGCTATTTCAGAATTATATAGAGTCTCAAAAGTTGATTCATATTCAGAGAAGTTCCAAGGATCATGAGAGAATAAGTAAGCTGTAAGCTAGCTGTGACAGATGAAGATGAGTGTGGGTGGGTTATGTCTGATATGGCCCTGAGTTTTAGGTGGCTTAGTGGGTGGTATTTATGAACAAGACAGCTGAGAACTTTAAAATGCAGGTGCCTCTCTGTGGAGAATTATAAATTAAGAAAAAGCAGATTCACAACCTGAGTTTCACGGCTGAGCCATGTTCTTCGTTCCAAGCTGTTGGTTCTCACAGAGCTGAGCTGAGCTGCTGAGGAGCAAGTGGCAGTGCCCATAAGTGTTGACTGTTCTGGCTGATGGTTTACTGAAATGTAAACGTGTCATGGATCTCAGGGGAATGCAGCATTAGGTCTGTATTCCTGTATTTGTCAGAATATTTCCAGTCACTTTCATAATGGACTCCTTCATGAAACCTGAGTCCCTTTGTCTAAAGATGGGCATTTATAGAAAGAGTATGCTTCTTCAGTATACCTGACTTCTCTAACACAATACTTCCTGTCTGGTTTCTTCAGGCTCAGAAAGTCAGTTTTTATTTTTGGGATACCACACCACCATTGTCATCTTACAGTTGTACAGAGGGGGAAAGAAAAGTTCCCACTTAATGTGGGAGTTAAAGATACTTGAGGCCACTGAGATTCGATGCCTGGCTGGGGAGCATGACCTCTCGCTCACCTAGTGGTCCCTTTCCTCCCTATTACTCCCGTCTTTTGCCTTGGCCCTGCTGTTTGTTTCTGTGTTTCTTGAATTCAGCAAATTAGAAGGCAATATGAGGCCGTTAGTGGGGGCGGCACTAGTTCTGGGCTCCTGCCTTGGCTGGTTTCTAAAGCAAGTGACAGCTGGGCATGGTGGTGTACACCTTTAATTGCAGCACTCGGGAGGCAGAGGCAGGAGGAATCTGAGTTTAAGGATAACCTGGTCTGCATAGAATTCCTGGTCAGCCAGGGTGAGACACTGAGACCCCATCTCAGTTAAACACATAAATAGTGATTGATAGCCTTTTTTTCTTTTGATAAAAATCTCACTTCAATTTAAATGTGTAAGTGCCTGATCTTCCAAATGTAATTCTGTACTCAGAAATGTTTTAGCTCAGTACATGGCATTCAAATAAATATTTCTGAGTGAGGAAATTAAAGAAAAGGGGAAATTTGCTTACAGAACTAGGAATTTTATCATTTGCACGGCAGAAGTAGAAGATAGTAGAGATGAGTAGGTGTTGCATTCTGGTGGACTTGCTACCGTGGCGTCACCTATAGTGTCTTCCCTGTTGAGGGACTGTGGAATCAGACGTAGCCCTGAGCAGCTGGGATGAGCTTGTACAGCTGTGGGTCACACAAGCTCGTCTGCTGCCACCTTTTTTGTGGGGAAGGAGGCCCATCTCTGTGATATTTTTATAGTTAAAGAGAGCTGTTAATTTATTACAGACAGCTTTCATTATATCTGGGTTTCATCTTTGGAGATTCACTCCTGTTGCATAAGTAACTGAGTCTGAATTTAAAAGAAATACATCGATCGATCTCCTGTGCAGTATGAAAGTCCTTGTAACAAGTCAGTCAACTCATGATTGTATGGCATGATTAATAAGTACTGAAATCCAGACAGATCTTAACCTGAACTCATATTTTAAAATATTAGGATATAGAATTAAATCCAGATAATCCATAGCTAAATGTGACACCTGAGACCACTGGGTTGTGTAACTTGTCCAGGCAATCCTGAAGTACAGCTCCTCACTGGAGAAGGATTCATCCTAAACAGACACTGTCGTGTCATCTGAGCACTGGCTTCTTTACAGCTCCAGATGACCTTTGGGAACCGTGATTTCGGCTATATTAGGAAGCTAGCGTGTTCTTAACTGTCCCCGCAGAATGAAAAGCAAATTTGAGTCACTGTCAACTGAATTTTCATAAGGTCTTAAGAATGGTAGGGAAAATGTTTTAGCTTACAGCCACACTACTTAAAATCAGCAGAGACAGGAAAATCTCTGGGGCTTGCTAGCTGCCAGCCTAGCTCCAGTTTCAGTAAGAGACCCTGTCAAGGGAATAACGTAGATCGTGATAGGGCAGGACACCTGATGTACTCTGTTGCCCACTGCATACAGATGAGTATATCCACACACACATGTGCATTGGAAACACATGTTAAAAAAAGAAATAAAATCTATAAATAAATATATTTATTTTCATGACACTTGTGAGCAAGGCATTATGCTAAACAGCAATGGACCTCGTGGAATAGACTTTACATACACAAATAACTGCCTAATGAATCCTGATACTAGTGCCGAAATGAAGCATTAGCAAAACTAAGGAGAGCTAGAGGGAATATGTTTATTTGTAACTCAGCCACTTTGCAGAAGGCTACATACATAGAGAGTAAGATCTGAACTGAATTTAAATTGGATTGTAATTATCAGGAAGAAAGGAAATTCAAAACTAAAGAAACCTGATTTTTAAAAGGCAATGATGTGAAAGTATAGACTTGGGGAGGTAGTCCACTGTGACTGGAAGGTACAGTATAGGAGAAAAGAAAGGCAAAGATTATGTTGAACCCATAAGAATCTTAGAAAAGAATCTGCTCTGAATTGATCTGTATTTTGTAAGGGAAATAAAGCCATCATATTTCATTCTCTTGGTACATTATGCTTAGGCTACAGAGAAACTGTAACAGACATAGAGAGGAGTCTGACTTTTTCCTGGTGATATAACCCAAAGATGAAGCAATTTCAAAAAAATTGAGTTACACCATGTCTGGAGGTTTTTGATTCAACACTTTGAGTCTTTCTCTCACTTTGCTTTATCAAAGCGAAATTGGGTTAAAATGAACATCAAAGGCAAATTTGAAATAAACTTTAGGGTGGATGAGGCCCTGCCCCATTTCCCTTCCCCACCTAGCAGTGAGTATCCTTTTACTGGGAAACAAAAGAAGAGTGAAGCTTGAACCAATCTGTGAGTCCCAATTCTAGCCCCAGGTCTCTTTGTAGACTTCATTGACCATCCACTGGACAGTGGGAGTGACTGTAATAGCACCTATCCTAAAGGCCATCCTGAGGATGAGATGAGCTGAACCAGGGAAAATACATAAAACACTGACTATACTTTGGGAATGCTCAGGAAATCCCAGCCATCAACAACACAGCACCAGTACTGCAAGGTTCACCTAGTATCTTTGCATTACGCTACTGTATCTGTATATCTGTTTTACTTAGTGAACTTGAAATGGTTGAGAAAGCATTTGCTAAAACTACTTCATTATGCTGATACCTTTGTTTGCATGTCAGTGGTTAAACATGTAGGATATAGAGCCTGGCCCAGTAGCTCATGCCTTTAATACTACTAGTACTTGGGTCTGAGTCAAGAGGATTGCCACAAGTTTGAGATCAGTCCCTCACTCCATAGAGAGTCTTTGGCTAGTTCTTCGTTATGAGGTGAGACCCTGAGAAATAATAAGTAGGATTTACGGATATGATCCAGAACTGGTCTGAATTTGTAGGAGCTTTCAAAATGGAGGACTATTGTAGATTGAGAACAAGCTAGAGTGTGGGCAAATGGGACCCTGAACCTCCACCTGTCTTCACTAACCAGAATAGTGATGCCTTTATCTATTTTGCATATAGAGGGAGTCGATTAGCCTTTAGTTTGGAAAAAGTTGTAGTGTTTTGTCAGCTCTGATAGCATAGTCCTGCAATCCCAGTACTCAGGGTGCTGAAGTAGGAAGATTGCCCTGAGTTCTAAACTCTCCTGAGCTACAGATATGAGGGGCCCAGAAAGTGCCAGTGTTTTAAAAATAGTGTGTTCTACAGCAGTTGTCTTTCTTTTTTGAATTTTTTTTCATAAAATATATTTTGACCATGTTTTCCCCTCTCCTGATTTCTCCCAGATCCTTCCTACCTCCCTACCCACCCAAATTTGTTCTTTAGACAAAAAATACCCAAACAAATCAAAATGAGTCAAAAAGTCTGCAAAAATACTACTGAGTTCATTTTGTGTTGGTCAGTTTCTCTTAGACATGGGGCCTGCCCTAAAGTGCAGTTGATAGACCCAGTGAGACTTGTTTGGAGAAAAGTGAAGTTTTCCTTTGCCAGCTGGTCTTGGTTGCAGATAGCTTCTTGATTAGAGGTGGGAGTCTGTGTCTACTTCCTCTTGGTTGCTAACCTGTGCAAGCCTCAGGCATGCTGCCCCAGTCTCTGAGTTTATATGTGCATCAACCTTGGGTCTGGTAGACACTGTTTCCCTGGAGTCATCCACCACCTCTGGTTCTTACAGTCCTTCTGCCTCTTCCACACAGATCCCTGAGCCTTGAGGGGAGGGGTTTGATGAAGACATTTCATTTAGGACTGAGTGCTCCAAAGTCTCTCGCTCTCTACAGTAGTGTTTCTTAAACTTGATGCTTACAAGCAATACATCATCAAAATGTAGATTCTGGTTCTGCCTTCGGTTTTGTGTTTCTGACAAACTCCAGGTGTCCCTAGTGATGAATGTCATTGGCTGGTCATGTCCAATACCAGGCCTCAAAGGGACGCCTCTGCCTCTGCCTTTCTTTCTGCTCTTTGCTTGTGTCCTCACCTGTGGATTTGGGGTGTATATTAGTTTCATCTTTGAAACTTTCCTTAAGATATATTTAACAAATAGAAATCATATTTAAGGTAGATTTAAGATAAATCTTCTATGTTTATCTACTTTTGTGTGCATGTGTATGTATATGTACATATTTATATATTCTGTATAACAAATAGATATAACATACATCTATTTGTTAGAGAGCAGTCATTTCTTTAATAGAGTCGACATTCCTGTACATGTATATAATGGATCTCGATCCAGTCTACCCTCAACTCCCTCTTCTCCTCCCCGGCATGCCCTGCTCCCACATACTCTCCTCTTTTTGTGATAACCTATAGACTAGTTAGCGCTGCCTACTAGAATGTTGACTGCAGTGAGTTATGAGTACACTGGCCATGTCATATCTGGAAGGCAACATTTCGGCCCTCGTCCCCATCTTCTTACCTCCTTTCTGCCTCCTTTTCTGTGATGTTCTCTGAACCTTGGCAGGGTGGAGGTGTGTTACATAGATGTCCTTTTTAGGACCAAGCATACAGTGGGCACTTACTCTCATCCCTTTATCAGTTTGAACTGCTGCATTAATTGCTGACCATTACAAAAAGAAGCTTCTCTGGCCAAGGTTGAGTAAGTATTTAGAAGACAGTTTGACAACATGTCCTTTAGGAAAACAACAGAAGTAGATGCCTTGATAGAGAGAGCATCTGACCTCCAGAGCAATGGACGTTTATAATAGCAGGCATAGATTTCTTCCTGTGGATCAATCTTCATATTCAACCAGAACCTTGGTTATCTTCATACTGTTTTTGAACCAATAGGCATCTTGCCTAGAAGGCCAATATTGTAGCATTCAGGGTTCACGCAGAGCTGGGTAGTACAATTGATGGCTTTTCTCCCTCAGTGGTCTACATAGCACTTCCTGGCACTATGCAAAGCTAGCCAGATGACAGAAAATGCTGGCCGTACTTTCAGGAGGGGAGGCTAAAACCTTTCTAGATTATGGATTAGCCTATAGAAAAATGTCTGCCGTAGATCAAACAGTGAAGGGGAAGATGAATAGGAATCTCACTTACACAACTTAAGTACAACATAGCTCTCTGAACAGATGAAGATAGGTTTCTTCCATGTCCCAGAATCTAATCAATATTTATATGTATAATTCAGCTATCATTTGGCTTAAAAGGGCTTATTGGGAAATGTTATCATTTATACTATTTTCTACAGAGAAAATATTTTACTGTTTAAAATAACCTTGGACCTTTTTTTTTGTTTGTTTGTTTGTTTTTCGAGACAGGGTTTCTCTGTGTAGCTTTGCGCCTACCCTGGACTTTTAAATTATAACCTGTTTTTATGTTCAGGCTATCTATATATTATTTCTCCTGCAGTTGTACATAAAATGTTTTTACATTAAAAAGGGACAAATACTATAGAATTGTATTACATGAAATATATAGAGTATACAAATTCATAGAGACAGAAAAATTAGACATTATCTCAAGATGGAGAAGAAAGGAATATAGAGCAATGATTTCCCAAGTACAGAATCTGTTTTATGTGATGGAAAAACCCCACAAATGGACAGTAGTATCAGGACATAATATCATGAATGTAATAAATCAATACAATTAATGTAATTAATGAATATCATAAATATAATTATTGAATGAATACTGCAAATGTAATCAATGAATACCACAAATGTAATTAATATTATGAGTGTAACTAATGAATGAGTGTAATTAAAAAATAAATTAATTAAAAAGAGAAGAAAAAAGCTAGCCAACAAGGAAGAGATTTTCAGATCAGTTCCAGCTTAATTTCTCTATGTCCTGCAACCGGAGTGTGCTATGTCTTCAGCAGCAGAGTCTTACTGTGGAGGTATGGTGTGCAGTGGCAAGTAGCCTGCCTTGTTTGGGTGGCTTTTGGAACTTCCCTGACCAGTAACTCTGTAGGGAGGTAGCCCACACCAGGGCACTGAGATTTTATAGTTAGCTTACAGAATAGGTTTCTATAAGGGTTTTTCACCTGTTTGGATTAACCTGTTTCCTTCTTCCCCCTCTTATTTACCCTTCCCTATTCTCCTCCCACTTGGTATTTGACCCTCTCCTTGTGCTTTCATGGCATGTGTGTCCTGCTGTCCCTCCACCACTCGCATGGGCCTTTCTACCTTACTGACCTCTACAAACATTCAAAAGTAAATACACATCAAAAGTGTGAAGCTAGGATGGATATGTGAGTGAGAACATGTAGTCTGTGACTTGTTGGAACTGAGTACCTCACTTGGCAGTGTTTCTGGTTTCATTCGTTTTCCTGCAAATATAAAAGAATTCATTTTTAGGCCGGGTGGTGGTAGTGGCAGTGGCAGTGGCGGCGGCAGTGGTGGCACACGCCTTTAATCCCAGCACTCGGAGGCAGAGGCAGGCAGATCATTGTGAGTTCGAGGCCAGCCTGGGCTACAGAGTGAGTTCCAGGAAGGGCGCCAAAGCTACACAGAGAAATCCTGTCTTGAAAAAACAAAACAAAAAAAATTCATTTTTCTAGCTGGGTGGTGGTAGTGCACGCCTTTAATCTCAGTACTAGGGAGGCAGAAGCAGACAGATCCAGATCTCTGTTAGTTTAAGGCCAGCCTAGTCTACAAAGTGAGTTCCAGGGCAGCCAGGACTGTTACATAGAAACTCTGTCTCCATAAAACCAAAAATACTCTTTTTCTTTACTGCAGAATAAAATTCCATTGTGGTTGTGCGCCACATTTTCATTATCCGTTTATCATTTGCTGTGCATCTTACCTAATTCGATTTACTAGCTATTGTGAATAGAAGCCGCATTAAACATGGGTGTGCAGTAATTTCCATAATTGCTGTACCAGTTTGCACTGCTACCAACAGTGGATAAGTGTTCCCCCTTCTCTCGATACATGCCAGCATTTGGTGTCATTGGTGTTCTTGTTTTGTTTTTGTTTGTTTGGCTGGCCTCAGACTCAAGGAGATCTACTTGCCTCTCCTGCCTCTGCTTCCTGAGTGCTGGGGTTAAAGATATGTGCCACAAGCAGCTGTCGTTGTATTCCTGGTAATAGCCATTCTTCCTGGGGTGAGATGGAGTTTCAAAGTAATTTTAATTATCTTTCCCCTAATGGCTAGGGATGTTGAACAATTTTTAAATTGTTTGCTGGCCATTTATATAGTTCTTTTTTTTTTTTTTTTTTTTTCCCAAGACAGGGTTTCTGTGTAGCCCTGGCTGTCTGGAGCTCACTCTGTAGACCAGGTTGGCCTCGAACTCACAGAGATCCACCTGCCTCTGCCTCTGCCTCTTGAGTGCTGGGATTGAAGGCGTGTGCCGCCACCACTGGCTATAGTTCTTATTTTAGAACTCTAGTTACGTGTCCATCTCCCCCCCCCCCTTTTTTTTTAAAGTACAGTTATTTCTTTTTAGTGTTTAGCTTTTTGAGTTCTTTCTATATTCTACTACTATCCTCTGTCAGGTACATACTGGCAGAGATTCCCCCCCCCCATTCTGTAGGCTGTCTCTTAACTCAAGTAACAGCTCCCTTTGCCTATACAGCAGCTTTTTAATTTCATGTTATTCTGTTTGTTGATTATCAGCCTTATTTGTAGTCTGAGTGGTTAGAGCCCTGTTTAGAAAATACTTGCCTGGGCCTTTATCTCAAAGTGTGTCTCCTATGTTTTCTTAGAGCAGTTTCAGAATTTCAAGTGTAATTTTGAGGCCCTTGATTTATTTGAAGTTGAATTTTGTGCAGAATAAAAAGAGAAGGATTTAGTTTCATTCTTCTATGTGTAGCTAGCCATTTTTCTAAGCATTATATGTTGAAGATGTTGTCTTTTCTCCAAAGTGTATTTTTCGTGGTTTTTTTTTTTTTTTTTTAAATTAGGCATCTGTACTTGTATGGCCTTGTAACTGGATCTCTCTTCTATTGACTTGATCTGTGAGTCAGTTTTTATGCCAGACTATGCTGCTTTCAATTCTATGGCTCCATACTATGACTTGACATTAGGTAGGATGAAAGCTCCAGCAGTATTCATTTTGCTCAAGGTGCTTTGGCTATCTAGGATCTCTTGTGCTTCCATATGAAATTTAACATTTTTTTTTTTTCTGTGAAGAATGCCACTGGAATTTTAATGGAAATTGCATTAAATCTGTAGACTGCTTTTGGTAAAACAGCGTTATTCACAGTAGTGATTCTTCCATCTAGAGTCTTCCTCATTTTTTTCTTCAGTGTTTTAAAATTTTCATTGTACGGGTTGGAAAGATGGTTAAGAACACACGTTGCTCTTTTGGAGAACCCAAGTTCAATTCACAGCACCCACATCAGGCAGCTCACAGCCACCTGCAACTTCAGCTCTAGGGGATCTGATTCCCTCCTGCCTCTGAAGACACCACGTACACATGCACAGGACCCCCAACATACACAAGAATAAAATAATTATTTTTTTCATTACAGAGATGTACTAGATTGATTAAGCTTATTTCGGGACTGTTGTTTTTGTTTGTTTGTTTTAGGTTATTGTGAATAGAATTGTTTCTCTATTTGTTCCCTTTTTTATTTTATATGTATGGAGTGTTTTCCCTGCATGTATGTGTGCCAGAAGAGGCCATCAGGTCTCCCTGGACCTAGTATTACAACAGGTGGCTGTAAGCTGCCATGTGGGTGCTAGGAATCAAACCAGGGTCCTTTGGATGAGTTGCCAAGTGCTCTTAACTGTTGAGCCATCTCTCTAGCTGGTTTCTTTTTCAGGTTGTCATTGGTATATAGGAAAGCTAATGATTTTTGTATGTTAATTTGGTATCCTGCCACTTTGCTGAAAATACATATCCATTATAAGAGTTTTCTGATACAATCTGTAGGATCTCTTATAGTATAGAATCTTGTCATCTGCAAACAGGGGTACTTTGCCTTCTTCTTTTCCTATTTGTATACTTTTTTTTTGCTTCTCTTGTCTTAATGCCCAAACTAACACTTCAGCACTATATTGAATACATGTGGAGAAAGTGGGCCATCTTATGTTGTTACTGATTTTAATAGAATTCTTTTGAGTTCTTCCCCATTTAAGGTTAGCTATAAGCCGGGCGGCGGTGGTGGCCCACGCCTTTAATCCCAGCACTTGGGAGGCAGAGCCAGGAGGATCTCTGTGAGTTCGAGGCCAGCCTGGGCTACCAAGTGAGCTCCAGGAAAGGCCCAAAACTACGCAGAGAAACCCTGTCTCGAAAAACCAAAAAAAAAAAAAAAAAAAAAGGTTAGCTATAGTTTTGTTGTGTGTGTATATATATATATATATATATATATATATATATATATATATATATATAGCATTTATTATGTTGAGTTATGTTTCTTTTGTTCCAAGTTTCTTCAGGGCTTTTAAGATGAAGTGATGTTGGATTTCTGTCAAAAGTCTTTTACATTTATTTGTATTTTTTTGTTGTTGTTGTTGGGTTTTGTTTGTTTGTTTGTTTGTTTGTTTTTTTCCTTTCGTTTTTTCGAGACAGGGTTTCTCTGTGTAGCTTTGCGCCTTTCCTGGAACTCACTTGGTAGTCCAGGCTGGCCTCAAACTCACAGTGATCCACCTGGCTCTGCCTCCTGAGTGCTGGGATTAAAGGTGTGTGCCACCACCACCCAGCGTGTTTTTTATTTTTTTATTTTTATTTTTTTTATTATTATTAATTTTTTTTTTTTGGTTTTTCGAGACAGGGTTTCTCTGTGTAGCTTTGCGCCTTTCCTGGAACTCACTTTGAAGACCAGGCTGGCCTCGAACTCACAGAGATCCGCCTGCCTCTGCCTCCTGAGTCTGGAATTAAAGGCGTGCGCCACCACTGCCTGGTGTTGTTTTTTTTTTTTTAAGATTTATTTATTTATTATGCATACAGTGTTCTGTCTGCACATATCCCTGCAGGCCAGAAGAGGGCACCAGATCTCATTACAGATGGTTGTGAGCCACCATGTGGTTGCTGGGAATTGAACTCAGGACCTTTGGAAGAACAAGCAGTGCTCTTAACCTCTGAGCCATCTCTCCAGCCCTATTTTTTGTTTTTGATATGAATGCTGGTGATACACTTAGGTTCTTCTGCATGTTCAGCAAGCACTTACCAAATAAGCCATCTTTCCAGCCTAGTACTACATTATAGAATTCTGCTTTGGCAATGTCTCCCTTATGAGTACTAATTTCTCTTCCAATTTGCTTCCTAATAAACAACCTCAGGCCTGGGGGTGTAGATTGAGTGGTAACTTAGCCTAGTAAACATGAAATCCTGGATTTAATTTCCAGAAGGAAGAAGTACAAACATAATCCCAGGTCATCTGGAAGAACAGCCAGTGCTCACTGAGCCATCTCTCTAGTGCACAATAGTCCACATCTTTTCTTTTTCTTCTGGGGAGGCTGAGACAGAAGGGTATGGATTTTAGGCCAGCCTAGGCTACAGAGCAAGACCCTGGCTCAAAATCAAAAATGATCTAGAAAGATAGCTCAATGGTTCAGAGAGCTTGCTGCTCTTAGAAGGACCCAAATTTGGTTCCTAGTGTCCATGTTAGGAGGTTCACAACTATGTCTAGGGAATTGGACACCCTCTTTTGACCTCTGTGGGCACCCACATAAAAGTACACATACATACAAACATACATAATTATAAATGAAATCTTAAATTAAAAAAGGGGGAGTGCTGCTGGGTAGTGATGGTGGTGCACACTTTTCATCCCAGCACTCTGGAGGCAGAGGCAGGTGGATCTCTGTGAGTTCGAGGCTGGGCCTGGTCTACAGAGCGAGTTCCAGACAGGCTCCAAAGCTACACAGAGAAACCCTATCTTTTGGTTTTTCTCTTTTTGTTTTTTAATTTTATTGATTGATTGATTGATTGATTGCCGAATGCTGTTTATTGAAGGAGGGAGGAAGTCTTAAATGCAGGCTTACAGCACAGTGGGAGAACCCCAGAGGGCAGAAGTTCGCTACAGATGTTTTACAATCTTGCATCCAAGTTGTTACGGCCCATTGTGCAGGATACACAAACAAGGAACTTCCCTTAAGCATTCAGGAGGGTGGAACCCGGCAGGGAATTAGCATAGGGAGGATATCAAGGTCAAGGTCAGCAAGCAAGGCAACAGTTACCTAAAACGGGGGCCAGGACCCTATAGGTCCCCTTTTACTAAAAAAAACGAGCTTCTGACTTAGGTTGCAGGGGACGTCAGCAGGTCACCTTACCTGTCATGGAGATGCCTGCCCAGGCCACACAGGCGCTCTGTCTTAGGTTGGTGAGCACCCCCCAGGCATTACCAGTCTCTGAATACTCATTATCATACAGGCTCAATCCTGTGTGAGCTGAAGAGTTAACTGCTGCCAAAGATCTCAAGGTGGCACTGGGCTTGCAATCTGTGTGTTTGAAACAGAATAGACCAATAGAAGTCCTAACCCACCCATAGCCAGTAAGCTAAAGGCAAGTTAGCCATTCCCTTCCTTAACGATCCTTACTGCAAATTGGAGTCCTTGTAAGATGGTATCCCAAAAGCCAATGGAACTTGAGTTTATAAATTTATAATTTTCAAAGCCAATAGAGATTTATATAACTATTGAATTAAATTTATCATGCCCAGTAGAATGAAAGATTAACTAACTGTGGTAGCTACTTTTGCTGCCAGGGTCTCCACTGTGCTAGCTGTAGTAAGCAATTATGAAATGGTAATCCCAGAAACAGTAGCAGCGGTGGCCGCCATTGCTATAACAGCAACAACGGCAGCAGCAATGTCAAATTCTCTTCTGGAGTGTGTGGACATCCACTGGCATGGATACAACTCCAGGAACACGAACCGCCAAGGCCCATTTTTCTTGATCCCAGCACGACTTAAGCTGGCAGTTCTGCAAAAGAACAACTAAGAACCATCAAGAAAAAACAGGCAGCTCATAAGGAGCATAACTAATGGTCTTATAATGGCTACATTCAGGCTCATAAATTTTAAGGTATCTTGGGGGGGGGGGCTAAATGAATTTCAGGATGCCAATAAATGTTGCACAGAGCCACTCCTGAAAAGTAGGTACTACACCAGCTTGAAAAATTGTGAAAATGAAAAGGCTTAACTGGCATGCTGCTGTTAACAAATGGAGGTCAGTGACCTTCAGTGTTATCCTTAATCTCCAAGGTGTCTGGGTGACATGTTCTCAAACATACTTGAAAAAGCAGTTACCATACATTACCTTCTGGAGAATCCAACTGCATGGCTACAGTTCCTAGGCTTACGTTAATGCTTGCCAAGACTGGCCATATTGGGCTCTCAATCCCCATTGGCATCAGAAGGGGAGAGTTTTTCACAAAGGCCCAATAGGTCTCCGCCATGTTGGGCTTCAGCAGCAGCCACAGGGCACACACAGCGCTCAGGAATCCAATGAGGAACCTCATTGTCCTGAGGAAAGACATAAACAAAACCCCGGGCCCATACCAACAACAGATCGGGTCTCCAAGTGCCAGTAGAAAGATCTTTCCATCGCACCAGAGGATGATTTGCAACAGGAGCCCTCCAGTGCTTATCTGCAGCAGATACTCCAGCAGAATCCACCGATAAAAAATTTAAAATATATAAAACAAGGGAAAGAATAGAATGTGGAGAGGAATGATGAGTCCCTAGTTCCCCCTTATTTTACTTTAGTAAAATATGTTTGTTTGGGTTTTTTTTTAATAGTTCAAATTTTTCTTTATTTTTTTTATTTTTTTATTAATTTATTTTTCTGTTATCAGCTTGATACAGTATGTATTCTTATCTTAATAGTGAAATGTTTCATTGAGGCTTGCTCAGTAATTGAGTAAAACTAAAACTTATTATAAGCCACAGTTGTCCTAGGCTCCCCCATACTATATATATATATATATATAGCCTCCATGGTTCTGTGGGTTGTAGTCTGATTGTTCTTTATTTTATATCTAGAATCCACTTATGAGTGAGTACATACCATGTTTGTCCTTCTGGGTTTGGGTTACCACACTCAGAATGATTTTTTTCTAATTCCATCCATTTGCCTGCAAATTTCATGCTTTCATTGTTTTTCTCTCCTGAGTAGTACTCCATTGTGTATATGTGCCACATTTTCTTAATCCACTCTTCAGTTGATGGGCATCTAGCTTGTTTCCAGGTTCTGGCTATTACAAACAGTGCTGCTATGAACATAGTTGAGCATGTATCTTTGTGGTATTAATCAGCGTTCCTTGGGTATATGCCCAAGAGTGGTATGGCTGGATCTTGAGGTAGTCCGATTCCTAATTTTCTGAGAAACCGCCATACTGATTTCCACAGTGGTTGTACAAGCTTGCATTCCCACCAACAGTGGAGGAGTGTTCCCTTTGCTCCACATCCTCTCCAACATTGACTGTCATTGGTGTTTTGATCATAGCCATTCTGACAGGTGTAAGGTGGTAACTCAGAGTCATTTTGATTTGCATTTCTCTGATGATTAGGCATGTTGAGCATTTCTTTAAATGTCTTTCAGCCATTTGTGAATTCTCTATTTAGCTCTTTAGCCCATTTTTTTTTAACTGGATTGTTCAGTATTTTGATGTCTAGTTTCTTGAGTTTATATACTGTAGAGATCAATCCTCTGTCAGATGTGGGGTTGGTGAAGATCTTTTCCCATTCTGTAGGCTGTCTTTTTGTCTTAATGACCGTGTCTTTTGCCCTGCAAAAGCTTCTCAGTTTCAAGAGGTCCGTACCATTTATTAATTGTTGTGCTCAGGGTCTGTGCTGTTGGTATTATATTTAGGAAGTGGTCTCCGGTGCCAATGAGTTCAAGAGTACTTCCTACTTTCTCTTCTATTAAGTTTAGTGTAACTGGATTTATGTTGAGGTCTTTGATCCACTTGGACTTGAGTTTTGTGCATGGTGACAGATACGGATCTATTTGTAATCTTTTACATATTGACATCCAGTTATGCCAGCACCATTTGTTGAAGATACTTTCTTTTTTCCATTGTATAGTTTCTTTGTCAAAAATCAGGTGTTCATATGTGCATGGATTAATGTCAAGGTCTTCAATTCGATTCCATTGGTCCGTATGTCGGTTTTTATACCAGTACCAAGCTGTTTTTATTACTATAGCTCTATAGTAGAATCTGAGGTCAGGGATGGTGATGCTTCCAGAGGTTCCTTTATCATATAGGATTCTTTTAGCTATCCTGGGTCTTTTGTTTTTCCATATGAAGTTGAGTATTTTTCTTTCCAAGTCTGTGAAGAATTGTGTTGGAATTTTGAAGGGGATTGCATTGAATCTGTAGATTGCTTTTGGTAAGATTGCCATTTTTACTATGTTAATCCTACCTATCCATGGGAGATCCTTTCATTTTCTGGTATCTTCAATTTCTTTCTTTAGAGATTTAAAGTTCTTATCAAAAAGGTCCTTCACTTGTTTAGTTAGTGTTATCCCAATGTATTTTATATTATTTGTGGCTATTGTAAAGGGTGATGTTTCTCTGACTTCTTTCTCAGCCCTTTTATCATTTGTGTATAGGAGGGCTACTGATTTTTTTGAGTTGATTTTGTTGTTTTGGTTTTTTGTTTGGTTTGGTTTGGTTTGGTTTGGTTTGGTTTGGTTTGGTTTGGTTTGGTTTTGGTTTTTCGAGACAGGGTTTCTCTGTGTAGCTTTGCGCCTTTCCTGGAACTCACTTTGGAGACCAGGCTGGCCTTGAACTCACAGAGATCCGCCTGCCTCTGCTTCCCGAGTGCTGAGATTAAAGGCGTGCGCCACCACCGCCCGGCTGTTTTGAGTTGATTTTGTATCCTGCCTCTTTACTGAAGGAGTTTATCAGCTGTAGGAGTTCCCTGGTAGAATTTTTGGGGTCACTTATGTATACTATCATATCATCTGCAAATAGTGAAAGTTTGACTTCTTCCTTTCTAATTTGTATCCCTTTGATCTCCTTTTGTTGTCTTATTGCTCTAGCTAGAACTTCTAGTACTATATTGAATAAATATGGGGAGAGTGGACAGACTTGTCTGGTTCCTGATTTTAGTGGTATCGCTTTGAGTTTCTCTCCATTTAATTTGATGTTGGCTGTTGGCTTGCTGTGAATTGTCTTTATTATTTTTCTGTATCTATTGAAATTTGTTTTGTGACCAAGCATGTGGTCAATTTTTGAGAAGTTTCTATAGGGTGCTGAGAAGAAGGTATATTCTTTTGTGTTAGGATGGAATGTTTTATAGATATCTATTAAGTCCATTTGAGTCATAACATCTGTTAGGTTCTTTATTTCTTTGTTAAATTTCAGTCTGGTATATCTGTCTTTTGGTGAGAGTGGTGTGTTAAAATCTCCCACTACTAATGTGTGGAGTTTGATGTGCGTTTTAAGCTTTAGTAATGTTTCTTTTATGAATATGGGTGCCTTTGTATTTGGGGCATAAATGTTCAGATCGAGATTTCATCTTGGTGGATTTTTCCGGTGATAAATATGTAATGTCCATCCTGATCTCTTTTGATTGATTTTAGTTTGAAGTCTATTTTATTAGGTTATTAGGATAGCTACACCAGCTTGTTTCTTAGATCCATTTGCTTGGAAAGCCTTTTTCCCAGCCCTTTACTCTGAGGTAGTTTCTGTCTTTGAAGTTAAGGTATGTTTCTTGTATGCAGCAGATGGATGGATCCTGTCAATTTTAGGATTGATTTCTTCTGTTTCTTCTGTCTTGGTATGTTCACGTCTTGCAGGTGTAGAATCGCTAGGTTCTGGTGTTGTCATATAGGTCTTTATGTTGTTGCCTGTATTTTTGCACTGGCGTCTACTCATCTCTTCCTTTGCTTGGTGTAGGCAGTGTCTGTGTCTGAGGGTGCCTCTCTTGTTCTAATTTTTAGTCTTGGTTCACTAGGAGTTCTTGGTTAAATTGGTGCTGTTGGGCTCTGTTTCTTCGGGAGCAGCTTAGTCAAATCAGTGTTAGTGGGTTCTGTCTCTGGGAGCAGTTGTTCCCAGTTGATGCAGGGTGTGCTTATGGTTTCAGTGGTTGTTAGGTTGTAGGGGTTAGTTTTTTTGTTTGTTTTTTGTTTTGGGGGGAGGATTTGGTGGGGGGGCAGGGAAAGGTAGCTGTCTGGTCTCTGGAACTCCGATGGATAGGGCCTAGGGGCTAGAGACCTGATCTGTCCGTCTGGAGATGGGAGCTTACCTGTTCTCAGTCGGTCAAGTGTATACTTAAGATTCTGGTGATCTAGTTCGGTGGCTGGGCCATGCCTTCTTTTGTGTTCTCAGGTCCCATTTTGCTCATTGGTCAACTCCTCAGCTGATCTTGTTTCCTCAGACTTCAAACTGTAGGGTTCTGAATCCTCTCCCGGATGGATTTCAGCTGAGCAGGGTAGTCTCACCAACACCTCCAAGTTGTTGGGTTTCACAGTTGTTGGGTTTCGCAGGATCAGCAGTTGGGTCCTGGGTTGGCCCCAGACAGAGTGTTCAGATCCATTCTAGATCTGTTCTGGTTCCGTCCCACAGAGACGGCTCCTTCCCCAGGTGTTGGGATTAAAGGTGTCCCTGTTCCAAGCTCTTGATTAAAAGCTTGTTTTCACTAACTCTTCAGCAGGTAATAGCTCAGTTTCTGAACTTTATTGCAACTGTGTCTCGGCCGCTGCGCCTACCTTCCTGCCTGCCTCTGTGGCCCGCCACCGCTGCCTGTATTTTATTTTATGTATAAGAATGTTTTGTCTGCCAAGTGGTGGTGTGCATGCCTTTAATCCCAGCATTCCAGAACAGCCAGGACTGTTTCACAGAGAAAACCCTGTCTCGAAAAACAGGAAGGAAGGAAGGAGGGAGGGAGGGAGGGAGGGAGGGAGGAAGGGAGGGAGGAAGATGTTTTGTCTGCATGTATGTGCACCATGTGCATGCCTGATACGCAGGGAATTCAGATGAGGGCTTTGGATCTCCCTGAATCTGGAGTTAAGGATGGTTGTGAGACACCATGTGGATGCTGGGAATCAAACCTGGTCATCTCCAAGAGCAACAAGTGTTCTCAACTGCTGAGCCATCTCTCCAGGTCGCAAGAGCCTTTTCTACACCTTTCAAGATGACAGTGTGATTCCTGTCCCTTGAGTCCATTTTTCTATAACATTTATTGGTTTTCAAGCATTAAACCATACCCACATCTCTGGAAAAAAACCAACTTGGTCATGGTCAATGGTTTTTTTTTTTGATGTGTTCTTGAATTCAGTTTGCTAATATTTTTGTTGAGAATTTTTAAATCTAAGTTCAAGAAAACTGATCTATAATTTTTCATTTTTGTATCTATCTGCTTTAGGTATCAGGGTAATATTAGCTTCATCAAAAAGTTTTGTAGTGTCTCTTTCCTGTTTTATGAAATAGTTTGAGAAGCATTAGTTTTAGTTTTTTTGGAGGTTTGGTAAAATTCACCAATAAATCCATCTGGACCAGAAATATTTAATTACTGCTTCAGTCTCATTGCTTATTATAGAAGGTTTTGTTTTGTGTTGTTTTAGGGTTTTCGAGGCAGGGTTTCTCGGTGTAACAGTCCTGGCTGCCCTGGAACTTACTCTGTAGACCGCCTGCCTCTGCTGGGATTAAAGGCGTGGGCCACCACTGCTGGGCTTTTTTTTGGGGGTTCGTTTAGCAGAGGGTTTGTCAGTTGTATCTTTTCAAAGAGCCAACTCTTTGTTGCATTGATTCTTTGTCATTTTTTTTCCATTTCATTAATTTCTTCCCTGGTCTTAATGACTTCTTTCTGTCTACTAATTTTCGGTTTGGCTTGCTCTTCTTTTTCCAGGGCCCTAAAATGCATCACGAAGTTATCTCTCTCAGAGCTAAGAACTTTTCATTTCCTTTGTTAAAGGAAATAACTGCCTTCTTAATTTTCAGATTGGCTTTAAATATTTTCATTTTTATATATGAGGATAAGGGATGAGTGCACTGAGTGAAGTTGCCCAGTTGCCAGAAGAAAGTGTCAGACCCCTTAGAACGGGAATCAGAGGCCCTTGTTGTGAGGCTCTCCATGTGGGTGCTGGCAACCAAACTCCTTTGCGAGAACAGTAAGTGTTCTTGACCACTGAGCCATCTCTCCAGCTCCATTATTTTTATCTTGGTTTCTTCAAAGACCTTAGTCATTCTTCGTTAGTTCATGTTTAATCTCCTTGAGTTTGTATAGTCAGTAGGATTTTGTTTGCTGTTGACTTGTAGTCTTACTTCATTGTAATCACATACTATACAAAAAAAAAAAAAGATTTCAGTTTTCCTTTGTTGAGGCTCACTTTGTGTCCTTATATGTGATCTACTTCAGAGAAAGTTACACCATGGGAAAAGTCCTTACCGCCGCAGGAAACCAGTGTAAATGTCTCCAGTATATAGAATTTACTGGCTTGTTGGTTTGGGTTGGTTGTTTTTGTAGTACTAGAGATTGAGATAGTCACTTAACTATAGCCCTGGTTCTCTTTCAGTTTTGTATTATAAAACATAGTCTCATTGAACAGTCCAGACTGGTCTTGAACTTACCCTCCTGCTTTAGCCTTCCAAGTAGCTGGCATTACAGAGCTGTTTCACAAGGCCTGGCTGATTAGTCTTTTTAAGTAGGGAAAAGTTATGTTAGACCTTATATATAGTTGGAACTTAGTTGTGGTTCTTAATAGATACATTTATTCTAAGACTCCCCAGAACCTGAGACATATACACTTTTTTTTCTGTATATGCCTAAGATAGTTTATCAAATAAGAATTTACTGGTAGCTAATAATAAAATAAAATGTAATACACTATATCAAAGTTATTTTAAAAATTACTAATTGGCCTGATATGCTGTAAGCCTTTAATCCTAGCACTTGGAGACAGAGGCAGGCAGATCTCTTTAAGTTAAGGGGCAGCCTGGTCTACAAAGAGTTCAGGGCTACATAGTAAGACCTGATCTCAAAGACAAAACCCAGCAATGCATGCCTTTAATCCCAGCACTTGGGTGGCAGAGGCAAGTGGATCTCTATGAGTTCAAGGCCAACCTGGTCTACAGACTAAGTTCCAGGACAGCCAGGAACCCTGTCTCAAAAGAAAAAAACAAAAACAACTTATTAATTACTTGTTTCTTATTTTCTGTTTCCTATTTTCAAACTGCAGCTTTACTGTAGGTAGACCGAAGCAAGGAAAGTGAAACCACAGATTGAAGGACTACTGTTAATGTTTGCTGAGTGTGTGCGTCTGTCTGTGTCTCTGCCTGCCTGCCTGCCTTCTTCGGGTCTCATGTTGCCCAGGCTGGCCTTGAATTTGCTTTGCAGCTGAGGTGGTTCTTACATCTCCTGATCCTTTTGTCTCCACCTCCTAAGAGCTGGGAACACATGTCTGTCTGTTTATACATAGGTTACCCTGTTGAGATTTGGACATGAGCTTTCTACAGTGAACTTTTTGTAGTATCATCTCGGTTAACAGGAGGGAAAATAAGCATGAGTTTGATCTTCTTCTCTAAAGAACCAAAACTTTTGAGACAAGGGAAACAGTTTTCCAGCTGGATCCCTTAAAGTCTTTTCTGCATCTTAAAATTGTGATTCGGTGATCAGACGAACATACTCAGCTTAGGAAAATTACTTTGTCATCTGTCTCACTCTGATACTGAGACTGTAAATTCAAGAACTTTAATCCGAAGGGATTTGCCAAGGGTAGGGCCGAGGGACACGGTATAAATGTTAATTACTAAAAGGAAACTGGTCGTTGTTTATAGCTATGAAAAGTCTATGCTCAGTGACTGAAAAGCCATTTTATTTTGGGGGTTTAGTTTTTATTTGGGGGAGGTTGTTTTTATAAAGCCTACAGAAATCTGTATTGAATTAGTTTCCAAATTGAGGTTGAGATTACAGGTTTTTTAATTTCTTACAGGAGCAATAAACTCACTTGCTGCCCTTTGATAATTAATCATTCCCCCCTGTTCTGTGTATAGTGACTTCAGCCTGGTATGGAGAAGGTGGGCAAAAGCTTGCGAATTAGAATGCAGTGTGATTGGCATCAGACTTACTGTGTTCTTTTATCCTGCTTGACAGGAATATATGGTTTACAGGAAGCATACCTACATGAGGCTGGATGGTTCATCCAAGATCTCAGAGAGACGGGACATGGTTGCTGATTTTCAGACCAGGTAACATTAATGAGCATTACAAAAATCCTTTTGATTTTCCTCTAGTGCTTTCAGTGATGAGTTTGTTTGTTTTAAGCCAGTGCATCTTAAATTATTAAGCAGTCAACATAGCATACCTAATTTTTTATGTGTGTATATTGATATGTGTGTTCCTATGTGTTTGTCAGAGGTCCACATTACATGTCTTCCTCACCAATTTGTTCTCCAGTGACTCACTGAACCTGGAGGTTACTGATTGGACCTGAGTAGATAGTGAGATCTAGGTATCCTCCTGTCTCCACCTCTGGCTCCAGGCAGGTGTGCACCACCACGTCAGCTAGTACCCACTGTGCTCAACATTGCTAAGTCTGCTTAGAGTGGTTCAGATCAAAGAACGAGAGTGTGGATAGTAATATGAAGCATAGCGATAGGACTGTGTAGCCTTGAGTCCTAGAACTGGCTCTGTAGACCAGGCTGGCCTGGAGTTGGCAGTGGTCCTTTGCCTCTTCCCCAGTGCTAAGATTACAGACATGAGTTACCACACACAGCCATTTTTGTCTTACAACATCAGTGCCTACTATTTTGGAAACTAAAGTATTTCCTTTTCTTTTTTAAGATGAAGATAGAAGCCAGGCGTGGTAGCACACGGTTTTAATCCCAGTACTCAAGAGGCAGGGGGATCTCTGAGTTCAGGGACAACCTAGTCTACAAAGCGAGTTCCAGGACAGCTAGGAATGTTACACAGAGAAACCCTGTCTGGAAAAACAAAAAAAAAAAAAAAAAACAAAATAAACAAAAAAACAAAAACAAAAAAAAAGATGAAGATAGAGATACAGTTATACAGTTATAGGTAGTTTGTGCTGGATTTATCTCTTGATATCCCCTGCCTCCACCTCAGGAGTTCTGGAACTACAGACATTGCTACTTATAGCAATATAAGGATTTCTGAATATGAATGAGGACCACACACACACACACCACACACACACACACACACACACAAAAGAAGGGAACGTCAATGTCTATGAAGAAAGTGTTGACAAAGCTATGTTAGTCTAAAGACATAGCTCAGTGATAGAGGGCTCACTTAGCATGTGCAAGACAAGGAGCCAAAGTAGCCATCTCTCCAGAGTTTGCTTAGAGTTGATTTCATTTCCTCCGAGCTTTCTGGTGTTATAGACACAGAACAGTGTGACAAGTGACAGTGGAGTTCAGTCTGTCCTATTCGTAGCTCTCAGTCACAGCACCTCTCCCAGCTGCTAATGAAATTTCAACTCCAGCATGTTACATTTGCGGGGGGAGGTTTATAAGAGCCATTACTGCACTGGGTGCTGCCTCTCATTGTGCTGAGCAGTCTGGTGAGTGCTCTCCTCAAAGAGCAAGCCGTGTTCTTCAGCAGATAGGTCTGTTAAACCCCATTCATAGCGCGCTCTTCCTCACATTCGGGAATTGAGAAGGTGGTAGAGGGACTAAAGACGTCCGCAGTGCTTCCGAGCACTGGCTGCTCTTCCAGGGGACCTGGGTGCAATTCCCATCCCCCAAATGGTGGCTCACTGCAGCTTGTAACTCCAGTCCCAAAGAATCTGACACCCTCTTCTGGCCTCTTGGGGCACTGCATGTACTTGGTACACAGACTTAACATGCAGGCTAACCACATTTTTTTGTTTATTTTTGTTTTTGTTTTTCAAGACAAGGTTTCTCTGTATAACAGCCCTAGTGTCCTGGAACTCACTATGTAGACTAGGATGGCCGAAAACTCATAGAGATCTGCCTGCTTCTGCCTCCTGAGTGCTGGATTAAAGGTGTGCACCACCACATCCAGCTTAAGGCTAATCACATTTTTAAAAATCGGAAAAAATTTTAAGAGAAATTATTTATTTATTTATTTATTTATTTATTTATTTATTTATTTATTTATTTATTTATTTATTTATTTTTCGAGACAGGGTTTCTCTGTGTAGCTTTGCGCCTTTCCTGGAACTCACTTGGTAGCCCAGGCTGGCCTCGAACTCACAGAGATCCGCCTGGCTCTGCCTCCCGAGTGCTGGGATTAAAGGCGTGCGCCGCCGCCGCCGCCGCCGCCGCCGCCGCCGCCGCCGCCCAGCGAGAAATAATTTAGACCTTACAGTATGAATAAGAATGGTTCTGACTTTCTGGACTTCAATTCATTTCCAATTAGTATTTATCTTTTTAATTCTTGGGAAGAAAGTTAAGCACGTAGCTATTTGTGTTAATTAATTTCTTTTCTTTTAGTTTTATTTATTTACTGTTCTACTTACTTGTTTGCTTCCTTGAGACAGGTTTCATATGTCCCATGTCTTTGAATGGCTGATTCTCCTGTTTTGTTTGAGGCAGGGTCTCTCACTGTAGCCTAAATTGGCCTGAGATTTGTAACATGTTGACCTCTGATGACTGAGTTTACAGCTGTTCTAGCTGACCCCATTCCAAGAGTGGCGAGGGAGGGAAAGGAAGGGGAGAGAGAGAAAATACGTACTTGGAGGCCATAAGTCACAGTAGAGTGTCTTCCTCTGTCACTCTTTTTTATGTCCCAGTTTTTATGATAGGGTCTCTCATTGAGCCAGGAGCTTGCTCTTGGTTCTCGCTAGCTGGCCAGCAAGCCCCGGGCTCTTCCTGTCTCTGTCCCCAGTACTCGTTCTGGGAGTATCCTGCTCTCTGTGTGGATGGTAGGGAATCCAACTTGGGTTATTGTCCTCGTGCTAACTCACCAGGCACTTACACACTGAGCCGTTTCTTTCAGTGTCGAGGGGTTTTTTTGTTTTTGTGTTTGTTTGTTCTATTTTTGTTTGTTTGTTTGTTTGTTTGTTTGTTTTAGGGTCATGATATGCAGCCCAGGCTGGCCCATAACTCACAGTAATCCTCCTGCCTCAGCCTTCTGAGTGCTGAAATTTTAGGCATGAAGGATCATACTGAGCTAATCTCCTAATTAATTTAGTAAGAAGAGTTCATTGAGCAGGTGTGGTAGTGCCAGTAGCTTTGAAAACTTTGCTGTGGGGACTGGCGATAGCTCAGCTTGTCAAGAGCACTTGTTGTTTTTTTTTTTTTTTGGTTTTTCGAGACAGGGTTTCTCTGTGTAGCTTTGCGCTTTTCCTGGAGCTCACTTGGTAGCCCAGGCTGGCCTCGAACTCACAGAGATCCGCCTGCCTCCGCCTCCCGAGTGCTGGGATTAAAGGCGTGCGCCACCAACGCCCGGCCACTTGTTGTTTTTGCAGAGGGTCCAGGGGTACTTTCTAAACTCACACGGTGGCTCACAACTGTCCTTAACTCCAGTTCCAGGACATCCAGTGCTCTCTTCTGTCCTCTAAGGGCAGCAGACACACACATAGTACACCATCAAGTTTCCCACATAAGATGTTCTCAGCTTATAAGTCTGAGTTGCATCTTAAAATAGAGAAAAAGACAGGTGTTTTTCAAAACAAAGGGCATGCTTTGCCAAATATTTTCATTATTATTAGTGAAAAGACATCAAAAGAAAAAAATTGCAGTTTCAACTCAAAAGCCCTGTGGCTCAAAGGTCAGCCAGAGTAAACAAGAACTCCTATAAAAAGCCATTTACATTCCCTTCATACAAGACTTATTTATGAGGGATCCTTCCAGGAAAAAGTCTGGCTGAGACTAAAGACTGTTTGGCCAGGATGTCCTGGCAGCATTCAGAACATGTGACCAGTATGTGATCCTAGGAGCCATTCACAAGGTCTTTGCTCTGTGATGAGTTGGCCTTTACTTCCCTTTCTCCTACCCCTTGGCCTTACCAGATGGATCCCCCTCTTCTTCCTGCACTCTAGATGACCGACCAGTTATAGTAACCCTTTAGAAAAGTTGGGGGGAAGTGACTGTAGCATGGCTTCTGTTGTTTGTTTTCTTCAGAGGGAGAGCAGTGTGAGGCTGCAGTGTGACGCTTACATTCTGCTTTTTCAGTCATTCAAGAAGCTTAGCTCCCATCCATTCATGCCTAGCACTGCTCAGGCATTTTGGTGCAAAGGGGATTTAGTGGAATGTACAAAAAGAGTGAGGTTGAGGTACAGTATGCCTGTGTAATGTGGGGTTTCGTAGACTCCTGACAGACACTAGCCTACTCCACCCGGCAAGGCGCTGGCCATTCAGCAAACCCTGAGTGACTTCTCTGCAGCCCCTAGAGGGCAGTCAGACTGCACTGTTGACTTCTAAGAGTTCATCTTGTCTAATCAGAACTCTTAAAACATTAACTTGTATTATCATCTCTAAATATAGTAAGTAAAACAGAACTTCTCAGCCGCGTAGATATGTTCATTATAGTAATCTGACAATACAGTCCAGACTGGAAACTAACTCCTTTGATAATTACAACTCAAGATTTGTCTAATCCTTATTTCTGTGATGAAATTACATTGATTGTAGCACATTTGGGCTATATTTAATGTGTCTCACCAGAAGCCGTCTTTTCAGTACAAAATTAATATCTAAAAGAAGCATTTTCACCCTGGCACTGGTGGTGATCACTTACAGTTCTGGCATTCTAGGGCAAAGGTAGTCCATGGCAACTTTGAGGCCAGCCAGGGCTCCATAGCACGACATGGTCAAGAAAAATTTCTTTCTACAATTGTAGTTCTAAGTTTTTATGTTTATTTTACTTAGGGGGGGGGGTTTCCTTTTTTGTTTTTTTCAAGACAGGGTTTCTCTGTGTAGTTTTGCGCCTTTCCTGGATCTCGCTCTGTAGACCAGGCTGGCCTCGAACTCACAAAGATCCGCCTGCCTCTGCCTCCCAAGTGCTGGGATTAGAGGCGTGCGCCACCACCACCCGGCTGTGTGTTTGTTTCTATTTATGGGTGTTGACTGCTTCTGGTCTGATTTCTTGAGCCTTCCAGATGACTGAGCAGTGTGTAATCTACTGCTGCTGCTCTTCTCATAGTCTCCCCAGCTGTCTTCTCCCTTTCTGTCACATACCTGGTCACATCACGGAAGTCTACCCAGTGTTCATATGCTAGGCTTCTTCAGGAATTACCCACTTTCAGTGGGTATCACACAGGCGTTAGAACAGGAGAGCAAGTTATATGGAGCCAGAGTCGTCTCAGTGCTCAAGTGAAATAATAATGCAGTCTTTAGACACTAGTTGGGCCCTAAATCCTCAGTCAGTTTTTATTTGAACATTATTATTGTTCCTCCGTGGACCTGTACACATCCAAGTTTCCATGGACGTTGGCCTGTCTCCATGGGAAATGTGCTTATGAACTGGCAGGTGCACTGCAGTTTTGTTGTTGTGTGCTTTGTGCTTTCATCATGAAATCGCTGTTACAAGTTAAATAAACTTCTGAAATATCACAATGGATGATGAATTCAAAGATTAAAAAGGAAAACAGAAAGCCTGGTATGGTGGCCACACCTATAATCCCAGCACTCTGAGGCAAAAATATTACTATGAGTTCAAGGCCAGCCTGGGCTACATAGTAAGAACCTACCTCAAATAAGGTAAATGTTCCATCAAGCTTCTAATGTTTCTTTCATCTCTCCATCTCTGAACCACATCTCTTAGAAGTATAATTTCATCTTCTTCTTCTCCTCCTCCTTCCTCTTCCTCTTCCTCTTCTTCTTCCTCCTCCTCCTCCTCTTTTTTTTTTTTTTTTTTTTTGAAACAAGGTTTCTTTATGTATCTCTGGCTGTCCTGGAACTTACCAGGCTGGCCTCAGACTCACAGAGATCCGCCTGCCTCTGCCTCCCCGAGTTCTGGGATTAAAGGCGTGTACTACCACAACTGGCAAGTGTTCTCTTTTTTCTTTTTTTTTTAAAATATTTATTTATTTTTATTTTACATGCATTGGTGTTCTGCCTGTATGCATGTCTGTGTGAGGGTGTCAGATCTTGTAGTTACAGACAGTTGTTAGCTGCCATGTGGGTGCTGGGAATTGAACTCATGACCTATGAAAGAGCAGTCAGTGTTCTTAACCCCTGAGACATCTCTCCAGTCCCCTTCTTTTGTTTTTTCAAGACAGGGTTTCACAGTGTCATCCTGGCTGTCCTGGAAAGTCACTCTGTAGACCAGGCTGGCCTCAAATTCATAGAGATCCACCTGCCTCTGCCTCCTGAGTGCTGGGATTAAAAAGGCGTGTGCAGCCACCACTGTCCAGCAAGTGTATTCTTTCTTTTTTTATTTTCTTTTTAGTTTTTCAAAACAGGGTTTTTCCATGTAATAGCCCTGGCTGTCCTAAAACTCACAGAAATCCACCTGCCTCTGCCTACTTTGTGCTGTAATTAAAGGTGTACGCTGCCACCACCTGTCATGCATATTTCTTCCCTTTTTTAAAATATTTATTTATTTGTTTATTAAGAGATTTTCTATTCATTTTACATAGCATCCACAGATTCCCCTGTCCCCCCTCCTCCTGCCACATATTCGTTCTTAGTAAATATACCGAGACACTGTTTTGAGGAAAAAAGGGAAAGGTAAAAAGTAAAATTCAAGGATAAACTGGTAAAACTTTTCTGGTAGTATGGAGCTTTTGCATCTTGACATACTAGGGGCCCTAGATAGGCTTTGATGTCCACGCGTCCACGCGTGCCTCTAGGAAAGTTATGTTTCCTGAATGCAAGTGATGGGCCTGTCTGGTTTAGTGGTTAACAGGTGCTTATTTGACAACACTTCCTTCACTGACAGTCAGTCAGTCACTCTAACTAAGTTTGTAGGTTTGTAGTTAACTAGACCTGAGTTTTGTAGTCTAGGAAGCAGTTTCAGAAGTCAAATGACCTTACCAAGGAAGAATAGCCCAAATGTGTGGGAGCTCTCTGATGTCAGCAGCTGGTTTGGGTTTGTTTTTTTGCTTTTTCTTTTCTTTTCTTTTTTTAGGGGTCTTGGGGTACCAGGGGATGGTGGTGGAGACTGTCTCACTATGTAGCCCTGGCTGGCCTGAAACTTGCTGTGTAGACCAGGCTGGCATCAAACTCATAGAGATCCTTCTGTTTCAAGTATGCACCCCCACATTCTTTTACTGAAACCTATGGATTAACTCCTTTTACGGTGTGATTTAGTACCTTTGTATCTAGAACTTCACAGTTAGGCTTCCTCTTATATCAGTGTACTAGAGTACTCTCTAGCTGCTCTGTTTCTTAACTCATTTATTTTTCTTAGTCCAGAGGTGTCAGACTGACTTCATAACCAAAGATGGGTAATTGAGGCTGGAGAGATGGCTCAGCAGTTAAGAGCATTAGCTGCTCTTCCAGAGGACCTGGGTTCAATTCCCAGCACCCACTTGGCAACTCACAACCATTTATAACTTTAGTTCCATTGGATCACATATCCTCTTCTGATGTGTAGACATAAATGCTGACAAAACACCTGTATACATAAAGTTTTTTTTAAAGTCTTTTAAAGAAAAGATGAGAATACTGGCTGTAGTTCGAAGAAAAGCTTGTGATCTGAATTTCCAATTGCGGTTCTCACTGCATACAGAGAAATGAACCACTGGATTTAGAGGACCCTCGTGTTTTCACTAGTATAATCTTTTCAATAGATTGTTCGGTTGTTCTGGAAAATAACCTGAGGTGTGAAACATGAACATGAAAGGTTATCTTGGGCTACGCTTAGGTTATCTGCAGGAACTAGGCTGCTGTCGAACACCTGTTTGTTTATAAAATAAATCTTAGAGTGAAAAGCCCTTGTGATCTGGCTTGGACCTTTTTTATTTGGCAAATAATTTGTTGCCTAATAAGTGAGGTAGCATCTGCTGCTTTGTAATTCTCTTTAAAAGGACTTAGACTGTAACAGGAATTGATATTGTATCTACTTAGTTCTATGTGAGGAGTTAGTTGGCCTTATCTAAAAATGCATCCATGCTAAATGTCTTCCCTGGATTAGTCCTAAGTCAGCTTAGTGCACAGAAGTCATGACCAGGTCTGAATTCCTGATGTGTGTTTATTTTTCTGAGTTGTGTCATCTTAAAGTGGGTGCTTTAAGTACCAGTGGATAACAGCATTTGTTCGCCAAGCCTAACATAACAGCCAGAATCCCAATTCTGGAAACTGTCCTCTGACCTCCACTCATTCGATGTGGCACATGTGAGCCTGTTTGCATGCGCTCGTGCGCACTTTCCCTCCCTCCCTCCCTCCCTCCCTCCCTCCCTCCCTCCCTCTCTCCCTCCCTCATACACACACATAGAGAATAATCTTTGAAACTATTAGAATTATGTTCTAATTTATTTGCCTCTACATGATCTAGGAATACTTTAACTAGTTAAAATTGGGACCTAGTAAGATGGCTCGGTGGTTAAAAAAGCGCCTGCCAGGCAGGCCTGGTCACCTGAGTTTGTTCTGTTCCCTGGAACCTAGGGTGGAATGAGAGAATTGAATTCTGAAAGTCCCCCTCTGACCTCCACCCACATGCACACGTCATACACACACTCTCTTCCCTAATAATAATAAATAATTTTAAAGAGGGTTGTCAGTCCCAGCACTCAGGAGACAGGCAGACAGATGTCTGTGAGTTTGAGGACAGCCTAGTCTACAGAGTTCCAGGGCTACATAGAGAGACTGTCTCAAAAAAATTTAAAAATAGTGCTCTTGGGAGGCTGGGAGATTGTTCAGTCAATAAAGTGCTCTCCTTACTGAGAACCTGAGTTCAGATCCTGGTGCAAAAGCACTTGCCAATAGTCCCAAGGCTGGGAACCCGGGATTGGAGGGTCCCTGCTGCTTGTCGCCTGCTGCCCACTGCTAGCCTACCAGTCCATGGGCTTCAGGTTCCCTGAGAGCCTGTTTCACAAAATATGAGAAAGTGACAGAAGACACCTACTGTAAACTCTGACCTCCAAATGCAGGCACGTGTTTATACCCAAATACATAAACAGAAACAAACCAAAAACAGGCTGGGCATGGTGGCACATACCTTCTTTAATCCCAGCACTCAAGCAGAGGCAGGAGAATCTCTATAAATTCAGATCCAACCTGGTCTACATAGCAAGTGCCAGGCCAGCTGTGAATGCATAGTTGAAACCTTGTCTTGAGGGGGAGAATGCAAATGGAAATACTAGGCTTATTGGTGCAGCTCTGTTATCTGAGCACTTGGATGATGGAAGCTAGAGGACCAAAATCCAGGGTCATCCTCAGCTATATAGCAAGTTCTAGGCTAGCCAAGGTTACAAGAAAGTGTCTCAAAAGAGGGGAGAAAGCTATTGAACTCAAGTGTAGCTCAGAGGTGGCATGATTGCTGAGCATGTGCAGATTCCTAGGTTCAGTGCCCAGGAGTACCACAAGGAAGATGACAAACCAGTGTCCCGTGTATGTGTAATGTGGTGTAGCCAGAGGTCTGTTTCTACAGGAACATTTTTCTGTTACATCTGCTTCACGATTGTACTTTTGTTGGTTATCAGTCAGATAGCGTGGCAGCAAAAGCTTATGTGCAAACTGGAAGATGACTTCCATCGTGTGGATTTTGAAGACAGAACACCTATACACAGTGTCTCAGGAAAGCATCAGTCACCCGATGCTTTCTTCTAGCCCTAGATTGTTTTTAGAAAATCCTCTCTGTTCCCACATTGCATTATACCTTTTCCTCCTAACATATTCTTTCCTCTTTTCTTTAGGAATGACATCTTTGTGTTTCTGTTAAGCACGAGAGCTGGAGGACTGGGTATCAATCTCACAGCTGCAGATACAGTAAGTGATGGGAGAGAGCATGATGCATTGGCTATACAGGGCTCTCCTATAAATATTTCATTCATCAAGCATTTTAACTTTCCTCTTGGTTTTTCCTAGCCATTCTCTTTGAATGATTTCTTTACACATTAATTCAATAGAAAATGAATGAATTGTTTACTGTGTGTCAAGTACTTTGCTGACAGTTGGTGGATACAGCAGTAAAAATAAACAGGGGCGGGGGGGGGAGTGGGGGAGGAGACAGACAGCCAAGCAATCCAGTTAGATTTGTTTAAGGAGCTCTAACTAAACAAATCAAAACTATAGTTATGACTAAAATATGTGGTTTCATTACTGAGAAAGGTAATGCTTTTGTGTTCTGAACCTCAAGAACTGTTTGGATAGCAATGACCTTTTTTAAAAAAAAAAAAAAAAAAAAAAAAAAAAAAAAAAAACTAAGCCAGGTGGTTGGGGAGTATGCCTTTAATCTCAGTACTTGGGAGGCAAACGTAGGTGGATCTCTGTGAGTTCGAAGCCAGCCTGATCTACAGAGTTAGTTCCAGGACAGTCAAGGCTACACAGAAAAAACCCTGTCTCAGAAAACATGGGTGGGTGGGTGGGTGGGTGGGTGGGTGGGTGGGTGGGTGGGTGGGTGGGTGGATGGATGGATGGGTGGGTGGGTGGGTGGGTGGGTGGGTGGATGGAATCTATGCAATGATATCCCCATGCACATGAGGAAGGTGCAGGTTTATGAGCTCATGGAGAAGTGAGGACAGGATGATGATGAGGTCTGAGGAAGCTTATAGTACCTACCAGAGCTGGAATTAGATCCTGGTCTCCATCTCCACTAAGTTAGGCCCACTTTTTCTCTTTAGTAACTTGGCATCTTCAAACCATGTGCCTTAGAGAATGAAAATCAGGTTCTATAGGAATGCTAATTATCGACCGTAAGATTCAAACTTGCCTTGTTTACTACTGAGTGGGACGGGGCATGAGGGCCTGAAGACTGTTGGCATAATTCTATAGAGTATACCAAACCTGCCGTGTCCTGGAAGGCTGACTCTGGTGACGTGTGTTGTTCATGTGGTTACTCTGATGTGGTTGCTCACATCTACCCTATTACATGACAAAAATTTGCTCTTGACCTTGTTTTTCTTAGTTCGCTTTTTTTGAAGATGTCATATAGTACCAGCAGTTACGTACTCATCAGTTTTTCCTAGCTGATCTTTTGAGTTCATCACAGTCCCTGGCATATACCTCTTGGTCCAGATCCATTCTTGGCTCTGCCGACACTCTAGTACAGTTTGTTTATAACCTTCTTTACAGAATATACTACTTAAAGCTCCTATCCATGGTTTACAAGCCTCTTCACTTACAGCCTGTATCTTCCTTGCCAGCCTGATCGACAGATCCCTTCCCCTCCCAGAAGTAAATGACTGACTTGTAATTTTTAGAGTACATCATTACCATATTACACTACTGTTACTTGTTACCTGAGCCTAGACCATTATGTTCTGAGCTACCTTTTCCACCTAGTAAACTTCTGTTTGTCTTTCAAAATCCTAGTCCAATATCACATTCCTTCCTAATTCCTGCCCTGTGCTCAGTCATGTTATATTGTAAGTAATGATTGTACATACTAGGCTTTGACCTACCTCATCAGTAGAAAGGAAGCCCTTTTTCTAATACCTGGACCTGGCACTGTTTTAGGCACTAAGAATTCACCATTCAATAAAATGAAGTTCTATTTTTCTAGTAATTACATTGCTAGTTGTGGTAGTTGATAGAGTATAAACAGAAGAACTAATTTAAATACTATGATGGAAAATACAACCATGAACGTGGTAGGAGGACCCAGATTGCTGTTCATATGGGATGTTAAAGCCTCTCATGGGTGACATTTAAACCAGGACCTGAAGAGAGTGAGAAAGCAAGCCAAGAATTAGTCTGGCAGAAAGAAAACACTTCAGACAGAGGAGGTAAGTCTCGGGCCTTAGACTAAGAACCTGGTTGACATGATCAAGCGACAGAGAGAAAGGAAACAGAATTAGTGAAGAGGAGTGCAGTGTGCCACACAAGCACATCATCCAGGCTGGATAGGTCCTGGCAAGACACTGAGATCGAAGAGAACAAGAATTTGAACAAAAGATACCAGTAATATTCATTTTATCTGCCACCACAAAGCAGCAAAAAGTCCACATACGACTTGTAAGCACAAAGTGTCCCATGTGAAAAAGCTTTTTAAATTAGTAGTAAGTTGGCACCAAGTTTGCAGTCATTACGTTAAGTAAGGAGTACACCCACATAATAATAAACTTTCTAATCAAGTAAATAGAGCAGCCTGAAAAAACAAACAAAGAAACTAGTGGAACATTTGACACTATTTAAGAAACCAGTGCATCTCTTCTAGTTTCATAAGGAAGTTGGATGAGTTCCTGGGCTGCTCATCAGATGTTTCGTTTCTAATTTATTTGTACATGGTGTACTTCGTGGGGAAAAACTTGATGTCTTAATGACTGAGGAAGGGATTGTAAGCAAGTATTTGTAAACACTGGGAACTAGTCTACTAGGTTGGTAAAGACAGGATTTCAGCAGCAGTGATGAACGACAGGTGATTTTTACCACATTGTTCTTTGCTAAGGATTCTTTATATTTGGCTCTGTTTAGGGACGCATTGTTATAATAAACTGCCCAGATTTATTTTACTTCCTGTCCGACTTGTTTCAGATGCTTACCTGTAGAGAGAGGAGGAGCTTTTTATCTCTTGATAGCAACATGATATGTCCTATGCCCAATGGAGTTAGCTTTTAGCTCTCTCAAGGGACTGGACTAACATGTGTTCTCTTGGAAGAGAAAGCTCCAGTCCCACTTCCAGTTGTTAGCCAAAATTCTCTGGTTGTTCCTGTGGAGTTTTCCCTGTTTTCCATTTCACTCCCTCATTCCTTGGCTTATATAGTCCAATCCTGGAACACCATGCCAGCTCTTACCATGCCTCCCGGCATGCCTGGCTTAGTGTTTACAGCTTCATGAAGGTACTGTTCATAGATTTCACCTTAGTCATTGCTGGGCTGCACATTCTACATGACATACTTTCATCATCCCTAGCTAAATCAGCTCTACTCCTGTAATTGTTACTTGTTTGTCTCTAGACTGTCTCACTGAGCACCAGAGACTGAAGTATGGGTGTCATCTGTGTCTCAGTTGAGCACTCAGTTGTTGCCCCCCCCCAGCACACCCACCAGATCATGCCATGGTGGTCCCAGTATTCATCTGTCTTATTTTGTGTCTCATTCTTTTCACTCTTGTGCTTGCTTTATCCTATTGATTTATGTGTATTTTACTATTTTCCCTGTGATTTTTCTTTTTCTAAACAGTATCCTGTTTTATTCTGTTCTCTTCCCAAATATATCTTTCTTTTAAGTTATTTTCTTAGGCTCTAGTCTTATGTTTATGAGCCCAGAAGAGCCCAAGTTGAGTCAGGATTTAATGTCACTGAGATGTCTAAGGAAAAATGCAGGTGTTAAGGCAATCTTATGATTCATAGTGTAGGCATGTCTACTGTGAAGTCATGCTGAACCATTGGTCCAGGCTTCGTTCAAGATACTCTTTGTAGCTGTGATTTCATCCCATGTGTGTCGTTTTTTACGTATGTTGGATAATCCTAATGTGGAAACAGTCTAGTTTGCGCGCACATGGGTGTTTTGCCTGCACGTGTGTCTGTGTGCCACTTGGATTCGTGTCAGAAGCGCTGGAACTAGAGTTACAGAGGTTGTGAGCTGGGGTTTGCTGTGGGTCTGGGAATTGAACCCAGGTCCTCTGGAAGAGCATTTGCAGCTGAGCCATCTTTCCAGCCCCATTCAAGTCTCCTTTTTCTTAAGTCTATATTTCCTTATTTTGCTCTTCCTGAAAATTGTAAATGGATTTTCTAAGATAGATATGGTGGTGTATACTTTGGAGGCAGGGGCAAGGGATATTTTTAAGTTCAAAGCCAGTCTTGTCTACATAGTGAATTCCAGGCCTACCAGGCTATATAGGAAGACCCTATCTCAAAATAAAGAAATAAAGGGACTGAGGATATAAGTCACTAGTGAGTATTTGTCTAGCTGCTAGCATATAATAGTTTGATCCCCCTATACCATGATAAATGACAGAAAGCAGGGGTGGGAAGCTCAGTGGTAGCCTGGTTTGCATAGTAACATCCTATACATCAAAAAGTAAAAGCAGGAAGCTGGAGAGATGGCTCAGTGGTTAAGAGCATGTACTATTCCTCTAGAGGACCCTGGTTCTACCTGGCAGCTCATAACCATCTGTAACCTTGGTCCCAGAAGATCCAACACTCAGTACACAAATAAATTGCTTATGAATAAGATTTAGCACTTGGGAAATAGAGGCTGAAGGATCAGTATTCAAGGTCTGCTGTGGGACAATCCTTTTCTACATTATGAATATGTACTACTCTCATTGGTTAATAAAAAGCTGACAGGCTGGTACCTGGGCAGGAAGTTAGATGGGAAAGCCAAACTGAGAATGATGGGAAGGAGGAGGGTGGAGTCAGGAGAGACACCAGCCAGCCACCTGGGAAGCAAGACATGCTAGAGGACAGGTAAAGCCATGAGCTTGAGCTTCGTGGCAATACATAGACTAATGGATTAATTTAAATGACAAAGGTCATCCTTAGCTACAAAGCAAGTTCAAGGTCAGCTTGGGTTCCATGAGATGGGGGTTTCATGGAACCCCAAACCAAAGAAACAGTGTTGTGTGCCAGGAAAGGCAACACAGAGAAAGTTTCAGGAGAGATGACTTAGCCCTTAAAGTAGCGCACAGGAGTCCTTGGGGACGCTGCTGCTCGTGTCATTGCTCTTGGCCATGCTCATCCCCTTGCGTTCTTCCACATCACCGTCAGTGCTGAGCCTTGGAATGCAGTTCTTTTGAATCAGAGCTGAGCATTTACTCCTTGTAAGTGGAAATTTGGCTTGAGATTGATACTGGATAGTAATTGTTTACAGATGAAGTAACAGGTTGACAAGAGAACTTTACTGCTGAGGATTCAGTTCTAAGGATTTGCACTTTCACAGAATTATCCAGAATCCATGTGCCAGGGTGGTGACTTCTTACTGTATAGTGGCACTGGGCAAGTTCAAACATGGGGAGAAAATTTGAAAGTGAGGTAGTCATGGCCTCTTGACCATGACAAATGTTGGTTCAAACACAAACGATGCCCTCCCATATGCACTGCTAAGGCTGAATGATTGGATAGTAAGCCTGTGGTCCTTAGGAAGGAGAGAAATGGCATGAGCATTAAGAGTAAGAGTCAGAGCCAGGCAGTGGTGGTGCACGCCTTTAACCCGAGCACTTGGGAGGCAGAGGTGGGTAGATCTCTGTATGTTCGAGGCCAGTCTGGTCTATGGAGTAAGTTCCAAGACAGCTAGAGCTACGTAATAGACCTGGACTTTTTAAAAAAAAAAAAAATCTAGGGTCACCTGATGGTCACCTGATCTTATTGGTTGACTATTGTACTGCAGACTAGATAAGTAGCTTTGGGGGAGCCCTTTAAACATTTCATTTTAGGATTCGTGGAACAGGAAGTATGTTGAGAACTGGGGAATGGTAGGAGAATTGTGTGTGTCCTTGCAGGGAACCCTGGTACTTAAGATCTTCCCATCTTTTATTGCCAGTCCTCCATTAAACTATAATCTTAGATAAATTCCTCCTCTGTAAAGTAAGATTTTTTTATTTGTTTTTTCAGTGTTGGAAATCAAACCACGGGCTGCATTCATGCTAAGCACATGCTGTGTATGCTCTACCGTTGAGCTGTGTACTAAAGTAGTGCTAAAGTAGAGGTCCTATTAGTACGCAAGTCAGAGATTGTGGGGTGTAAGCGAGTTACTGCACTTAGAATGGTTGTCGCACTTCGAGTCCTCTACTGATGATATTAGCATACCAAGTACTAGATGTAGATAGTAACTATATTTTGGGGGGGGAGTTAATTGTTTAAGGGACTCTTATTGCTTTGTCCAACCTGGTCTTTGTTGTTGTTGTTGTTGTTTTTTAAGATTTATTTATTTGTTATGTATATAGTGCTCTATCTGCATGCATGCCTGCATGCCAGAAGAGGGTACCAGATCTCATTATAGATGATTTGTGAGCCACCATGTGGTTGCTGGGAATTGAACTCAGGATCTCTGGAAAAATAGGCAGTGCTGTTAACCTCTGAGCCATCTCTCCACCCCCCTACCCCCCAACCTGGTCTTAAACTCATAGACTCAAGTGGTACTTCCACGTGAACTTCCCAAGTATCAGGGACTACAGGCACACACCAGCACTCCTCTTATCTTACCCACCTTTTCATTTAGTTTTAGGGGTGTGTGTGTGTGTGTATGTGTGTGTGTGTGTGTGTGTGTGTGTGTGTGTGTGTGTGTGTGTGTGTGTACATGTGTGTACACTCCCATGAAGACTAGAGAGGTCACATCCCCTAAAATTGGAGTTAGAGGAGGTTTATCAGCCTCCTCTTGGGTACTAGGAATAAAACCTGGGTCCTCATCCTCTTAATCACCGAGCCATCTCTCCAGTCCGCATCTTTTCAGTGAGCACTATGAATAAATAGACCAGGAGCATGCCTGTTTTTCCAAGAGCAGCAAACAGTTAGCTTGGTCTTCCAAGGGCTTACTTTCTCACCTTACATAGATGATAGGGAAAAAATGTGACCTGGCTAGCACCAGTGTTTACAGGCAGATGAGTAGCCATACACTCTGAAAATTTCTGTCCTGCACCCAGAGTACATCAGTCTTTGTTGCATTCTCTTCTTGTCGATGCAGGTGATTTTCTACGACAGTGACTGGAACCCCACTGTAGACCAGCAGGCCATGGATAGAGCCCATCGCTTAGGGCAGACAAAGCAGGTCACCGTGTACCGGCTTATCTGTAAGGGCACGATCGAGGAACGCATTCTGCAGAGAGCCAAGGAAAAGAGTGAGGTAAGCAAGGGGAGGGAGGGATTGTGCAGCAGGGGATAGAAGCCAGCCCCAGGAACTGGATGGAGACTGTTGAAGAGTCTTGTCTTTCCGTAGTCATGGGAAACACCAGAGCCTGTACACAGGATGCTCATGTGCACACTGACACCACAGGAGGCCTGTGGGGGGCTAACATTTCAGAGTCTGCCTCAGTTTGCCCACTTGACTATGTGCCAGAATAATGGTATGTTTTGAGTTATTTTTAACTGACTATTAATAGTCCCGAACGAAAAAAAAAAATCCCCAGTTGTCCTTTCTTTGGGACAAATACTGTGGAGGGGCCAGCCAAGTGAACAAGAAGTCGTAGAGCCAGAACCTCCCTATGGAAGTGATTCAGAGGGATGATTCTGGATGTTTGTGGTGTGGGAGTGGGTACCTGGAAATGACATGTTAACCCCCTTTGTGTAGATTCAGCGGATGGTGATTTCTGGTGGGAACTTCAAACCAGATACCCTGAAACCCAAAGAAGTGGTTAGCCTTCTTCTTGACGATGAAGAGCTGGAAAAGAAACGTACGTACTCTGGCAACTAACCTTCTGTCCTCCTCAGACTCCCAGATGAGATGAGCACTGTGTATGCCAAGGCCAGAATTTATTTTCATTTTAAATTACGTGTGTGTGTGTGTGTGTGTGTGTGTGTGTGTGTGTGTGTGTGTGTGTGTGTGTGTATTTATTAATACGAGTGCACATACATGTGCACACGAATGACGCAGCACGTGTGTGGTAGAAGACAGCACATTATCCTGCAGGAGACTGTGGTCAACTTCCCCTGTATGTGGGTTCTAGATTCAAACTCAGGTGCTCAGATTTGGCAGCAAGTGCCTTGACCTGGTAAAACCTCCCACTGGCCCAGAGAAATATTTTATACAGAATTTCAATAGCAAGTTGCTGTAACCATGAAGACTTTCACCTCGAGTTTCTAGATTATGAGAATGTTGTTTTGGGTTTATCCTGTGAGTTCCTGTGAGCACTCCCACAGCCCCACGTCTAAAAGTAAGCTCTTTTCAAGTAGGAAAGACAAGGAAAGCCACAATAATTAAGTGGAATCATGGTTTGAACCTAGAAGCTGTTAAGACACCAATAATTATTGTGTCTGACTTAGGAAAATACCAGTATTTTTCTTTTTTGTTTTTTGAGAGTTTCTTCATGTATCCCTGGCTTTCCTGGAACTCGCTCTGTAGGCCAGGCTGGCCTCGAACTCCCAGAGATCTGCTTGCCCCAGAGTTCCCATCTCTGCCTCCCAAGTGCTGCATTAAAGGCATGCAGCAACACCAGTATTTTTATTAAACAACACAAAATTATACCTTAGGAACCACTGAGGATGTGGCCCTACATTTCCGAGGTAGAAGTTGTGATTCACAGACTCGTGAGTGTTTTTATGTTTTCTTGGTAGTGAGACTACGGCAGGAGGAGAAACGGCAGCAGGAGGAGACCAACCGAGTGAAAGAGCGGAAACGCAAGCGGGAGAAGTACGCAGAGAAGGTATCTCCAGACGGGGGTGGAGGGGGGCTGGCAGGGCCTGGACTAAGTGTCAGAAGGACATATCTGTGCACACATGATAAACCACAGCCTGCATGTGGAGATCAGAAGAACTCAGGAAAGCTGGTTTTCTCCCCCATCATGTGTGTGGGCGCTGAGGGTTAGTGTCGGGTGCTCCAGACTGGCAAGCAAGTGCTTGGTCTGCTGAGCTGCCTCGCCAGCCCCGTGTGTGTGATCTGAAACAGCTCTGTGCTGACGGACATTTGGTGATGTAAAAGACATCAAATGTAGAGCTACGTTCCTCTTCACAGACTCTAGTGTTGGCCACAGTTGACTGGGACCTATCTGTCAGTGATAACAATGATGGCCAAGGTGATGTTACTACATAACTAGCTTTTATAGAACTTTGTTTTTGTTTTTTTGATAGTCTGTCTACATAGCACTGGCTGTCCTGGAACTCACAAAATCCTCCTACCCCCGCCTCAGGAGTGCTGGGATTAAAAGTGTGTGCTACCACACTTGACTTCTTTCTTAGAGTCTTTCAAAAAGACGAGCCGAGCATGGTGGCGCCCACCTTGAATCCCAGCACTTGGGAAGCAGAGATAGGCAAACATCTCTGAGTTCCAGGCCAGTCATGGCTACACAGTTGAGACTATTCAAAATAAAAGGTTAGGGCAGGATCATATGCCTTTGATGGTCAGCAGCCTAGAGCTGGTCTGTATATCCTCTTTTAATGAAGAGCCAGTTTTAGCCTGGGGACACTTTGTACTTGCCTCTCTTACAGAGTTGGGAAGTCCTAAAAATGAAAGCTGAGATCCTCCTGGCCTGGGCTGCCTACTCTGCCCCTTCCCAGGCAGGCTCTTCCTCACTCTGTTCTCATTCTAACCCATTACCTTTAACATTCAGAAAAAGATGAAGGTCTGGGGATGTGGCTTAATAAGAGGTGGCTTTCTCACATAGGACACTACAGAAATTAACAATGCTTTTGTGTGTGTGTGTGTGTGTGTGTGTGTGTGTGTGTGTGTGTGTGTGTGTGTTCGTGTTCCTGTGCACATGCCACACTGGGTATAGGAGGGTCAGAGGACATCTTTGTGGAGTTGGTTCTCTCCTGCAGCCTTTATATGGATCCTGAGGTTTGAACTGAACTGGATCCCCAGGCTTAAGTGGCAATCACCTGTACCCACTGAGCTACCTTGCCTATTGTAGAGTAACAATTTAGATCAGACGTCATCCACGCTCCAAATATAGAATAGAAAGTACTCACTCAGTGACACCATGAACTACATGGTGTTGTACACTCTTCACCCTGTTAATAGACTAGACAACATGACTGTCTCCACAATCCAGAACAGGGGGAGAGATAGATGGCTCAGAGGTTAATAGCACTGGCTACTCTTCCAGAGGTCCCGAGTTCAATTCCTAGCAACCACATGGTGGCTTACAACCATCTGTAATGAGATCTGGTGCCCTCTTTTGGCATGCAGGCATACATGCAGACAGAACACTGTATACATAATAAGTAAATAAATCTTAAGAAAGAAGGAAGGAAGAAAGAAAATCCAAAACCAACCAAATTTAAAAAAAAACAACAATCCAGAACAGGGCCTGATGACCTGAGTTTGATCTCAGGAACCCACGCGGCAGGAGGGAAGAAGCAGTTCCCGCAAGTTGTCCTCTGACTTCCACGTGAAGGCAGCACATGCACACACACAATAAATAAGTAAATAAGCAAGCCCAGTAGAGGGTGTGGAGAGACACCATATACCTTTCTCCTCCTCTGAGTTTTGACTTCCTTTATGGTAATTCAGGGCTTGAGATGTGGCTCAGTGCTTGAGTACCTTGCCTCAAACGTGAGAGACCATTGTTCAATCCTCAGTACACATATAACATATACACACAAAAAAGGAATGGAGCCATAATGGTGATGCCTTCAAGAAGTTAGAGGCAGGAAGATGGAGGGGATTTGAGGCCAGCCTGGGCTGGAGAGCAAGATCCTGTCTTAAGTTTCAGTGGTGTGTGTTTGTCATCCCAGCACTTGGATGGCTGAGGCAGGAGGATGAGACTAGACCAGGAAATGTAACAAGTACCAGGCTGTCTGGAGCCGTATAGCAAGACTCTGCCTGTCATCCTTTTATTCCTAATCTCGCTTTTCTCTTTGGGGAAATGCTCGTGTTTTTATGTGTTTTCTGACCTTTGTGTTCCCAGAAGAAAAAGGAAGATGAATTGGATGGGAAAAGGAGGAAAGAGGGCATGAACCTCGTGATCCCATTTGTTCCTTGTGCTGACAACTCCAACCTCTCTGCTGACGGCGATGACTCCTTCATAAGTGTAGACTCGGCCATGCCCAGCCCTTTCAGTGAGGTGAGGCTCCCTCTGGATGTCTTCATCACTCTACTGGGACTGCATCCTGACCTTACGGCAGGGACATGATGCTGGGCTGCTGGGCAGTGTTTGCTTCCAGCCTTGTGGGAAAGGGTTGCATAAGGGCAGGCTGGCTCTCAGATCCCAAGGCAGGGTCAACACTGAAGGCAAGCTGGAGAGAGAATGCATGCATGTTCCCTGAGGCGTGTTCTCACTTGAGCATGAGGGCTGCAGCCAATGAGGGTATGATCTCAACCTTTCTGCTTCTAGATCTCAATCAGCAGTGAGCTGCACACTGGCTCCATTCCCCCTGATGAGAGCAGCAGTGACATGTTGGTTATCGTGGATGACCCAGCCTCCTCAGCTCCTCAGTCTCGAGCCACTAATTCTCCCGCTTCCATAACAGGCTCTGTCTCGGACACTGTGAATGGTAAGTGATGCTTCTGTCTCATGCAGCTCCAGCCCGCTCCACTATTTCATAGGAAGCATTCATTGGGTGGTGGGCGAGGTCCAATTCTTTTTAGGATTAAGAGACTTTTTAGTACTTTTTTTGTTTGTTTGTTTTGTTTTGTTTTGTTTTTCGAGACAGGGTTTCTCTGTGTAGCTTTGTGCCTTTCCTGGAACTCACTTGGTAGCCCAAGCTGGCCTCGAACTCACAGAGATCCGCCTGCCTCTGCCTCCCGAGTGCTGGGATTAAAGGCGTGCGCCACCGCCGCCCGGCACTTTTTTGTTTTCTAAGTAGAGTGTCTCACATAGCTCTGACACTCACTGTGTAGACCAGGCTGGCCTTAAACTCATAAGAGATCTTCATACTCTGACTCCTACCCAGATCCTGGCATTAAAGGCATGCACCACCACATCAGGCACATTTTTATTTATTGTGTGTGTGCACACATGTGGAGGCCAAAGGACGGGTTATAAGAGTTGGTTCTCTCCTTCTACCACCGTGGTCAGATCCAGGGATCTAATCAAGCTGTCACACCTGATATCCAGTCTTTAGCCATCCCACGAAGCCAGATACCAGAATCTTATTCCTTCTTCCAAGAGTAAAAGGGAGCAAAAGATTTTGTGTGTGCGTGTGCGCGCGTGTGTTTTCAGCTGTGGGGTGTGATAGCGTACCTAGGTGCATAGGCATGTAGAGGCAAAGGGGGTGTCTTTCCTGGGTGTGTGGAGGCCGTGGGTTGAATCCCGCGTCTGCCCTCCCCGTCCCCAGCACACTGCTGCCACACTCTTAGAGGGGCAGGAGATCCAAACTCGGGTCTTCCTGCTTGCGTGGCCGGCACTCTGACCAGGGGAGCCAGCTCCCCAGCCCCTATTTTTGCTAGTTTTTAATCAAGTTAGCTTCGGGGGCATTTCTTCTGTGGTTGTGTGAGGCCCAGTCGTGTTCCTGTTGCTTGAGGAACCTTAATTTTAAAGCCTGAAACTAGGACTGAGCGCAGTGGTGTGAGGATAGTCAAGGCCTGACTGGCTACATAGTGAGACCCTGCCTCAAAATTTAAATTAAAAAAACAAAAACAGACTTAGAAGTAAGATTGGCTATATGGTTCAGTGGTAGAGTATGTATATAACATGCCCAAGGCCTAGCTAGATTCAATACTCAGTTTTGTTTTGTTTTGTTTTTTTAAAGAAATAGAGGTCCAAGGCAGAAGCACTTTTAATTTCCCACAGCAAGTCCTTAGAGTTCATTTAGTAAGGGGCAAGAATAAAAATAAAATAATAAAATAGCCATGCTGGAGCCACTTCTTAGAAGGAAAGACAGTTTGAAGAACATAGCTATGTTTAAAGATAGCCCCAGATGTCCTCAGATACTCAGCAAGCCAGGCACCAGATCCTGTGTATGTAGTTCCAAAGCTCAGGAGACTGGGATTGGAGGATTACTTGAGATCAGGAGTTGTGGCCAGCCTGAGCAACATTCGGAAACCTTGTCTCAAACAAAGCAGAATACTTTGAGAGACAGCATTTCCTGTCAAGGAGATATTTGGTGTGTGTTTGTTTTTTTTCCTTTGGGGCGGGATGTTTGTTTTTTTGTTTTTTGTTTTATTCTTTTCCAGACAGAGTTCCTCTTTGTAACAGTCCTGCCTGTCCTGGATCTCACTCTGTAGACCAGGCTGGCCTCGAACTCACAGAGATTCGCCTGGCTCTGCCTCCCGAGTGCTGGGTTTACGGGCGTGCGCCACCGCCGCCGCCTAGCAAGGGAATATTTGTTAACATTTTAAGAGATTTCTTTTTTTTCCCCTCTTGGCTATTTGTTTCCACAGGAATTTCCATTCAGGAAGTGCCAGCTGCAGGACGTGGTCACTCAGCTCGAAGCCGAGGACGCCCCAAGGGTTCAGGAAGCACAGCCAAAGGAGCAGGGAAAGGCCGAAGCCGGAAGTCCACCGCGGGCAGTGCTGCTGCCATGGCAGGAGCCAAAGCAGGGGCTGCAGCGGCGTCTGCAGCTGCCTATGCCGCATACGGGTACAACGTGTCTAAAGGTGCGGGGCCGGGGGCCTGCAGACTGCTCCAGGACTGCCTGAGAGCCTGTTAGCATCCTGCAAGGTAGAGTGGGCGGGCGGGCGGGAGACTCCAGGCCAGAGCCCCAGAGCCCAGTTTCAGACTGAGCGGTCCTGAGTGGCCCCCTTTCCTCTTGGCTTGGGAAAGTGCTGTGATTGGCTGAAGTAGCTGTGGCCAGAGTGAGCTGAATTGGGGGCTATACTTGAAACACCCAGTTTTCCTGCCTTTCCCTTTTTTAGTTCTAGGTTTGTTTGTTTTTCCGAGACTTTGTTTTTAGTAATCCAGACAAGGGTGGTTAACCTGCACCCAGCTGCCTGCGCCGTGGCTCAGTGAACACCTGGTGCACACAGGAGCAGAGCCATAAGCTCGTAGCCCTGCTCTTGAGTGGAGCAAGCCCCAAAAGAAGCAGCTTCCTTATGGTTACAGGTCAAGAGGGGCAGGAACCGTGGACCTGCTCTAAGGATTGTGGGTATCATTCAGAATGGAGGAGAACGTGAGTGAGAAAGGATTCAGGCAAACGTAAGAGTTGGCAACCACGGTGGCATGTTGAGGTTCACTGAGCATATCAGCCAAGTATGCTGAGGAGGAGCAGTTAAAGTCAAGGCTGGAAAGACATGGTGAGACCTGATGGATAGGAGCTTCACAGGTGTGTGGGGAAGGCCTGTGGACAGCTGGAGATCGGAGTCAGAATGCAAGCCGTCCAAGTGCTGTGAGGAGGAATTGACAGAGCTGCCCGCCCCCCCTGCAAAGCCTGACCTCAGCCAGATGTGATGGCACACGTCCATAGTCTCATAGTCTCAGCACCCAGAGAGAGGCGGGTTCTAGACCAGCCAGGGCTACATAGTGACGCCCTGCTATAAACAAATATCTCATGTGGGCTTAGCGTAGCTCATAGGTTTTTTTGGGTCCACTTGTTAGAGTAGCGTATATCTGAGGCTTGCCTTGTTCTCATGATACAGACAATGGTGAGCTCAGACTTCTGCATTGTTAGAGCAGGGGAAGGCATGCTTGTATAGAAAGTGCTTGGCCTATTGTGAGTGCTCAGTAAAAGTTGGTTCACCTCCTTTCTCCCACTGCAGGAGCCTCCAGATTCATTTATTGGTTTATTAAGGAAATAAGTACAGTAGCCTACCCTGGTGTTTCTTAATCCTTTGCTAGCTCCTTTGTATCCTTGGAAAAGAGCAGTCTCTCCAGTAATTAAAGCCTGTCGATATGACAGGGCTCATCCATGGATGGGGCAGTGTGATACACATCAGAGAAGCCGGCGGGAGGAGACAGGATAAGGAGATAGACTGGCCAGAACAGTCAACAGACACTGCTAGCTGGGAATGAAGAAGGAGAAGGACTGGTCCAGAAGTGACCGGTAGTACCACTGTGGGTGAACAGAGGTCTGTCTGCCCACCAAGTAATGCAGAAGAAATGTAACCAGGCATGGTGGTGCACACCTGCACTTCCAGTACTTGGGAGAATCGAAAGTTTGAGGTTATCCTCTGCTACGTAGCAAGTGTGACAAGACCAGGAAAAGAAGTAAACCAGCAGAACAAACATGCCAGACAATGTGGAGTTACGAGAAAGAGGTGCATTTGTCTCATGGTAGAAAAGGGAACGTTCATTGTTGTCCAGAGAGCAGTCACCTAAGATGAGAGGTTAACCCAAGTCCTTGACATGACAGAGCTTGGAGAACAGAGGTAGCTTTGGCTGGTGCCAGGGGATTGACTGGATATAGACACAAGCTAGGCTAGGTTACCTTGTGTTCCCTGGCCAGACTGTTGAAGAGCAGAGGCCTCTGAAATAAGAAAGCAGCAGCTGGGCAGTGGTGACACACACTTGTAATTCCAGCCCTCGGGAGGCAGGAACAGGCGGATCTCTGAGCCAGGATTGTTACACAAGAAACCCTTTCTCAAAACCAAACAAAAGGCCTCTAAACTCAGGTGCTTTCCAAAGAAGACAACAAAACATTAGTGCCTAGTGAGTTAGAGCTTTCATCCTGTAAGCAGGCCTCCTACCCTGGACACATGCCCTCTCCAGAGTCTGAAGAGAGCATCTTCCTCTCGGGTGAGGTCATGCAGGTAGGGCTGAGTGTGTCACCATATCTTAGCCCAGCCATCTTACAGACAGGCAAATGCACCTCAAAGATGTCGACAAAGAGCAGCAGAGCAGGATCCCCACCCCTTTCCTCCAGCTCACACTTAGACCGGTACTGCAGACTGCCAGGGCAGGTCACCGGCAGCTGCCACTAAGGGTCACTGTGATTTCTCCATCCCCACAGGCATCTCCGCAAGCAGTCCTCTGCAGACATCCATTGTCCGACCTGCTGGCCTTGCAGACTTTGGACCTTCAAGCGCCTCTTCTCCCTTAAGTTCCCCTTTGAACAAAGGAAATAATATTCCCGGGACTCCTAAGAGCCTTCATGTGACCAGCAGCCTAGCCTCAGACTCCCTGATCCGGAAACAGGGCAAAGGCACCCACCCTGCCGGAGGACGGTAACATCTCTGCCCTCTAGCTTCCTTCAACCAAACCGGGGCCACAGTCCCGGGCCACAGGTGGTCTTTGGATGGCTTACCCAGTGTGGCATCTTGCATCCTGTTTGGAGAGTGGGAAAGACGAGCTGCAGCAGAAGAGGACAGGCAGGTGGTCGGTGTGAGCACTTTGATCACCTGTTTCCAAAGGAGGGTCCTGGGTTCGGCCCCACAGCATCCCAGATGAACTCTGCAGCCGAGTCTTAACCTCTTTCCGGGGAGGGCCTGACCTAGACCCCTTGTAGATGCTCAGGCACACGGTCTCCACCCCCAGCCCACTCTTCAGCTCTGACCACGGCCCTCATGAAGGTTCCACCGGTGCTGGGAAGAGCCTTCCATAGTGGAGACCTCTCTAAAGGTTACGATTTCCTACAGGGCTAGAAAGAAAGGAAATGGTTCCCTGCTGTCTGCAGTCTGGGCGCTCCCGAGTCTCTAAACCCCGTTTGCCACAGTGTCCTCACTGAAATGTGCAGTGGAGGCCAGGGAAGACGGTGGCTCCAAGGGTGACCCACGGGCAGTCCCAGCTTCCTCCTCTGTCCAGCACATTCACACCAGGGAAGCTTTGGGTCCCACCAGCAACAGTAGCAGCAGCCCCCACTCAAGGGACTTCTCAGAAGCCAGTAAAGAGACCAGGAACCACCTCGGTCAGCAGGACATGCTCCCCATCTTGCAGATGCTGCCCCTTGTCCGTCCTGAATGCACAGTCTCCCTGGCCTTGCCCGTCAGCCCTGCTTGGCTCTATGCACTGTCTGCACTGCACTGAGAGAGGGACAGCAGGATGGGGGGCGGCAAGCTCAGCACCACCCTCCCAGCCCAGCCCCGCTCGCCTGAGCTTGCTGCCCTCTGAGAGGGGAAGGGGCGGCCGGAAGGGCTTTCCACCTGATGTCCCTGGTGGAGCAGGTGCTTCTGGAGGGCCAGCCTCTAATTTGCACACCTGAAAATCGCGGAATTGAGTTTAGATAGATTGATTTTTTTAATTTTTTTTTTTGAGGTAGGTGTAGGGAAATCATTTAATTTAAATCATAAGGATTCCCTACCCAAACCCTGACTCCTGTGTACAGATGCTCTTTAGAGGGGATCAGAAAATGCCAAGCCTTTTCTCTTTGAATGTGCTGTCTATTTTTATAGCTGAACTTGTACATATGTATAAAGAGAGACACATCTTTCTTTTACTAACTGGATAAAAAATCTTAAATAAAATGGAGTGAGATAATTTTATGTAAATTAAAGTGTCTGTGGTCTTTGCAGCTGCCTTTCTAGTATACAAAGTAGCGCCCTCAGAGGTTTGACGGGATCCAAAGAATGCAGAGCTTTTACCCTGATCAAAAAGGATAGGCTGTGGGACATGCACTGTGGGTGTCTGCTCAGGGGCGGTGGTAATTGAACTCGGGCCTTTGCCTCCACCCATCAAAGGAGGTTTGACCAGGTGCCTGGCATGCAGTGTCAGCCCTGGGGGTGTGGGTTCCTTGTGATTCAGGACCCAGATGTGGGCAGTGTGACCTGGCCCTGACCAGGCAGAGTTAGATAGTAGTAATTTGAATACTAACAGTGTCCCAAAGTTTGGTACTTGTAAGAATCGTGAAAGAAAACAGTGAAATGAGTCCCTGGGGATTCCAGGCATCCATGTTTTTGACAGCTGGCTGCTCAGTTGAGAAAAGGGCACTAGCTGCCTGCCTGGATTGGCAGTTGCTGTTTCTGTGATTGAGCTTACAACACTGACATGTTCTTACATCACCTTTGAACAGGACTCATGCTGTTCCCAATGACAGGGCCTCCCTTGCCCTGGCCCACCCATACTCTTGATGGAGACAGACAGACTGGCTGCTGGACAGCTGTTGTTCCAGTCCTAAAGATGGACTTCTTTTTCAAGTAGCACTTGCTGATAGCCTGGGTCCTGTTTTTCTTACTGGTAAACGTGACCAAGGCCTCATACAGAGCACACTGGCAGGCATGAGTTTCTCAGTTCACCATTCCCTGCTCCGTCCCTGCTGTGGCTGGTGTGACCTAGTGAGTCAGCTCACCCTTCAGACTCTGGCCTTTCCAGTTTTCATCTCAGCAAAGCCTCCTAGTCTTGCCAAGATCCACAGTGGCTGCCTCCCTGGGGACCTGACAGCTGTGGTCCTAGGCAGCTTCACTCACATGTTGATGTGAGTTTTGGATCAGTCTTGGAACTGTAAAAACACTACAGTATTCCTTGTTCACCAATGCAGATCCCGAAGACAGACCTAACATGCCATGGTGAGGCTAGCTCATAGCTTTAATCCTCACATGCACCTGTCTCTTCTTTTCTAGGTTAGAGGATTGGGATCTTCAGATAAAAGGCTTTGAACACAAGTGTCTCATACCCCATCTACCCACTTTCAAAACATGCTTATTTTCCGTGTAGAAAAACCTCCCAGCTTTCTAGGAGCAGTTTCTTTCCTTAAAAAACAAACAAAAGACTAGCTGGAGAGAGTTTCAAATGGGCTAAAAGGTGCATTCCTCAGCAAGTCTAGGAGCCCAATCCAAGATAAAAGCATGACAGTCTCACCACAGGAGTCAGCCATGAAGGCCCACAGAAATGGGTTTTAAGATCATGGGGTCTGAAGCCGGACGGTGGTAGCCCACGCTTTTAATCCCAGCACTCAGGAGGCAGAGCCATCTGGATATCTGTAAATTTGAGGCCAGCCTGGTCTACAGAACCAGACCCAGGACAGGCACCAAAACTACACAGAGAAGCCCTGTCTCAAAAAAATAAAAAAAATAAAAAAAAAAAAAAAAAGATCATGGGTCTGAATATACAGTCTTGAAAACAAGGTCTGTGCTGTACATGTTTTGACAGGCCTGGGACTTTATTGAAGCTTCCTGGACTGGCTTGTGCCTTGGAGGTTGGGCTGGGCATGTGAACCATGCAGACTGAGCATACAAGCCTTGATGTTTGCAGGTGTCCCATCCACAGATCCTCACGTGTACTCCATGTGCCACACGATCTGGCCCTTAGAAGCTGATCTCGTTGGTTCCCATGAATGTACATCCAGAAACATCCAGAGTCTTAGGATCTGGGGGTTCACAGATGTTCAGATCAGCCTGTCCTCCGCAGGCTGCATAGAACCACTCTGCTTCTAATGCCAGGGAAGGATTCTGCCCGAGAGTTCAGCTATTCAGTAGAAAAAGCCATTGAAACTGAGTCATCCTTTCAGGAGATAGTTCTTAATTACACTATGAATCATTTGGGGAATCTTTTTTTTTTTTTTAATTTCTGGTTTTGGTTTTGGTTTTGGTTTTTTGAAACATGACCTTGGTTACCTCAGGCCCACCTCAAACTCACTAGATAGAGGAGGCTGGCCTTGAACTCCTGGTCTTCCTGTCTCCAGCTTCCAAGTGCACCACCATGCCAGCCTACTGTGAGATCTTAAAATAGAGGTTCTGCTTCAGGCAAGTGGTCTGTTGGAAATCTGAAACGCTGGCGTACGTCCACCACACCTGGCTGTGTTGTTAAACTGTTGCTTCCATTACAGCCTCTGGCTTCCACCTAGGCCGTGAATTACCGAGCATCCACGACCTCTCCCCGAGTGCAGCCTGTCTGATTGCTCTCGTTTACGGTCACCCCTGTATTCCCATGACAAAGCCTGTTACTGTGACCACCATAACCACCAAACTCCTCCAGGGTCAGCTTTCTTGGCTGATTCCTGATTCTTCCTCAGGAAGAAATGGAGAAATGTGGCTTCTCACCCCTGATGCTCTGAGACAGCTCCAGAGTGACGCAGCCCTGCACTGCAGGTACGGCTCGGCTCCCCAATCTGGGCATCTTTATGTTGTTCATCGACATCACTTCGAGGAGGCCAGGTAGAGAAAGCAGGGCCTCGGACTGTGCCCTTTCCTACTCTGAGGGAACGATGGGTGCTAAGGAAGGTGTCTGCCCGGGAAAGGCCTTGAAAGATTGAGTAGTAGGAACGTGGTGCTATTTCAGCCTTTGTGAGAAGGAGGTGCCACACAAACAGCCCCAGGATCCGGCTCTAGAGACAACCACCCAAGTGGCAGTACCCAGAACCGTGTCACAAGAGGTGACAGGAAAGAGAAGGAAGAAGGGGACATGGTAGAGGCCCACTTCCTGGGGGAAAGAGAAGGGAGAAGGGGACATGGTAGAGGCCCACTTCCTGGGGGAAAGAGAAGGGAGAAGGGGACATGGTAGAGGCCCACTTCCTGGGGGTTGAGGAGCCTTAAGGATGCTGGGTAACTTGCTTAGCACCAAGCTCTTGGGCCCTTCCTGTGGCTCATTTCGCCCGTGTTTTAGCTGGCTCCTGATCTTCAAAGCGGACACCACCCACCTGCTTCCACTTCCCCGCCCCAGTGGCAAGTTGGGTGTGCTGCTTCTGGCTGCTGCCACAGTGAGCATCTGACTGCTAGATTTGGGGGGTTGTTCATAGTGATGGTTTGGTTTGATTTGGTTTTTGTTTTGAGATACGGTCTTCCTAAGTATCCCAGGCCACCTCCAAACTCCTGGTCCTCCTTCAGCATCCCAAGTACCTAGGGATTATAAGCACACTGTGCTACCACACTGCTAAGGGATTTCTTGTCAAAATAAAGACAGCAGGCAAAAACAATCTGGAACAGGGCAGGTTAACCTTAGAAAGGAAAGCAGGTCCATCACCAGTTGCAAAGAGGAAGGCCAGCCAGACTGAAAAAGGATTTGAAACAGGATGGTAATGACCTTGTGCCCTCTCTGAATGGGAAGGGCTTCTTTGCAGCCTGAGCAATGGTCACAATTGTGAAGACAAAACTGAGTCTCCCAGAGGGTGACATGTGGAGAAGATCCACCATGCCAGGTCTGCCTGGAGTATGTCCTCAGTCTTGGCGGATTGGAAGGAGGCAGTCTTGCTAGAAGACTCAGGAGTAGACAGTACAACAGGAGGTGATGTCGTGGAGTCTGGGACAAGCAGAGATAAGTCTTAGGTAGGCAGAGGTCGATGTCCCACATGGAATGCATTGTGTAGGGTGGAAAGGAGGCCATTTCCCATTGCAGAAAGGCAATGAAAACAGTTATTGAGAACATCCCAGGAGTCTGTGGGTGGCTCTCCTTTCTTTTAGCTGGAGAGCCTTTGGGTGGGGGGTGCTGAAAAGAAACAAGGGTTGGAAGGATGAGATAGCAGAAGAGGCAGCAGGTTCCGGATGAACATCTGGAGAATTTCAAGTGTGTGAAAGAGCCTGGGCTGCTGTTAGGCAAAGGTGTCCGGGTAGGTATGACAAGGTCTTGACAAGAAGGGTCAAGGGGGATGGGGAAAAAAAAAAACTTGAGATCTAGGACTGACGAGTGAGGGGTGGAAGAAAAAACATGGGGTAAGAGGGTGTTGGGGACCCGCCAGGTGAATAGGAACAACAGTTTGGTTGTTCAGGCATAGATCTCGGACTAGGGTGAAAGCCTTTAGACTCTGGAACTGCTAACATAAGAGTATTGTTGGGAGAGCTAGTGGATCTTTGCTAGTAGTTGAAAGTTAATAGAGCCTTGGAATCTAAAAATTATAAGTTCAAGTCCCTTAAGGCTGGGAGGAAGTGGGCAAGGGAGTATCAGTCCAGGCACACAAAAGTGGTGGAGTCTTGTACTTTAGGGGTACAAGAGTTAGGGAGAAGGTATCCCACAATCAAAGGTTAACGATGGTTGAGGATCATATACATACAAGTAACACAATGGACTGAGCAGGTCACATGTATGTATTTATATGTGTAACAATAACAACAACAACAAAAAGGCCATGATCCCCAGAGGATCAAGGAAGAGAACATGGGGGACTGAAGAAAGAAAGGGGGAGGGAGGACATGATGGAATTATATTTTAATTTCAAAATAAAAATAATGTGGGGCAGTGATGGTGCTCACCTTTAATCCCAGCACTTGGGAGGCAGAGGCAGGCAGATCTCTGTGAGTTCGAGGCCAGTCTGGTCTACAGAATGAGTTCCAAGACAGCCAGGTTTACACAGTGAAATGCTGTCTCAAAAAACCAAAAAAAATTTACAAATTTAAAGAATTAAGCAATGGACAAGGATTAACAACTAATGGAAGGTATAAGATCTCAGTGGGAAAGGATGAGGAGAATAAGAAGTTATGCCGGGCAGTGGTGGTGCAAACCTTTAATCCCAGCACTTGGAAGGCAGAGGCAGGCAGATCTGAGTTTGAGGACAGCCTGGTCTACAGAGCGAGATCCAGGAGAGACACCAAAACTACACAGAGAAACCCTGTCTCAAAAAAAAATAAAAAATAAGTTGCTTCCTTTGTGATAGAAGATAATAGAGGCATGGAATTCTTCCAAAATGTTCCATCTCACAAAAGAACACCAGGGAATGACCAGGAAGGAATGGGAAGGGGCTGCCCAAAATGTCTGGGCCAAACAGCAATGGCACATCCTGGGTAGGTGAGGTGGGAGTTCCTTCTACCTAGATCAGGGCAGGGTCCAGCAAACGCAGGCAAAACTGAGTAAGTAATTCACTCACATGTGGGCTAACAAAGGAATAGTCTGGGCCTAGACAGTCAGCTCAGTGTCTTAAGAGCACTGGCTGCTCTTCCATAGGCCCTGTTTTCAGTTCCCAGCACCCACAGAGCAGCTCACAATCATCTGTAACTCCAGTTCCAGGGGATCTGACTCCCTCTTCTGGTCTCCAAAGGCACCACGCATGCACATACTGCACAGATGTATGTGCAGGCAGAAAATACCATACACATAAATTTTTTGGAATAATAAAATAAAAAGAAAAAACTTTACCAGCCACTACAGTGTCATCGTGGGTTTGGTGAGAATAATGGCGTAGGGGGTGGGGTGAGCAGGGGACTTCAAATCCTGGGCCTCCTCCGTTGTCAGGAGTTGTTAGTGCCAGCAAGTTCACCAAGCCTGAGTCCAGTGATTGGAACCTGGCAAGAACAGACGCATTCTTGACGGCACCTGGCATCTCTCTGAGCACAGCCTAATTTCCAGTGTCCTCGGTCACCACACAGGAGGCGGGGCTGAGGCTGTGGCCATGAGATGGGGAGGCTCGTGCCCTGCGTCCCATTTGGCTGCATTTAAAGCAGGCCCTTCATAGGCCACACTGAAGTGTGGAGGACATCACTCCTTTGAGTTGTCTGCAATAAACCCTGGCATATTTGCCTCCGGTATTTGCTCTTTAGCCTGATCTCATTGATACTCAAGGTCTAAGCTCTCCTCTCTGTTATTAAAGACTTAAAACCTGTTTTTATAAGGTCCCCGAGGAGCATGCAGCCAACCTCTATCCTTTAGGGCTGTGTTCTAGCAATCAGCACTGATATCTCCACCCTTCTCTGTCAATCACAGTTTCAGATCAGCAAGTGAAAAATGAAGGCCAGATTCTCATCAGCTCCCCGAGTCATCGCTTTGATTTTATCGTAATTGACCACAAAAGGCAGCTTCTCCCATTGCTGCCAGAGGCATGCAGTCATAGACCCTTGTTGTCGAGGTCATCTGAACTGAGCTGCTAATTCCCATTGTGACCATGCATAGACCTGCCACGGCACAGACTGGGCGATGATCCTCGTCCTAGGCATGAAGAGTGTTGGCACATACTTCCTATCCCCAAGAGAAAAAGTGGAGGTCAGAGTGACATAAATAATATCATGAAAAGTCAGGTCAAAGGACTGAGTAAGACACTGAAATTCTTCGTAGTGGGAGCTGGGGTTAAACACACAGGATTCCAAACGTTTAGGGAATGCGGACATGTGTGGGGTGGTCAGTGATGACAAGCTTTGGAGAGGAAGAGCGGAGTGGGGTTGTCTAAGAGGAACAGTTGAAGGACAGGTGGGTAGGTCTGAAGGGAGAGGCAGTCAAGGTTTGGCTTTGGCAGGAAGGTGAAGTTTTGGGGCCAGTTTGGTGAGGAACAGCAGCGGAAGGAAGAGGGTTGTTGGGCAGAGGTCATGCGCAGGATGACATCTGAAGAAGAAGGCGGCCGGCAGGAGCTTACAGGCTGGGGTCGTTACAGAGCAGAGAGGGGTAGTTTCAGGGCAGGGGAGGGGAGGGGACTGATGTTTTTTTTTTTTCATTTTGGGGCCCGTGACTAACCACTGTTGGGGTAGCTGAGGAAATAAGGTACACAGTGGGTAAAAGAGAGTCAGGTGACAAGTGTCACTGGATTCAAGTAGAGCAAGGAGGACAAGGTCCTACATAAATCATTACAGTTCTGGAAACCAAACTACTTTAGTGTGGTGGTTGACTAGGAATGGCCCCATAGACTTGCGTTTGTGCCTTGTCCACAGAGAGTGAAGTGTGTCCCTGGGAAGGCAGACTGAGGCTTCATGTGGCAGTCTCCTGCTGCCTGCCGACCCAGATGTAACACTCTCAGCTCCTCCTCCAGCACAAGTCTGCCTGCATACCACCATGTCCCGCCATGATGATGATGGACTAAACCACTGAACTGTAAGTGAGTCCCCATTAAATGTTTTTCCTTTATAAGAATGCTGTGGTCATGGTGTCTCTTCACAGCAATAGAAACCCAAACTAAAACAAAAAGTTTGTTCCAGGGACTGGGGAATGGCTAGGAGAGGCCTGACCATGCTTTTGTTTGGAGGAATGTGGACTTTGGGATTTTGGATTAGAAAAGCAGTGGAATGCTTCAAGTGCTACTTAATGGGCCACACCAGTAGAAACCTGGGAGACAGTGGTGTGAGGGTGATTGAACTGTGGGGGCCTGGCTCAAGAGGTTTCAGAGAAGAATGTTAGTATATGGCTTAGAGACTGTTCTTCTGATATTTTGACAAAGAATGTGGCTGCCTTTTGCCCTTGTCCAAAAAGTTTGCCTGAGGTTAAATTTGAAGAGTTTTGGATTAACTCCATTGGCAAAATAAATCTCAAAAGAGCCTAGTATTGACTATGTTGTATGGTTATTAATAGTCACTCTTATGCAGACAGTTGAGAAGGAAAAATACAAAATGTACAATTTGAGGAGAAAAGGGACACCAGGAAGTGGAATGGAGCTAAATCCCATGTTCAAGGAGATAAACAGATTAAAGAAAAGCATGATATTAAACAGAATAAAGGTAGTGGTATCCTCAGGGCAAGCCACCAGCCAGGTAGGTTTTCAACTTGTGAAAAGGAATTAAAGAATAGCTTAGGTCCAGACATGTTGGTAAATACCTTTAATCCCAGTACTCAGGAGACAGAAGCAAGCAGATCTCTGAGTCTGAAGCAAAACAAGTTCCAGAATAGTCAAGCTTAGGCAGTGAAGAAAACCATTGAAAACAGAAAGCTGGTGAAGATGTAATTGAACGAGGGGGTCAGGTTCCAGCCCTAGCAAGCAGCAGGACTTGGCACTTCAGCCACATGGTTCTGGCTTTAGAGTTAAGGATAGAAGAAAGGGGCTATGGAATCTAACTCTGTGACTAAGGAAAGCTGCTGAGGCCAGGTGTGTGTCAGGGGTGTCCCTGCATGGAGGTCCAAAGAGGCCACTGTATGAAGCTGTGTAAGGTGAAGCTTTGATTGCCTTGGAGACCTCAAAAAATGTTGGAGATGCCAGAGTCGTGGAACACCTGCTGAGAAAAGCTGCTAACAGGGAGTGGGACCAGCCCACGAAAAGCAAGTGTGTGTGCTGCAGTCAACAAAGCTGAAAGGAGCTGGAGATCTGAAGAGCATCTTGACATCAGACATCAGATGCAGAGTTTGGAGTTTGCCCAGCTGGTTTTCAGTCTTGCTTTGGTCCAGGATTTCCTCGATACATTCCCTTTCATCCCTTTTAGAACAGTAATTCCAATTGTACCATTATATGTTGAAGTATGTGATCTGCTTTTTTATTTTGATTTTACAGGTGATTACAGTTAAGAGATTGCATGAATCTCAGAAGAGACTTTGAACTTCAGACTTTTAAATAAGTTTGAGACTGTGATAGACTATGGGACTTTGAATGCACTTCTGCCTTGTGTTATGACCACAAACCTATGGGGGCCAGCAAGTGGAATGTGGTGGTTTGAACAGGAGTGGCCCATAGACACCTGTGTCTGAATGCCTGGCCCATAGGGAGTGGCACTATTAGGAGGTGTGGCCTTGCTGGAGGAGGTGTCACTGTGGAGCTTTGAGGTCTCCTATGCTCAAGCCACGCCTTGTGTAAGAGTCTCCTTCTGCTGCCTGCAGATCCAGGTGTAGAACTCTCAGCTCCGTCTCCAGCATCATGTCTGCCTGCCGGCATGCTTCTTGCCATGAAGATAATGGACTTGTCTTAGTCAGGCTTTCTATTGCTATGAAGAGACACCATGACCATGCAACCCTTATAAAGGGAAACATTTAATTGGAGTGGCTTATAGTTCAGAGGTTTAATCCATTATCATCATGGTGCAACATAGTGCTGGAGAAGGAGCTGAGAGTCCTACATCTTGAACTGCAGGCAACAGGAAGTAAACTGAGACACTGGGCAAGAGACCTCAAAGCGCGCGCGCGCGCGCACACACACACACACACACACACACACACACACACACACACACACACACCTTTAAAAAAAGAAAGGATTGGGCTGGAGAAATGGCTCAGTGGTTAAGAGCACTGGCTGCCCTTCCAGAGGTCGTGAGTTCAATTCCCAGCAACCACATGGTGGCTCACAACCATCTGTTATGGGATCTGATCCCCTCTTCTGGTGTGCATGAAGACAGGTCACTCGCATACATAAAATAAATAAATATTTAAAAAAAAAGAAAGGATCTTTTTTCTTACAATTTTATGTGTTCAGGTGTTTTACCTGAATGTACTGAAATGTATCACATTTGCCTGGTGCCTTTATAGGCCAGAAGAGGGTGTCGGATCCCCTGGAACTAGAATTACTGACAACTGTGAGTTGCCACATGGGTACTGGGAACACAAGCGGTCCTCTAGAAGAGCAGCCAGTGAGTGCTCTTAAATTCTACTTAACAGTATATAGTAATAATATGTCAGCCAAGGGATATGGTTTAGTTGGTAAAGTTCTTACCTAGCATGCTTGAAGCCCTGGAGTTCATCCCTAGCACCACATAAAACTAGGTATGAGCTGGGTGGTGGTGGCACACACCTTTAATCCCAGCACTCGGGAGGCAGAGCCAGGCGGATCTCTGTGAGTTTGAGGCCAGCCTGGTCTACAGAGTGAGTTCCAGGAAAGGCACCAAAGCTACACAGAGAAAGCCTGTCTCAAAAAAACAAAAACAAAACAAAACAAAACTAGGTATGGTGTGCAACAACCTATAATTTCAGTACTTTGGGAGTAGAGGCAGGAGCATCAGAAGTTCAGGGTCACCCTAGGCTCCGTAGTAAAATCAAGACCAAGCTGAGTTACATGAGACCCTGCCTCAAAAATAAAATAACAGGGCCAGAGAGGTGGCTCATCGATTAAGAGCACTGGTTGTTCTTACAGAGGACCTGAATTCAATTCCCAGCACCTACCTACATGGTGGCTCACAACTGCCTGGGCCCTGATACTTTCTTCTGGCCTCCACGGACACTGCACATACATGATACACAGATTGCAGGCGGAACGCCACAAACAAAATAAAAGTAATAATAAATAGATCTTTAAATAATCCACTCATGCACGTAAAATAAAAATAAATAGTTTTTAAAAGTAAGATGTCATCTCAAAATTAATGAATACTCTTCATAAACAAACCCGGGGCAAAAGGAGTTGAACCATTCTGCTCTCCCACAGCAGGACAGAGTTCCTGCCCTTTCAAATTCTGACTCTGTCCAAGAGGAAACTATCCACATGGACTCAGCCGGCCACTCCAGTTTAGATGGGACCTGGATTGGCTATTTGCTCTCTGGGGACAACAGGTTCTGGGGTCAGGACAAAGCCCAGGGCCCAACCCAGAAGAATGAGCAGTGTGGTCTGTGGTCCGTGTGGCCTTTAGGAGCTGGCTGTGTGGTCCGAGAAGATATATTTAGCTGCATCAGATGCTGCTGACTGTGTGGTGACCCACAACTGTGTTGTTGATAAACAAGCCTGAAGCCTCGGGCTGCAGCCAGCCCTCCCTTCGCCTGGGCTTGGCAATGAGGAGAGGAGGAAGGCCAGGGCCTGGGAAGCCCAGAGAGCACTCCAGCCCTGCTCCCTGCCCCCTCCCACTCTGCCGGCCCCCATCGCCCAAGTCAGAGCTAGCTACCCTGCTGAGTGAGTCCATTCATTTATTCACAAAGCCGTTTGTCCCATTCTTCAGCACAGCCTTGGAGAGCCTGAGATAAGCCAGGCTCTGAGCTAGACACCAAGGATACAGTGATAAACGAGGAAAACATCAGCTCTTGCCTTCATGGAGTGTCACTCTAGTGAGATGAATCACAGAGCTCACTGGCATGAAAGTACTCAGCATCCATACAGCAGTTTAAGTTAGGGACTGCGTTCCCCTAACGGGGTTCGTCCCAGGAACCGGAAGCAGCTGTGGTTGGCAATCTTATTTTGTTGATGAGGCCATTGCAGCCCAGAATAACCTGGCCAAGGACTGAAAGCTGGTTTGGGTTTTTGTTTTTTTCCTTTTCATTTTGTTTGTTTGCTTTTTGAAACATTGTTTTATAAGAAGCCTAGCTGATCTAGAACTGCTATGTAGCCCAGACCAGCCTTGAATTTGTGGCAATCCTCCTGCCTCTGCCTCCTGGCTGTTAGAATAACATTGAAGCACCCAGCCAAGACCTACAGCTGGTAAATAAATGGAGCCCTGATCATTTTCTTTCTTTCTTTTTTTTTAGAAGCATAAATATTTATTTGTAACAAAGGAGTTTGTGTACAGTGTTGAAAATGTACAACTTCTTGTTAAATTCCCATTTGTACTTCCCCCTTTTTTTTTTTTGGTTTTTCGAGACAGGGTTTCTCTTTCTCTGTGTAGCTTTGCGCCTTTTCCTGGAACTCACTTGGTAGCCCAGGCTGGCCTCGAACTCACAGAGATCCACCTGCCTCTGCCTCCCGAGTGCTGGGATTAAAGGCGTGCGCCACCACAGCCCGGCGTTGTACTTCCCCTTTTTAAACAAACATTTATAACCTGATCATTTTCTTATGGGAGTTTATTGGTTGGTTGGAAAACAGAGTTTCACTTTGTAGCCCAGGCTGACCTCAAATTCATTATCCTCTGTCCTTAGCTTCATAAGCACAGGAATCACATGCATGAGCCACGATTGTAGATGTAACAGTCTTATTATTAAATAAGAAACACAGAGCCAAGTGCAGAGCTAAAAGCCCAAGAGGTCAGAGCAGTAGCTGAGAGCTGAGACTTAAAACCACCTTCTTACCATTACTGCCGCTGCTGAGTGAGATTCCCCTCAGCAAGAGACCTACTTCCTGTGTGTCTGTCTTTTTATTGACTTTCTGTTCTGCCTTCTCATTGGTTGTAAACCCAACCACATGACCTCCTCGTCACTGTCTGTCTATACAGACCTCCAGGTCTTCTATGGTTGGTATTGAGAGTAAAGGTGTGTGTCTCCATGCTGGCTGTATCCTTGAACACACAGAGATCTGCTTGTCATGTGATCGGGAATAAAGGTGTGTGTCACCACCGCCTGGCTTCTGCTATGGCTTACTATTAGCTCTGACCCCCAGGCAACTTTATTTATTAACATACAAATAAAATCACATTTTAGTACAAATAAAATATCACCCACCATACACCATGCTCCCCACTTCTGACTTTCCTCTTCCCCCTCCCGGCTCATTCTATTGAGACAGGGGTCTCTCTATGTTGCCCAGGCTGCCTCACACCCCTACCTCAGCCTCCTTAATAGCAAGAACTAAAGAAATAGTCCACTGCATCCAGTCAGAGCCCTTGTCTTTCCTGGGGTTGGGGGGGGGATGCCATTGAGATTTTTAAAGGCACTAGTTTCGGTCCAGAGGTTCAGTTTACATTTGAGATGCCCAGGGAGTAAAGTTGCCTTGTCCAAGACATACAGCTTAACTGGGGGTGGGGGTGGGGGTGGCGCACACCTTTAATCCCAAAACTCAGGAGGCGGAGGCAGTCGAATCTCTGAGTTTGAAGCCAGCCTGGTCTACAGAGCAAGTTCCAGATCAGCCAGGGTTACCCAGAGAAACCCTGTCTCGAAAAACCAAACCAACCAACCAACCAAACCCCAAACCATAACTTCAGACAGGAACCTCTAGACTCTCAGCCCATATATATACCCTTGCTTGCATTCCAACAGTAGTCTAGTGCCCGGGTCCAGGATCCAGCGTGTGTCTCCTAGGTAAATCTGCCTCTTCTCCTCCTGGAAACCCTACCCAGCCTACCTCTTGCTACGTAGTCCCTCTTCTGAGTGGCAGCCTGCATGCCCCTCCAGCCCCACCCTACTCCAAACAGTGATAGCCACTTGCTGGGGAAGTGGCCTTTCCTTCACCAATAGGATAAGACATGAACTCCTGCTATGTGCGGGCTCCTCCGGGACATCTCAAGACAGATGTAGTCTCCCCTATCAAGAGTTCACAGTCTGCGGAGAAGACAAGAACAGGAAGGAGACAGGTACTCAGGCATAGCTCAGTGGTAGAATTTCTGCCCGGCAGTCTCAAGGTCCTACATTTCATCAACAGTACCAAATCGGTAGAAACCAACAAGACAGGGTGTGTGCGAAGAAAAGGGACAAGTGTCAGAGACACGTGTCAGAGCCAAAACCAGCCCTTGGTGGTTGCGGGGAGTTGGATTCAAGGACAGCTTCCCAAGGAAGGTGACATCTAAGTGACAAGCACCCAGACCCACACTGGCAAGGAAGAGTCTGTGTAGGGCTAGAGATCTGTGCCCTGGGGGCAGGTGGGCAGCCAGGTCTGAAGCAGCGGAGCAGCTGGTGGCATTCTGGCCCTCCCCTTGCCTCCCGAGTCCTGGATCATAACAGCAGTAGTCTCCAGAGACAGCCCTAGACAAGCAGCAGCCAAAACAAAGCCAAGAATAAAGCCCAAAGTGCCAGGCCGAGGAGCAGACAGGAAGAGCCAGCAGTACGCAGTGTAGTTCCTGTCCGGGGGAGAGGGAGGCATAGGTAAAAATGGGGCCACTTAGGAAGGGCTGCCTGTAGGTGGAGCCCACCAGAGACGACCAGACAGTTTATAGTCAACTGAAACTCTTACTCCTGCCAGCTGGGACTACACCCAGGTATTCGGGACCCAGTGTAGTGTGGCTCCAGGTGCTGAGCAAAAACCACGTCATGATATCTCACAGCTGGTGGGTTTTCTGCCCGATCAGGCAGTGTAACAGACGCTAAGCTGAATTAGCTGGGTCATCTTGACCTCAGCTTCCAAGTCAGCTCAGACATCCTGACCTTTGGTTTCTAGAAGAGAGTTTTGGTAAATTTCTGTGGGATTCTCCATCAAGGAGATCAAATTCTAGTTAAACTTGGCCGGGCGGTGGTGGCGCACGCCTTTAATCCCAGCACTCGGGAGGCAGAGCCAGGCGAATCGCTGTGAGTTCGAGGCCAGCCTGGGCTACCAAGTGAGCTCCAGGAAAGGCGCAAAACTACACAGAGAAACCCTGTCTCGAAAAACCAAAAAAAAAATTCTAGTTAAACTTAAAATGGCTTCAACAAGAATACAAGATGCTCAGTGGTTAAGAGCACTGGCTGTCCTTCCAAAGGACCCGGGTTCAATTCCCAGCACCCACATGGCAGCTCACACATGTCTGTAATTCCAGTTCCAGGGGATACCTTCACATCAATGCACATAAAATAAAGTTAAGTAAATTAAAACACACACACACACACACACACACAAAGAATCAGGTGCTTAAAAAAACAAACAAGAATGCAAGATAGAGGAAGCTCTGTACTGTTTGAATCTTCAGGGTGTGTCGCCCTCATAACCCAGGCATTGGGGCACAGGGAAGCCAGAAGTGGTCCTGAGGAGGAAGGACAAATTGTGAGGTCTACAAGAGGAACCACAGGTGCAGAGCCTTCCCAGGCCCCACCCCAGACTCAGTGTCCTAAGCTGGGCCTCTGCCCTCAGCTGTGGGTGAAGGTCGGCGGTTATGTCGAGGAGGGCAAAGGATAACCTCAGCATGCTGGCTTCGGCTAGCTCCTTTGATAACGCCCGAGTCTGCTAATAAAGCTACCCTGTTTGGATCCAGGAGTCTATGGCCACCATGTTATTAACTGTCTAAACTGGGAAACGTTTGAAGGAAGACAAAGTAATAATTTACTGCAGGATAACAGAGTAATCTAGGCCTGCTCTGGGCACACTGGGGTATGTGGTCACCAGCCATTGGCAGGAGGCTGTGCCCAGAGCTCCCGCTCCGGCCCTCGGGGACACTCTCCGTGTGATCCTGCCAGCTCTAGTTCAGTCTTAGGTATAAAGCAGGGTTCTGGTTCTGGAACACCAGGACCCTCTTCAGAACCAAGCTTGGGGTTGGGGAAGTGCTCGCACCCATGGGCTCCTTTCCACAGCTTCTGCTGACTAACAGAGGCCCCTCTGCTCTCTTCAGGAGAGCATAGCTCCCAAAGGAGTGGGCTCCTGTCTGTGGCTCAGAGTGGGCAGAACGGAGAAGCTGCCGGAAGACTGTCGGCTCTGCCTGATGCAAAGATCACGTGTGGTCACCACCTTCCTCCTGCCCGGGACCCTGTGGGGTAGTGCCCCTCCCCCAGCACCATGTGAAGTCTTCCGTCTCCTTCCTTCTGCCTCCCTTCCCTTCCTAGCCCACCGCCAAGAGGCAGGGATGGCCACCACCTTCTGGGCCCTGGCGCTCCTTGAGTTCACACTAGCCAGCCTTTGCCTGGATTGTGGGTCACAACAGGTTCCTGCCAACCCCTGTCCTGAATGCATCTTTCCACACTGTAAACACAAGTGGCTTTAAGGAAGACAAAACCAACAAAAAGAACAAAAACAAAAGATCCTTCTGTGGGAGGAAAAGCATGCTAAAACAAAAACATCACCAGAGAACATAACTTCCCTGTTTAAAAAAAAAAAATCATTTCCTCCTTTATCTCACCCAAGGTAGCCTCCGAGTCCTCAGCTGCACAGGAAACTCCAATCCCCCAAACCCCAAAGGCAGTCCAAAAATCCACAGATGGGCTCAACTTGGACTAGAGGAGGATTTCTTGCAGTTAGATAAAAGCTAGAATTCCTCAGGAACTTGTGAAACTGATTCCCCTCTACCAAAGGGAGCCATTTCCCTTATCACTGGCAGAGGGGACAAATGGCTGTCTGTGGTGGCTATTAGTACACCCAAGTGCACGCCGGCCTCCAGGCTTCCTCAGTGTCACAAGTACCTGGTTTACACGTTTCAAAGTCCATGCTAGTGTCCTAGCCCTCCTCCCCTCCTTCCCAGCGCTTCTCCAGCTCACAGGCTTCCCTACCCCAGCCTCTCATTCTCCTTAGAACCCTGCTGTTCTCAGTGTTCTCTCTCTCTCTCCCTCTCTCTCCCTCTCTCTCTCTCCCTCTCTCCCTCTCTCCCTCCCTCTCTCTCTCTCTCTCTCTCTCTCTCTCTCTCTCTCTCTCTCTCTCTCTCTCTCTCCTCTGCTTCTGCCTATCACACTGTTTTTCTCCACCCTCTACCCACTGCCTTTCTCCCTCCCTCCCCCTCCCTCCCTCCCTCCCTCCCTCTCTCTCCCTCTCTCTCTCTCTCTCTCTCTCTCTCTCTCTCTCTCTCCTCCACTTCTGCTTATCACACTGTTTTTCTCCACCCTCTATCCACTGCCGTCCTCTCCTCTTTCACAGACAGCCCTGGCCATGTTCAGTCTACTTCTCTCTCTGCTCTGGACTCTTCCAGATGCCTCTGGCAGTTCTCTCTCTCATCTACAACAGAAACCTTCCCCTGAGCCACACCACGGAGCACTCAGGTTGTCCGTTCCTACACTCCCTCCTCTGCCTGTGAGTCCTGTGATTTCTCCAGGACCCCACAGAACCAAGCAGTTTTGCCCAGTCCCCAAGCATGAGGATGGGCTGTTTGTCCTCCAATAGGGGAGGTCAAGGGCCTTCTGGACGGTCGCAGACTCAGTCAGCCACACTGAAATGACTGGGGAAGACACTCCACGGGGCTGGGCACGATGAGTTAGGAGAGCCCTGAAAACTCTGAAATTGTAAGGTCGACACCCCATCTTCCCACCTGTTCAAGTCTCTTCTAACTGAGAAAGAAACCAAAAGTAGTTTGTTGTTGAGGCCAGGCGTGATGGCACATACTTTCAGTCACCCAGGAGGCAGAGGCAGGGAGATCTTTTGAAGTTCCAGGCCAGTTGGAACTACTTAGCGAGACCTGACTTTCTAAAGAGGGAAGAGGTTGCGGGCCTCCTCAGTTCAAGCACTAACTGCTCTTCCAGAGGACCTGGTACAATTCCCAGTTCACAACAAGCTGTAACTCCAGTTCTAGGGCATCTGGCATCCTCCTGTACCCTCTGCCAGACTGCATGCATGTGACACACAGATAGGAGGCAAAACACCCAGGCTGTCCTGGAACTCATTCTGTAGACCAGGCTGACCTTGACCTCAGAGATCCATCTACCCTGTCTTCCTGAGTGCTGGGATGAAAAACGTGCACCACCACATCTGACTAACATATATACTTTTCTTTTTTCTTGTGTGTAGATGCTGGGGATCCAGCCTTCGGTCCACTTTGCTCCACTGAGCCATCTTTAGCCTCTGGTAGATTTTGTTTGTTTGTTTTCGAGACAGGGTTTCTCTGTGTAGCTTTGGTGCCTGTCCTGGATCTCACTCTGTAGACCAGGCTGGTCTCGAACTCACAGAGAGATCCGCCTGACTCTGCCTCCCTAGTGCTGGGATTAAAGACATGCACCACCACCGCCCAGCCTGACTAGTGTGCCACCACCGCCCGGCATGACTAATATATTTTATTTTTATTTTTTTTATTTTTTTGGTTTTTCGAGACAGGGTTTCTCTGCGTAGCTTTGCGCCTTTCCTGGAGCTCACTTGGTAGCCCAGGCTGGCCTCGAACTCACAGAGATCCACCTGGCTCTGCCTCCCGAGTGCTGGGATTAAAGGTGTGCGCCACCACCGCCTGGCGACTAATATATTTTAATAAAATAATTTACAATAAAAAGAAATATTCATCCATCAGGAATTTTCAGAGTAAGGACCAGGAGCCTCGGGCACACTCGGGAGCAGGGAGGGGGGTGTCCTCAAAGCTTCTCAAGAAATTTATGAAGTATTTCTTCCCATTTCCTCGGGGATGTAGTAGAGTTCTTCACAGGCTACATGGCGATGAGAATTTGCAACAGAGCAGATGAGAGACAGGCGAGGAGCCAGTGGGCTGTCAGGGCACTGAAATATAAGGATGCCACTCTTGCCCCTCAGTTGATTTTGAAAATACAGTTTTCTTCTCCCCCACTTCCTCCTCCTTCCTCCTCTTGCCCCCTCCTGTCACACTCCTCCTCCTCTTCTGATGTGTGTGTGTGTGTGTGTGTGTGTGTGCGCAGGTTTGTTGTTTTTATTTACTTAATTTTGATGCCAAAGTATGGTACCAGTGCCTTAGACACCTAAGCACATCCTCTACCACTTAACTATAATCCTGGACCTTGGTTTGATTTTTTTTTTTTATTGTCTTGGCTTATTTTTTAATTTTTTTATTTTTTGGTTTTTTGAAACAGGGTTTCTTTGTGTAGCTTTGCACCTTTCCTGGAACTCACTTGGTAGCCCAGGCTGGCCTCGAACTCACAGAGATCCGCCTGGCTCTGCCTCCCGAGTGCTGGGATTAAAGGCGTGTGCCACCACTGCCCGTCTTGGCTTACTTTGTTTTTCTTGTCGTTTTGAGACATGGTCTATCTATGTATGTGCTCATGCTATTTGAAACAGTGTCTTACTCTGTTGCCCAGCCTGGCCGGGGACCCGTGACTGGCCAGCCCAAGGAATGTTAGGGCTACAGGTGTGTTAACATGCTTAGCTCTTGTTCTTCACTTATTTCTGTGTTGTGTTTATTTAGTGTGTGTGCTTGTGTGTGTGCTTGTGTGTGAGTGCTTGTGGGTGCTCTCATTCCACGGTGCACATGTGGTGACAAAGCACAACTGTGGGGACCAAGGTGCTGTCTGCAGGCTCCAGTCACAATGGTCATGCTCAGGGTGCCTGCAGGGTGGCCAGTGCCACGGGCCGGCTGTCGTACAGCAGCCTGGAGCTCTCGCAGGTCCTGCCTCTGAACACGCTGTCGCTGAGCAATAACAAGATATCCAGAGGTGAAAATTGCGTCTTTTTCTGGATTAAATCTCCTGGAAAGACTTCTATGGTCCATGTTGCCACTGGAGGCCACGTTGGTATCTGTGGTCTGCGCTGATGCCGCAGGTGTGCCGATGTCCGTGGTCCGTGATGCTGCCAGAGGCCAGGATGATGTCTGTGACCTGTGCTGCCAACACAGGGGACCAGTTTGATGTCCTTGATCTGAGCTGCCTATAGCTGCAGTAGACGAGGAAGCTTCATTAGAATGCCATCGATGAGTGCAGACTCACAACTCAGAATGTGACCCTGAAGGCCTCTGTGATAACCTCTCCCTGATCCCCTGCAAAAAATTAAACAGTCCAGACAGGAAGCTATTGAAGAGAGTCCTTAAAATCTGTAATAAAGGTGTTGAAGTACAGCTCTTCCCAGTGGATGGCTCCTGGCGGGGAATGGGTGTGGGTAGGAAAGGACTCAGTTCTCTTTAAGGGGCTGGCCACTGTGAGTGTGACCATGCTCCAGTGAGTGTATGGAAAACACAAATTGGGCTTTGTGGAGTTTGTTTGTTTGGGGGGGGGAGGGTGGTGGGTGCGTAGACCTGGAGGGAATGGTAAGCAGGTGTGATTGGGATGCATTGTATGAAATTCTAAATAAATAATAAAAATATTATGTTGGGGAAAAAAAGGCATGTATCACCACCAAAAACCCAAAACAACCAAAGGACAACTTTCAGAATTTAGTTCCTTTGGTCTACCACGTGAGTTCCAGGAACTGAACTCAGGTCACCAGGTTCAGTGATAAGCGTCATTACCACCATGCCGTGGATCTAGGCCTCGTGGTCTTATTTTGAATTTAACTATGCTTTAAGTTTTTCAATTTCTATTTCTCTTTTATTATTTTGTTTGTTTGTTTGTTTTTTCAAGACAGGGTTTCTCTGTGTAGTTTTGGTGCCTGTCCTGGATCTCAATCTGTAGACCAAGCTGGCCTCGAACTCACAGAGATTCACCTGCCTCTGTCTCCCGAGTGCTGGGACTAAAAATGTGTGCCACCAGCTTTGGCAAGCATTAATGTAAGCCTAGGAACTGTAACCACGAGGTTGGATTCTCCAGAAGAGTTGCCAGCTTAAGATGTGCTGGGATCAAAAAAAATGGGCCTTGGCGGTTCATGTTCCTGGAGTTGTATCCATGCCAGTGGATGTCCACACACTCCAGAAGAGAATTTGACATTGCTGCTGCTGTTGTTGCTGTTATAGCAATGGCGGCCACCGCTGCTACTGTTTCTGGGATTACCATTTCATAATTGCTTACTACACCTAGCACAGTGGAGACCCTGGCTGCAAAAGTAGCTACTACAGTTAGTTAATCTTTCATTCTATTGGGCATGATAAATTTAATTCAGTAGTTATATACATCTCGCTTGGCTTTGAAAATCATAAATTTATAAACTCAAGTTCCATTTGCTTTGGGGATACCATCTTACAAGGACTCCAGTTTGCAGTAAGGCTCATTAAGGAAGGGAATGGCTCAGTTGCCTTTAGCCTACTGGCTATGGGTGGGTTAGGACCTCTGTTGGTCTTTTCTGTGTTGAACACACAGATTGCAAGCCCAGTGCCACTTTGAGATCTTTGGCAGCAGTTAACTCTGCAGCTCACACAGGATTGAGCCTGTATGATAATGAGTATTCAGAGACAGGCAATTCCTGGGGGGGCACTCACCAACCTAAGACAGAGCATCTGTGTGGCCTGGGTAGGCGTCTCCATGACAGGTAAGGTGACCTGCTGACGTCCCATGCAACCCAAGTCAGAAGCTCGTTTTTTAGTAAAAGGGGGACCTGTAGGGTCCTGGCCCCTGTTTTGGGTAACTGTTGCCTTGCTTGCTGACCTTGATCTTGATATCCTCCCTATGCTAATTCCCTGCCAGGTTCCACCCTCCTGAATGCTTAAGGGAAGTTTCTTGTCTGTGTATCCTGCATAATGGGCATTAACAGCTTAGATGCAAGATTGTAAAACATCAGTAGTGAACTTCTGCCCTCTGGGGTTCTCCCATTGGGCTGTAAGCCTGTATTTAAGACCTCTTCCCTCCTTTAATAAACAGCATTTGGCATTAAATAAATAAAAATAAAAAATAAAGAAAGAAAGAAAAGAAAATGATAAAACACTGCCGGGTGGTGGTGGCGGCGGTACTACTGCCGCCGCAGGCCGTTAATCCCAGCACTTGGGAGACAGAGGCAGGTAGATCTCTGTGAGTTTGAGGCCAGCCTGGTCTACAGAGTGAGTTCCAGGAAAGGTGCAAAGCTACACCAAGCTGGCCTCAAACTCACAGAGATCCGCCTGCCTCTGCCTTCCAAGTGCTGGGATTAAAGGCATGCGTCACCACCGCCCGGCTCCATAACCGCTCTTGCGGTGCTCAACACAGTTCTGTTCATAAAGGGGCCTGAGGCTCAGACGCCTCCCGCACCCTCAGTTACTGTCTGCTTCTCTCCCTGCAGCAGGCAGGTTTTCTGAGATGTCTCCTTGCCCCGACTCCAGGGCCCTCCCCTGTGCACCCTCACCAACGGGCCATTCCTGAGCTTCCTCACGTTAAGGCCCCGAGGCTCCTCGGTGGAGGGAGGAGAGTTTGAGGAGAAATGGAGTCTGCATTTAAGCTGCTTTCTCTTTTTGTCTTCAGTCTTTTTCTCTGCTCCCTCTAACCTCGCACCCAACCCCCTTGGTCTCACCCCTAAACTGCTCTCAGATCCACTTATGTCCACCTGGTCGCCCTGCCTCATACCACCGTCACCTCCAGCCCGCAGCTCTCCCTGCGGTGTGCCCGGCCGGTCAGTGTTTCTTCTTATGCCCGCCCCTTTCCTGCTCACACTCTGCCAGGGCCCTCCGCTGACTCAGGAGGAATGCGCGGCCACAGCCTGGCACAATTCACCTTGCTGGCCAGCCTCTGGGCTGCCACCTGTCTGGCCCCATGTTCCCTCTGTGTGCTAGCCCAGCTGACCTTGTCTCCCCCTCAGGCACACAGTGTTCCCTGAATCGCTATCCCCAGAGGTCCCTTCGGGAGCTCCTTCACCCAGCCAGGCTTCCCTGGCTGTCCACTGACGAGTCGGGGGACCTATCTAGGAGGCCCCCTAGTTTCCTGCAGAATTGTCACCGCCAGCTCTAGACTCCAAATCCCTGAGGGGGACCCCCTTCTGCTGCATCCCCAACATGTCTAGAACTTGACACCTGGCTGAAGAATTGTAGCACAAACATGAGTGTAGTAATTAGTAGGCTGCCATCTCCATCACTCTGGAGTCTGAGGCAGGGGGATTGCAAGTTCAAGGCCTGCCTGGACTACAGAGGGAGTTCAAGACCAGCTTGGACAGCTCACTAAGATCCTGTTTCAAGGCAGAGGCAGGTGGATCTCTGTGAGTTCGAGACCAGCCTGGTCTACAGAGCAAGATCCAGGACAGGCCCCAAAGCTACACAGAGAAACCCTGTCTCGAAAAACAAAACAAAAACAAACAAAAAGATCCTGTTTCAAAGCAAAAGATAAAGGGGCCTGAGGATGTGGTTCAGCGGTAGAGCACTTGTCTAGTATGTATAAGGGCCTACGGTCACTCTCCAGTACCCCCACCAAACAAGAAGGGAAAGAATGGCGGTCCACGTGTGCTGTCACACACCCCTTCTCGATGCCTTCCAATCCAGAGAAGGCAGGGCTGGGTCCTGCTTTGCCCCAGGGGCCCAGAGCATGGATGCCAACAGCTCCCCGACACCAACTGCCTCCTGCTGTTGCCCTGACCAGGTTCCCAGAAGAGCCTGGCTACAGGCCACACTTTTCCCATCAATGGCCAAGACACGAGGCCGTCAAAACATAGGCACACAGCGCAGTATGGCTTTCTTCCCAGGCACACTGCCTGCCCAGCTGGTCAGAGTTGACCCTGCTGGGGACACCCAGACCAATGAAGGTACTGGCCACAAAAACAGCAACACATACCACCCAACTTGTCCCATTCACCACTCATAGACAGACACAGCTCAGAGCCGGGTGGTGGTGGTGGTGGTGCATGCCTTTAATGCCAGCACCTGGGAGGCAGAGGTAGATGGATCTCTGTGTGCTGAGTTCCAGGACAACTGGAAGTACACAGAGAAACCCGGTGGGGATGGGGGCAGGCTAGTGTTTAGTGGGCTGAGCACTTCCCTCCCTGGCACTGAGCGGTGAGGGGAGGCGGCTAGGTTGAACTCAGACTCTCTTGCTGCTAAGGCCAATCAGCTAGGAGAGGCTCTAGGGGGACACTCACTTCCTATGGAGAAACTCCTGGCCTGGCTAAGATCTGGGAGCTGCAACCCGTTCCCGGGAGCCAGCGTACGAGAAGGAACATCTAGGGACATGCAGAGGGTAAACAAGGAGTGTGAAAAGGACCATTGTGGGTAAGTTCTAACAGGTCAGGTCAGAAGGGCCAGCCAACACTGCATTCCCCAGGAAACTCTGGGAGGAAAGGAACATCGGTTCCGGGCCACGGGACCTTCCTCTAGGCATTGCCTAAGAAGCTGCCATCATCATCATACCCTACCCAAGTGCCCCTTCAATAAGAAGCCATGATGAGAACTGGCTTCCAGAAAGAGACAGTGGCTGGCCCTAAAGATGGAGGGAAGTCTAGTGTGAGCTCCAAGCAAACCAGCCTCCTTGGGACAGCTGGAGAGGACGAAGCACCCGGTCCCAGGGCAGAGGCGAGCTTGCAAGGCAGAGGCGAGCTGGCTGCTCAGAGGCGAGCTGGCTGCGCAGAGGCTTGCAGGTGGAGCTCTGGGCATTAACTGTATACACAAAGTGCTGAAAACAGTGGAACCCGCCCTCCCCGCCTAGGTGCTGGGAAAAGCAGAGAGTGAGCGAACGGTTTCCCTCCCTGGGAGCCTTCCAAGGTTTATTGCTCACTTACCCAAGCCCCATACAAAGACAAAACATATTCTGGCAAAGGTAATTAAAGATTGTTTATGGATAATAATGTGGGACAGACTGACAAGGGACCTGTAGTGATGTTTCCCAGGAATAGAGCGCGACAGGTAAGTCTACAGGGGTGATCCAGACAGACATGAGGACAGACAGAAGGATAGGGAAATGAAACTGAAAAGGGGAACGAGACCGAGTCCCAGCAGCTGTGTGCGTACATACGTTCCAGTGCTGCCCTGGGCCCCAGGGGGTGAAGAGGGATACTGGACCTTGGTCCTTGAAGGGCTACCGCTCCTCACTCTCTGCTGCCCTTCACCCAGCAGGCTGGGAACATGGGCAGATGATATTTCCAGGGCTGGGGAGAGTTAGTCTGGACAGACAGAGGATCAAGGCTCTTGGAGGGTCCCTGGAGGGTGTGGAGGCCTGGGTGGTACGGAATTAGCAGCAGCAATGGGGGGATTCTGGTCAGGCACCAGAGGACGAGGGCAGAGCCACCGCACAGCAGGGCCCGTGTCCAGGGCAGGTCCCCCACCTGCCCCGCCCACCACACCAACATGGTGCAATAAATATTTTCAAGTAGTAAGTCAGCGTCCATCAAGAGAGGGGGAGGCTAGCAGACAGGCAGGCAGGGGCATAAGACAAAAAGTCCCCAATGGCCCACCGTGCCTTCTCAAGTTTCTCGAGCTCCAGCAAGTCTGTCTCAAGTACTACATGTTGCTGTTCATCAGCGTCCTCACGGACACTCCCTGCAGGGGGGCTCGGCTTCTCAAACCAGTGCCAGAGCCTGCTCGGTGAGGTAAGAGCAGGGCAGCATTGTTCCTACAGCGTCCACAATGGCTTCCAGGTGCTCGTCCTGGGCCTGAGGCCCACAGAGCTGCATGAAGTCTGCCAAACGCAGTAAGTACTCCAGGTTGTGGCCAGAGAAGCCCCGGCAGGCAAGGATCTGTGTGGCAATGGCCTCCTCTGGAGCAGGGCCCAGGTAGCCAGGGTTCTGTGGGGTGGCCACATAGGCCAGTGCTGTGAGGGGTTGGTCAGGGGCATCCTGAGGATAGAAGGTGACTTCCTTAGTGTCATAGCCTCCGAGGACTGCTTCTCTCACATTCAGATACTTCAGGGCCTCATTCACCTGCTCCCCTCGAACCTGGTACGCCACGCCCCAAGTGCAGCCCTAGGAGAAAACAGAGACACCTCCAGTCAGTCACATCGCCCGTTGCTGGTCCCTCCTTCACTCTAGAATGTTACCCTAGATGTACCCCACAACTGTGCTCTATGAAGGAGCATACGGGGTGGGGGTGGGGGGTTCAAGGGGTAAGGGTACTTGCTACCATGTCTGATGACCCGACAATCTACATTCAATCCCTGGGACATACATGGTGGAAGGAAAGAATTTACTTCCACATGTCCTCTTGACTCCACATGTGACCTAAGCGTGTGCACAGGAGCACACACGGAAATAAATGTAATTTTTAACATTTATGTGTATGGGTATTTTGCCTGCATGTATGTTGGTGAGCCATGTGTACCTGGTGACCTGCTAACCTCGGAGGCCAGAAGAGTCAGATTCCCTGGAATTGGAGTCACAGGTTGTGAGCCACTGTGTAGGCGCTGGGAACCAAATCCAGGCTCTTTGGAAAAGCAGGAAGTGTTTCTAACTACTGAGCCATTTCTCCATGAAATTTAAATAAATAAATAAATAAATAAATAAATAAATAAATAAATAGGTTGGCTGGCTGCTGAGGTACCCAGAAGCAATAGCCCTCCCTTAATTTTTTTTTTTTTGAGACAAAGTCTCATATAGTACAGGCTGGCCTTGTACTCACTATACAGCCAAGAATAAATTTGAACTCACAGATATCCACCTGCCTCTACTTCCTGGGTGCTTGGATTAAAGGCAAGAGCCACTGTGCCTGACTATTTCACCTTTCTTTTTTTAAGATTTATTTATTTATTTTATGTGTATGAGTGCTCTATCTACATGTACAACTTTATGCCAGAGGAAGGCATCAGATCCCACTATAGATGGTTGTGAACCACCTGGGAATTGAACTCAGGTCCTCTGGAAGAGCAGCCAGTGCTCTTAACCGCTGAGCCATCTCTCCAACTCCCTATTTCACCTTTCTTTTTTTTTCCGAGACAGGGTTTCTCTGTGTAGCTTTGCGCCTTTCCTGGGAATTGCTTGGTAGCCCAGGCTGGCCTCGAACTCACAGAGATCCACCTGCCTCTGCCTCCTGAGTGTTGGGATTTAAAGAGTGTGTCACGACCACCACCACCCACCCACTCCCACGCCTCCCCACCCCCAGCAGGGACCTGCATCTCAATAAGCTGCTCAGATGGTTCTCCAAGAAGCACTGAGTTAGGCTACACTTCCACTCACCCACGAGTGACCCTCTGCACCCTTACATATTGCATCCCAGGACTCCTCTCTTGACTGTGCACTTACCTCACGATCTTCAAGGAGAGTCACCACTCGGCCAGGCTAGAGGGAAGCAAGGTGTTGAAAAAAGACAAATTAGCTATTAGCACTTCCAAAAGGGCTATGGATGTACCTTAGTGTTTGCTGACCAGGCACAAGGCCTTAGGTCCAATCTCCAGCAAAACACACACACACACACACACACACACACACCCTGAGCTTTAATCCTGTTGTGATTTGAGCCTGTGATTCCAGCGCTCCAGAGCCTTGAGAGGGAAGGGGTTGCCATAAGTTTGAGGCCACATAGCAAGAAGTAGACAAATAGGAGGAGGAAGAGGAAGAGGAGGAAGAGGAAGAAACAAGCATATCTGTCAACAACCAAAAGTGCCGACCCAAGCCCCAAACCTCGGAAAGTGCCATTCATCCAGCGACATGGACAGAGAGTGATGGGCAGACGCGGAACAGACAAACAGCGGGTGGCCCAGGCTGGTAATCAACGCAAGAATCCACAGGTGCAAACGCCAACCTGAACCCCAGGCACACCAATTTCAACCACCAGCCAAGTTTACACATTTCCTTCAGTTAGCCCAAAGTCCCTGACATTTCAGGACATGGGCGCCCACTCTGCTGCCCACCCCACCTCACTCCCCTGGGCACAGTAGGATGCTCACCATCTTGTCGTTGCCCCTGTGGAAAGTGTCTCCCTGCCAGAACCGGCGGCTATAGCCCCGTACAAAGCCCACACGGCTGTCGCTGTAGGCAAAGTCCGGCTTCCATACTAGGGAGCCGTACCCGAAAATCCACAGGGCTTGGGGGTCGCCATCCTCCCAGGAGGGCTGCGCGGATGGTGCAGGGGACAGTGAGGGAGGTGGGCTGCTCTGGGCTGCGGACTCCTGCTTCATGGTGCCGGGCGCAGGGACGGGCCCAGGCGGCCTCCGGGGCTGGTCTCCGGCACGGCACGGAAAGACCGACGGACGCGTACACCTGGCCTGGCACCGATCGGTCGCTCCAGCTGAGTGGTACCCTCAGTGGCGCTCTTTAAACCCTCCGGCCGGGAGGGCCCTCCAGCTGCCTCCAGCTGTCTCGGTGATTGGGGCGGAGCAAATCTCCTTTTGGCCAATCACCTTTGGATTTTGCTTCTCGATTAACCGCGCCGCCCTCCAAGTGGGTATCGGAGTAGCCCGCCCCCCCAACGAGCCCGGCCCAACGAGCGTGCTGATTGGTTCAGCTCCTCCTCCGTGGCAGACCTGGCTGGAGTGATGCAACCGCAGCGAAGGTTTCCCCAGCACCGGCATGCAGCAAGGGCGCGTCGGATTGCGTCAGGCTGCGGGTACTGGGAACGGGCCTGGAACCGCCGCGGGCACCCGCCGTCCCCCCGGGAGGCCCTCGATGACCCGGGAGGTGTCTCCCCCGCAGTCCAGCCAGTGCACTTTGCAGAAGTGCCACCCAAAGCGGTGGCTAGCGCAGGGCACGGTCAGAAAAAATGCTCTGGGAGGCAAAACTCTAGCCTCTGGGCCCTCGCCTGAAAGAAAGCACGCCCTGCAGAGAAGCTGTCCCTGGCACCCTCCGCATTCCACTCTGGTGCCTCATGCTGTTGTCCATGTGAGCAGTTGGAGAAACTGAGTCACCGGGCTGTAGGGGGTTTTGCCAAGGCTGCAGTTGAGTCAGACTGGGTGGTGCAAGCTCGAAGGCCTCACGTGAGGGCTACGCCCCGGGCCAAATGTAGGACCCTGAGTTCAGGCGGGTTTGAAGAGAAGCCAAAACTGAACAGCAGTGGGCAGAGCAGTCACTTCGAGGATGGCCGCCAGCTCCTAAGAAAAGAATGCCAGGCCAGTTTTATCCCAAGGCTATGGGTTTCATTTTCCTGGGCTTGGGATTTTCAGCAGTGGTTGATCTGTGTAGACACCGAGGTTTGGGGGGATGTTGATTAAAGAGAACACCGAGGATTGAGGGCGGCTGCAGCCTTTCTCCTCTCGCCTTGCCCGGCAGTGTGTATGGGCCCTGGCACCAAGGTGGGCACCGGGCACCAGCTGTCTCCCTGGCAGGTTCTCTGTGTCCCGAACCCTGCAGGAGTCACCGCAGGCAACTCTCCCCAGCAGCGTGCCCTTGCTCCACCTGGCGGGGCCACTGCCACCCTAAACTGTAGGCTGGAGGGGAGATGAAGAGTTTGACTTCCTAAGCAGCGGTAAGAGGCTGCACCTCGGGGCATCTCTCAATAGGAAAGGGAAACAGAGCAGACGACCTTCCAATTAGAAGAATTTCAGTGAGCTCCCAGGCAGTGGAAACTCAAAAGTGAATTAAACCTGATAGATTCATCCCCAAAGAGTCTAAGCATCAATCCCAGCATTCAGGAGGCTGAGGACAGAGACCTGGAGATTCGGGTCAGCATGGGCTACAAAGCAAGACTAAAAGAATAAATGTATGGATGAATGGAGTGCAGATATTCCTAAAAGTTGGAGGAAATTTTGTTTGCTTTCGTAGTGGTGGGAATAGAACGTGGATCCTCACTGGGCAGTGGTGGCGCACGCCTTTAATCCCAGCACTCAGGAAGCAGAGGCAGGAGGATCTCTGTGCGTTCAAGGCCAGCCTGGTCTACAGAGCGAGTTCCAGGACAGGTACCAAAACTACACAGAGAAACCCTGACTCGAAAAGCCAAAAAAAAAAAAAAAAAAAAAAAGAACATGGGTCCTCACACTCATGTGCTTCTATGCCTTTGATACATGCCTGCCCCGGGTCTGGGTTACCTTATGAGGATCACACATTACTTTTCTGAATGGAAAATTGTTTTTAAAAAATGGTGCTATCTGGTAATTTCACTCTTTGCTGCCCCTCTGTGTTTCTCTTCCCTTCCTTTTCTATCCTCTGCGTTAGTTCCTCTGAGTACCCCCTCTGCTGCTGCTGCTGCCTTACAGAAAATAGCCTCTAAGAGTCTCTTCCCTCACTACCTCCGCTGGGAGATGGGAAACTGACGAACTCCTGGAACTACCTGAGTCTGTACAAACGACCCTGCGACTCACTCTTTCTACTCCAGGGAATTCCTCACAATATGAAAAAAGCCATGTGCCTGAAATTTTAATGGTATTTGTGGTAGCAAAAAGCAAAGGAAGAAACCCTTAAATACTTAAAAATAGTTAAATATTTAAGTAAATTGTGGTCAGTCCACGTGATAGAGAAGTGAACAAAGACACACAGAGAGAACAAGTGTCCAGACATACATGGTAGCAAAGCTGGTACACCCAACTCCATCTGTGAAGCTTTAGACACGATTCTGTATTGCTGTGTTTACTGGCATTGAAACAGTAGCTGATATATAATTACATGAAAAGGCCGGTTGTAAAATAACCTAATATAATTTTTTCAACTTAAAAAAGTCTGAGGTGAAACTGATAGAGTGCTTGCCTAGCATGTGTGAAGCCCTGGGTTCCATTCTCTGCCCTGTGGAGAGAAGCAGTCTATGTATGCTTATTAGCAAGGAGGAATCTGGAACAGCTCATTAAAATGTTCAAAGTGACAACCTCTGAGTCCTTACATGGCCCCGGCAACATGGCAGCAAATTTAAACTTTCTTTTTTTATATATTTATTCTGGTTGAGATTTTAAAAAGAAGTATAAAACTTTTTTTTTTTTCCAGACAGGGTTTCTCTGTGTAGCTTTGGAGCTGTCCTGGATTTCGCTCTGTAGACCAGGCTGGCCTCAAACTCACAGAGATCCACCTGGCTTTGCCTCCCAAGTGCTGGGATTAAAGGTCTGCCAAGATAAAACTTTTTTCCAAGAAGTCTATTTCTGCCAAGGGGGTTCACACCTGTAATCCCAGCACATGGGAAGCCGAGACCGGAGGATTATGAATTCAAGGTCAGCCTGGGCTACATAATGAGATTCTTTCCCAAAACAACAAGACTATGTTGACTTCATTTAAAATCAGTATCTATTATGAAGACAGTCTAGTAAAAATGCCAATGGCTACATAGTAAACCAAAAATGCAGGATATGGACAGTCACATGAGGAATAGTTAAACTAGTAAAAACAACAATAAACGGGGTGTGGTGGCTGATGACCGGAACCCCTGTGGTTCCAGCACTATGGAAGCTGAGGCTAGAGGCCTGCTACAAATTTAAGGGTAGGCTTGGCTACATAGTGAGTTCCAAGCAAGCCTGGGCTACAATATGAGATCCTTTTTGCAACAAATAAATAAGTAAAAGAATACCTCAATAGTTGGTGGGAACATCACATATGAGTGTTGAAGTGTGGGTGTTGCAGTTGAGAAAGTTTAATGGAATGATCATTCTTTATTTATTTCGTATGTATGTGAGTAGGTATACGCACATGAGTAGGTGTATGCACGCAAGCATGTGTGAAGGTCACAGGGCAACTTTTAGGAGTCCCAGAGGTCCAGTTCAGGTCATCGGGTATTGTGGCAAGCTTTTACGCACTGATCCATCTCACCCGGCTGGAAATGTCATTTGTGTTTGTTTTTGTCTGTCTGTTGTAACAAAGTCTCATGTATCCCAAGCTGGCCTGAGTTTGCTATGTAGCTAAAGATGACCTTGAGCTTCTCTTCTTCCTACTTCTACATCTTAAATGCTGGGTTGCAGACATGCGTCAGCAACTCTGATTTGTGCAATTCTGGGGGTGAAACCCAGGGTTTTGTGTATGCTAGGCAAGCATGCTAGCCACTGAGCTACACCACCAACCTGAAGTGCAATTTTTTTCTTTTTTTTTTTTTATACTTTTTTTCTTTTCTTTTATTCCCCCCATTTTTCGAGACAGGGTTTCTCTGTGTAGCTTTGCGCCTTTCCTGAATCTTGCTCTGTAGACCAGGCTGGCCTCAAACTCACAGAGATCCCCCTGGCTCTGCCTCCCAGTGCTGGCATTAAAGGCGTGCGCCGCCGCCGCCGCCGCCGCCGCCGCCGCCACCACCGCCTGGCATCTTTTCTCTTTTTGAGACAGAGTCTCACTAAGTAGCTATCTAAAAGTAGTTGAATGTTTAAGTAAATTATGGTCAATTCACATAACAGAAATGAGCACACACACACAGGCATAAGCACATAGAAAAACTTAAACATCCAGCCATAGATGATAACTTAACGTTGATAAAGCCCATTAAATCTGTGAAGCCACTGGAAACAATTCTGTGTCCTGTACTTACTGGCATGGAAACTCAACTATGATGTTTAAGTATATAAAAAGCACATTTGAAAAAATAAATAAAAATTTAAAAAAAGCACATTTGTCTGAACTACCTAGGGGACACTTCCATGATATTCTTTTTCAGATGTTTTCCTACCCAACCAAACCAGTCCCTGATCTGATCCTCACAGAGTTATACACTCACTCGATGCTCCTACAACCCCTTAGGTCACATTGTCACCCACCCTCTGCACCTCACAGTTACATACCAGAAACAAGGATCTATTGGTTATTTTCCCACGTGCCAGACAGTTTGCATCCATTCTAATGATAAACTTCTCCTAGGAGGCATCTGCCAGGAGAATCTGTAGGTGGATCTCTAGAATGTCAAGGCCAGCCTGGGCTACATAGTAAGTTTCAGGCCAACCAGGGCTACATAGTAAGATCTTGTTCCATAATAAATATATATAAATAAATATGTAAATAAAATCATATACCTCTGTTGGAAGGTAAATATAACTTCACAGAGAAGTCCACGGGTGAGTCAGGCGGGCAGCTCACAGTGGCACAGCTGTAGTTACAGATTCTGGGTCTAAACACAGACAGCCTAGCTGCAAGCGTCCTTGCTGACCGACAATCATTTGATAGGCCTCCTTCCATCAAGGTAGGAGCCCCCAAATGTAATCCTCTTTGAAGGCCCAGTGGCGTCAATATAGTAGTAGCATACCTAAGGGCATCCACAAAGTAGTGAGAACAATGGGGGGGGGAATATGCACTCTTTTGGGGGTGGGAGTTGTCTTTTGTTGAGACAGAGTTTCTTTAGTCTTGACTGTCCTGGATCTTGCTCTGTAGACCAGGCTGGTCTTGAACTCACAGAGATCCGCCTGCTTCTGCCTCCTGAGTCCTGGAACTAAAGGTGTGCGCCACTGCCACCCAGTGAGAAGATACACTCTTACCCTGAAAAGGTCAGGGTAATATCTCACATACTGCCGGACACAAGTTCAGCAATCTCAAAATAGAAATCTCCACAAACGTTGTCAGGGATGCTGGGCAGTAGTGGCACACGCCTTTAATCCCAGCACTCTGGAGGCAGAGCCATGCAGATCTCTGTGAGTTCGAGGGGAACCTGGTCTGCAGAGTGAGTTCCAGGACAGGCTCCAAAACTACATAGAGAAACCCTGTCTCGGGGGAAAAAAAAAAAAAAAAAAACACGAAAGTTTTCCAGGGCTCTTTTTTTTTTTTTTTTTTTTTTTTTTTTTTTTTTTTGGTTTTTCGAGACAGGGTTTCTCTGTGTAGCTTTGTGCCTTTCCTGGATCTCACTCTGTAGACCAGGCCGGCCTCGAACTCACAGAGATCCGCCTGCCTCTGCCTCTCTAGTGCTGGGATTAAAGGCGTGCGCCACCACCGCCCGGCTGTCCAGGGCTCTTAAACAGCTCCTGTTGCGGTCTTCGCCGGCCCCCAGCCCTCGTTCCCTTCGCCAGTATTTCTCTCTCACTTAGCGGCCTGCTTTCTTCGACACCAGAAGCAAACAACACCATAGCTTTCCTGCTCCAAGACTTCCAGGAAGGGGCTGCTGATGTCATACCCACAGAGCCACCAGCCCAGGAGAGGTGATGGGCCCAAGCATCACCTCCACCTCGCAGTCACATGTGTCGTGCACATGATGTGCACCTGGTGGCTTCCTCTTTTGGATCTTTCCCAAATTAACCTTTCCTCATTGTTCTCCTTAAGAAAGCAGCCACTTCCCATTTCCTTGTGATCCTTTTCTTCTCATTCCACACGCTTCAGTCAACAACTGTTGCTGACAAGTGTGTTTATCTGAGACAGGGGAAGCATTTGCTTTGGGACGTAAAGACTCGCATACATCAATTACGCTTAAGGATAAAGTTACCTTTTAAAACTGCTAATTCCAGCAGGATGCCTGGCCTGCCCAGACATGGTCTCTAAGTTCGGATTTGAGTCCCACTCCCACCAGCCATCAGCTGGGCCACCCTAACCATGTTGTCACTGGTCATCAATCTCCTTCAATGTGAAATAATAGGAATGGCATTCACCTTGTGGCTTTACCAAGGGCTGAAGCTCTCTAGCCATTGTCTGATGCCTGGCTGACTAATTATTTCCATTTAAGACTTACCACTTTCCATTGTACCCAGGGCAGAGTCACAGTCTGTCTCTCCACCTGACTCAGCTCTGAAGAATTGAGTGCCTTAGAAATGTGATCAGGCTAAATACTTAGATTCAATGGAGGCGAACTCTAGCCGCCTTATTCTCTTTTCTTGCCAAGCAATTTATAGATTGGTCCAGAAGGGCTTATATATGCTAGGCAAATTCTCTACCACCAAGCTGTGTTCCCAGAACTCTTTTTTTGTTTTGTAGGGTTTGATTTTCAGAGGCAGGTGGATCTCTGTGAGTTCAAAGCCAACGTGGTCTACACAGTGAGTGCCAGGACAATCAGAGATACATAGTGAGACCCTGTCTCAAAAACAAAACAAAGCCGGGCGGTGGTGTTGCACGCCTTTAGTCCCAGCACTCAGGAGGCAGAGCCAGGCAGATCTCTGTGAGTTCAAGGCTAGCCTGATCTACAGAGCAAGATCCAGGACAGGCACCAAAACTACACAGAAAAAAAAAAACCTGTCTTGAAAAAAGAACAACAACAAAAACCCAAAAACACAAACAACAACAACAACAACAAAAACCAAACAAAACCCAAAATAGCCAGGCATAGTGGCACACGCTTTTATTCTCCGCATTCGGGAGGCAAAAGCAGGTGAATCTCTGTTGAGTTTGAGGCCAGCCTGGTCTACAAAGCTAGTTCCATGACAACCAGGGCTACACAGAAAAACCCTATCTTGAAAAAACAAAAAAAAAATTCTTTACTTTTATTTTATGTGTATGAGTGTTTTGCCTGCTTGTATATATGTGTGTCGTGTGTTTGTGTGTGTGTGTGTATGTGTGTGGTGTGTGTGTGCGCGCGCGCATGTGTGTGTTTGTGTGTGTGTTTGCGTGTGCGTGTGCGCGTGTGTGTGTGTGTGTGTGTGTGTGGTGTGTGTGTGCGTGTGTGGTGTGTGCGTGCGTGCGCGCATGTGTGTGTTTGTGTGCGTGTGTGTGTGTGCGCGCGCACATGTGTGTGTGCGTGTGGTGTGTGTGTGTTTGTGTGTGTGTGTTTGTGTGTGTATGTGTGTGTGTGGTGCGTGTGCGTGTGTGTGTGTGTGTGTGTGCATGTGTGTGTGGTGCATGTGCGTGTGCGTGTGTGTGTTTGCGTGTGCGTGCGCGTGCATGCGTGCGTGTGCGTGTGCGTGTGCGTGTGCGTGTGCGTGTGCGTGTGTGTGTGTGTGTGTGTGTGTAGTGCCCAAGGAGCCAGCAGCGGCCCATCAGACCTCCTGGAACTGGAGTTACAGATGGTCTTGAGCCACTGTGGAGGTTGTGAGAACTGAACCCAGGTCTCTCCAAGAGCAGCGGGTGCTCTTCACCCCCAAGCCAGCTCTCCACCCCAGCTCTTATTTTCTGCTGCTCTGCAACTGTACTGAAAGCCTCAGAAAAGGCGCTTGCTCTGTTTACCCTCCCCTCAGTTATAGCTGGGGAGGCGTCACGTTGGTTTTAAATGTCAATGTGTATGGTTTAGAGTCACCTGGGAAAGCTGGCCAGTGGTGGCACATGCCTTTAATCCCAGCTCTTGGGAGGCAGAGGCAGGCGGATCTCTGTGAGTTCGAGGCCAGCCTGGTCTACAGAGTGAGATCCAGGAAAGGCACCAAAGCTACACAGAGAAACCCTGACTTGAAAAACCAAACAAAGAAAGAAAAAGAAAAAGCAAAAAAAAAAAAAAAAAAAAAAAAGAATCACCTGGGAAGAGAGGCTCAGTTAAGTAATTGTCTTCATCAGGTTGTTTATGGGAATGTCTAGAAGGTTGCCTTTCTTTCTTTCTTTCTTTCTTTCTTTCTTTCTTTCTTTCTTTCTTTCTTTCTTTCTTTCTTCTTTCTTTCTTCCTTCCTTCCTTCCTTTCTTTCTTTCTTCCTTCCTTCCTTTCTTTTCTTTTTTTTCTTTTCTTTCTTTCTTTTTTTTTTTGATATAGGGTCTCATTATGTAGGCCTCACTCTTGGCTGGCGTAGAACTCATTGTGTAGATCAGGCTGGCCTTGAAATCATAGAGATCTGCCTGGCTGTGCCTCCCGAGGGCTGAAATGAAAGGCACCTGACTAGGGAATTGTCTTGATTGTTAACTGATAAAGGGAAACCCAGCCAACTGTGGGTAGCACCATTCTCTGGGCAGAAGGCCCTGCTGGTAGAAAGCTAGACGGAGTTAGCTGGAAAGCAGGCAGGCAGCATAGCATTCACCTTCCTCTGCTCCTGACTGTAGATGTCATGTGACTGGTGCATTGACTTCCCCAAACAGTGGACAGTAACCTGTTAGGGTTGAGTCAAATCCACTCTTCCTCTCCTGAGTCGCTTTGTGCCAGTTTATTTCATCACAGCAACAGAAATGAAGCTAGTGCAGACTTCCTCTTCTCACATGCCTTCCCAATAGTCCGCCCCCCCAATAACCCGGAAGTCCTATGGCCCTTTTGGGACAAATTGGCCTCACTTGGGGACCACCGTCCCTATGCCCTCAGGATGAAGACTCATCCTTTTTGTAATAGAAATGGAAATTAGTCTGAGGGTATGGGTCATCAAGGGACAAATTGGAAGGGCAAACAACTTGCCCTACTAAAATCCATCTACGATTCCTCTTTAATTCCCCAACAGCAATACCTTTTAAAGCTGGAGAGATGGCTTGGTTGTTAACGGTGTTTGCTATTCTTGCAGAGGATCTGAGCTGTGTTCCAAGTAGCCACACATAGAGGCTCACAACTGCCTGCAACTCCAGCTCCAGGGGATTACTCCAGCTTCTATTCTATTGCTGTGGTCAGAACACCATGGCCACGGAAACTTACAAAGGAGAGCAGTTATTGGCCTTGGGGTTTCAGAGGATCAGAGTCCATGACAAGGGCACAGTGACAGGAAAACCTGAGAGCTCACTTCCTGGTCCACAAGTAGGAAGCAGCGAGAGAGCACTGGGAATGGAGTCCTTTGAAACCTCAAAGCCAACTCTAGTGACTCACCTCCTCCAACAAAGCCACACCTCCTGGTCCTTCCCAAATAGTTCCACCAATAGGGACCAAGTATTCAGACCTGGAGGCCATTCTCATTCAAACCACCACAGCAATACTCCTCTGGCCTCTGTGGATCCTTGCGCTCATGTGCACACACCCCTACAAGGTACGCCTGCATTTACATCATTAAAAATAGTAGTAAGGCAGCTGGTCCTGGTGGTGAACATCTTTAATCCCAGGACAGAGGCAGGAAGATCTCTATGAGGTCAAAGCCAGCCTGGTCTACAGAGTGAGTTCCAGGACAGCCAGGGCTACACAGAGAAAAACAAAAATGAAAAGCAACAACAACAACATAAGGCCAGCACTTGGGAGGCAGAGGCAGGTGATCTCTACGAGTTTAGGGCCATCCTGGTCTACATGGCAAGTTCCAGGCCAGTTGGAGTGACATAGTGAAACCATGTCTCCTCTCAGACATTTGAATACTTGGTCCCCAGCTGGTGGTGCTGTTTTAGAGTTGTGGCCTTGCTGGAAGAGATGTGTCACTGGGGGAAGGTTTGAGGGCGTAACCTGCACTGTTTCTAACTCTCTCTGTGTTGAATGCTTATGTGGGCTCTGGGCTTGCTACCCCATCTACATGCCTGCTGCTTTTCTCTAGGAATCTAAATGCTCAATACCTCCTAACCAGTCAACCTGAGATCAACCTCTCTATGGAGATGATTATTTCCCAGGGCAGACCTTCAGATTTTATCCCACGGGGCCCCTGGGATCCCTCTGGAGTATTCAGACAGGGATATCTTCCAGAGAAGTATTTATGTGAACTCAGATATGGCCCTGCCACTGGAGTTAGCTTACGAGGGACAGGCTGTTTTTATTTGTGTGGTTCCTGTCTTTGCCCAATGCTGTCCATTCTCCGGTGGGGTTGAAACAGCATAGCAAATGTCTTCCCTGACACACGGGCCTTTAAGGTTCAAACTTTTCCCCATCAGAAGGCTTTTCTAGCTTAGGATCCTTCCTAAAACAAGCGCTCTCTACTATGAAATGCCACCCTACACGTGATCAAACCACTGCTTCCCCAAGCTCTTCTGTGGATCCACCCATGACCGTTGGAGCTATCTGCAAGGTTCAGGTTTATACTTTCACTACACTTGAGTTCCAGTCAGGTAGTCACACTCTTTCCCAAGTCCTATAGTTTCCTTGGGCCTCCAGGTAGCCGAAACTCAACAACAGAGCTTTTATTTGTTGGCTGATATTGTCCTTCAAAACTAGAGGCCTGGGCTAGAGAGATGGCTCAGTGGTTAAGAGCAATGGCTTTGTTTTCAGAGAACATGAGTTTGTCTCCCAGCACCCACATTGCTGTTCACAACCATCTGTAACTCCAGTCCCCAGGGACCTGACACCCTCTTCTGGCCTCTCCCAGCACCAGGCCCATAGGATAGTACACAGGCACACACTGGTAAGACACCCATACACATAAAATTAAAACAAACAAAACCCTGGGACTTCTCACTGCTCAGGCAGGTTGTTATGATATATCGCGAGGGGGACCCCAGCTGGCTGGGCCAGGGTATCCCATGCATGCAGGGAAACATGGCGGGCAGATGTGGTGGTGGTGGTGGTGGTGGTGGCGGCGGCGGCGGCGGCGGCGGCGGCGGCGGCTCGTGGAGCAGTCACCCACACCCAGGCGCTGCATCCACGTGGAGAGAGTTTCTTATAATAAAGAGATGAAGAGAAAAATAGGAAAGAGGGAGACAGGAAGGAAGGGAGGGAAAGCAGAGGTGTGGACACTGTTGGGAATGGAGAGAGAGAGAGAGAGAGAGAGAGAGAGAGAGAGAGAGAGAGAGAGAGGCAGGCAGAAGAGGGTTTTTCCTTACAATGAGCTTTTAGTCAGCACACAGGTCAGCCCCAAGGGGCGGGTCAGAATACTAACAGAGGTTATTCATGAGACCTGTCACTTCTGAGTAAACAATATGGACTTGGGTGGGGGGACAAACAACTCCCAAAAGCCAAAGATAACATTATAAAGTTTTTTTTTAGGCTGGGCAGTAGTGGCCCATGCCTTTAATCCTGGCACTTGGGAAGCAGAGGCAGGCAGATCTCTAAGTTCAAGGCCAGCCTGGTCTACAGAGAGAGTTCCAGGACAACCGGGGCTACACAGAGAAAGCCTGTCTCAAAGACAAAACAAAAAAGAAAAGGTTTTTTTAATGGATAATACCATGGCTCAAGGTTCTTGGCAAGGTCGGATCCTAGAAGAAAGAATGCACTGGATCTGGCCCTTTCTATCACCTACAATGTATTATTGATCTTGAGTTGTATTTGCTTGTTTATCTTACAATGGATCTTATTTGTGTATTCTCCGTTGGAACCCATATGTCATCCATACAACCTGAGACGGATCTTTTACCTAACTGCTACCGCGGGCCATTGGCAGGTCTCCTAATGGGGATCCTAATTGCTGTCAATGTTCAATACCCCTCCTCAGTGTGAAGTAGCCTGATTGATCTTTGCTCTAGCCCCTCCCACAGTCACTTAGGGTCACCCGTGGAGACAGGAAAATGTGAGTCAGGCGGTTAGGGCCGGGCACCCACCACCTGAACCCACTGACACTATCCCAGATGCTCCATGGATCCAAGCCCCTCTGCCTGCAGGTGCTTCGTGAGTCAAAGACAATCCGTGGGATGACAGTTCCATAACTCTACTATTTCATGGTGGCTGTAATGCCAGGAAAGAAATAGGGCATCTCGTGCGGGAGCAGAAGATAGGCCATTATTTGCTCTTGTCTTCTTGGTTCTGGAACTGTTTAAAAGCACATAGCCCTTGACACTTGAGCAGGGTCCTCTCTTGAAACCCCTCAGGATTCTCTCTGTCTTGGTCCCTCTGTCTCTCTCTCTTTCTCTCTCATTGTTGTTGATAGTGTTTGAGACAGGATCTCTGTAGCCCAGGCTGTCCTGGAATTGCTATGTAGACCACCCTGGCCTAGAACTCAGCCCCACTCTTTGTTCCAATTGCTGGGGTTAAAGATGCCCTAGTGGCCAGCTTTTCTTCCTCTATGATTAGTGGTGTTGGTCCAAGCGTTCAGCTCTGGAGTTCCCAGGTTTCATTTCTTGTCCTTTGGAGGACACAGTCCTGGAGTCACAGCAGCTTGTAACTGCAACCACTGTAGCTCACGGTTACAAGTGACTTCAGCTGAGTTTACCCCTTTCTCCTGACCCCAAGACAAGATCATCCTTGGCTACTGAAGGAGTTCAAGGCCTGCCTAATCTAAATCCCTGCCTCAAAAAACAAAACAAACAAGCCAGGCGGCGGCGGCGGCGGCGGCGGCGGTGGTGGTGGTGGTGGTGGTGGTGGTGGTGGTGCATGCACGCCTTTAAGCCTAGCACTCGGGAGGCAGAGGCAGGTGGATCTCTGAGTTCGAGGCCAGCCTGGTCTACAGAGTGAGTTCCAAGACAGTAAAGACTAAACAGAGAAATTCTGTCTTGAACCGCCACCCCCCCCCCAAAAAAAACAAAACCCAACAACAACCAAAAACCAAACAAACCAAAAACCAAGCAAACCTTACTGGTTAGCCTCTCCAGATGGATCAGTCCCTTCAGATAAGCAACTATGCTTTGCCATCAATGTCTGGCCTATGATAATACAGGGGTTCAATGAGTGTTGAAGAAATGGACGTCCCAGATCACTTGGCAATGAGGAATGGCTTTGGAAGAGAGTTTAGTTTTAGTCGCTAGCTCTAACTGCTCTCTTCCATTCAGGTCAGAATGAGCGCCTGCAGGAGGTGGCTGGAGGAGGGTGGGGTTGTGTCGGAGTTGGCTTTAGCGGGTGAAGGGGCCTTGCTCCTCTGAACACCAGGACAATATGTGGAGGAAAACATCACACTGGTCTCCTTCCAGTCACTCTCTCAGCTTAGCGGTACAGAACCAGGACCCTCTGCTGAGCAGAGGAGCAAAGTGATTTAAGATTCCTGCACTGGTCCCCAGCTTAGTCCCTCCAGCGGGACCGCAGCCTGGGCGGCCGCGCAGCGCCCTCTGGTGTCCGGTGGCCGCCCTGCCATCCCGCCGTGCCGCCCGCTGGAGACTCCCGCGGGCCGCGGCTACCGCCCGGCGCGGGTTCCCGGGCGGGGGGCGGCGGATCCGGAGGAGGCAGGAGGCGGGACCCAGTGGGAGTGTCTCCGAGAAACTCGCGGCCTTCGGCGGCTTCCCGGCCCGGGAAGTGAGCCCGGGTCGGTGACCACAAACAGGAAGTCGGGCTGTAACAAAGAGCAGAGGGCGGGGAGCCGCAGAGCTCCCGGGCGCCCGGCCGTGGCGGCAGGTGGAGGGCTGACCCGGGCGGGCGGGCGCACCTGACTCTTTCTCTGCCCAGTCCGACCCGACCGGGGACACCCTGGGGCGAGAGGGGCAGTGGGCGCGGCCCCCCCTGGGGAAAGGCCACTGGGACCTCCCGGGAGCATCCCTTCCCTGGGAAGGGACAGTCACAGTTCCCTGAGTGAATCACTTCCATCTCCTTCCCGGAATGCGGCAGGTCACACGGGGCGGAGGGCTGGGCCCGCAGATGGTGCGGACCCACGGGGAGACAAGACAGACAGGCCGAGGAGGGAGCTAAGGGAGGGCGCTGTAGCCCCCCCACCCCCCCGGCATGGGTGTAACACAGTACATGTTGGTTGAGTCCTGTGGCCTCCACTAGCCTGAGCGGAACCCTTGTACCCTCATCTGCCCCTGGACGGGATCCACTGTGGCCTTGCCTGAGCCCGCCAATAAAAGCACCGCTGCCTTCTTCGCGGCCCCTCCCAACCCAGAGCACAAGGATCTCCAGGTGGTCACCAGCCAACAAGCGCTGGAAAAGCAGCTGTCCTCGGGGCCGAAGGTCACCGGGAGGTCAGACCAATTCTTTAGACAGGACAGTAACTCCAGGCTGCTGAGGAACTTCTAAACTGAATTCGCTTTAAAAATACACAAACAAGGATGAGCATTTGCTAGGCTACTGAGAGCCCTTGACTGCGGGTGTAGAGCTATAATCTAGTCTTGTCTGAATGCCAAGTCTCCTGGACACTTGAGTGATCAAGAGAGCCTTACCTCTGGGGAGGGGGCTGGTCCCTCAAGGAGAGACCTTCAGGAAATCCTAGGAGAGAAGGATTATAATTTGTTTACACTCCAAGTGAGAACTGGAACCCACTTCTGAGTTGCGAGGGGGAGGGCCTCGCGTGGGCTGCAGGTTGGAGCACCCATAAGCATAGGGCACCAAGTCCTTGCATGGGCTCCCACTTGTGCCGGGAAGCGGGGGGTGACCTGTCGGGTGCTCTCAGCTCCCTGACTAGGGTAACAGAGGTGGTTAATGGGTTGAGCCAGCAGCCAGGACCCCTCCAGGGCTCTTCTCTGACCATCTGGCAATGTAGCCCAGCCTGATGGTGTGGACGTGCAGACTTGCGGGTGTCCTACCTGTCCCCCACATGGGAGCCTCGTCATCTCGCCTTCTGTCCCAGCCCAGTTTCCCCCGCCCCCAAGAGCCTAGGAGCCGCTTTCCTGTTTCATTTTGGGCAGGAAGAGTGAGGTCGTGTTGTTCTTCCCTCGGCTGTGGGCTCAGGCTGTGGGAACGGTTCCCTGAATGTTTTCCTGTTTGATACCCCGTGTGTGCACTGGAGCCAACAGAGAATGATGACCAAGCCGTGGAGCATGTGCGTGCTCCTGGCACTCAAATAAGCACCCAGATCCTGGGTCGCCATGCCGGAGCTGGGGGTGGGGCCAAGTTTGCCTCCTGCAATTGCCTTCCATTAGGAAGGGCGTCTGTTGGGTCTGTTTTGCTTTACTGTGAACAGGCTGAGGGCTGGGGGCATCTCAGCAGCTTTTCCCTCGCTTGGGGTGGTTGTTTTAGTTTTGGTTTTTCATGAGTTGTGAGTTGCTCACCATGGGGTATGTTTGTGGCTGCAGAGAGAGGATTGGCACCCTAGGGACTATCCTGAGCCTTAGAGGAAGCTGGGCATGGAGTAGATTGGAAACCCCCTGATTAGCATCTCAGCCTGGGCAAAGCCGACTCAGGAAAGCTGATTCTCCCAGTCCCTGTGGCCTCATCCATCCTTCCAGCTCTGTCCAGCTTCGAGAGAGACAAACCCAGGGCAAATCCTCTGCACATGCCCATTCCAGATCAACTCCTCACGAGTACCGAGGAAAGAGCAGTCGCTGGGATAGGAGGAAGTACTCAGAGGAGACTTAACTCATTATCTAATAAGAGAGCCTTTTGAATAAGTCACGAGAGACTCCTCCGCAACAGGAGCAAATCAAGGCCCCCACGCTTCTTCTCAGGCTTGGGGAAAGGGGAGAGAGATTCCAGTCAGGGAAAATATAGCCCCATGGAATGCTGGGAGAATAAAGTGGGGTAGGGGTACCCAGTCTCAAAGTCCCCAGGCATGGAAGGTTAGCCTAGGCTGGGGATAAGGAGGATGAGGCTAGGATCCCCAAAAGAACGGACTGAGACACAGGCCTTCCACACAGCATACCAAACCCAGGCATGCACAGGCCCTGGGGGTCCCAGGAGGGCATTCAACAGCAAGAAGAGAAGAGGCTTCCGACCATTCGGGGTAGGAAAGCAGGGAGAAGATTCCCACTCTACCATTACAAAGACAGGACCCAGAAGTAATAGTTTCCTGTACACATCTGTTCCATATTATAAATACACATTATATACAAAATAATGTTATAAAATGTAGAAAGGTCAGTGCTTCTGATTCTTAAATTATCAAAATACTAGATTCCAAAATAAACTACAAAAAAAAAACAACACCTCATATTATTGATTTCTGAAGATCGGCTTCAAGGGTGGTCTGGGGCAGGAGTGGGCTCTGATGGAGCCCAGGCTCAAGGGCACAGAAATGGGCATGGGGGAGGAAAGGGCCTAGGCCACAGCAGCACCCGCTGTCTCCCTCAACAGCCCCGAGCTCCCCAGGTAGGCCTAACACCCTAGCTGGCAAAGGGGGCAGGCCCCAAGCCTGTCTGTCCACACCAGGCAGAGGCACCAGGCCCCCAGAGGGTCTAGGCCAGTGGCACCCCACATGCTGTGGTTGGAGGCAGGAACCCCTTGTCTCACCTCACGCCCTGGGTAGCTCCTGCCAAAAGCCAAACTCCACCGTTTCCCTGCCTACGGGAGGCCCGTCCCTTGCCAGCCTCCTTCTCCTCTCCCATTTGGGCCCAGCAGTCATGATGGAACCTGGGCAAAGGCACTTTGGAAACACAGATGCCCACGGAAGCCACAGCAGCTCCGAGACCAACTGGGCCCCTGCTTCTCTTCGAAGAACAGTCAAGAGCCCCGTGATGGCCACGGCCGGCCGAGCGAGTCCAAGTGGCACCTTGGACATCAGCTCAACGGATGTTCCCCTGGCTCCTCGGCTCTGCTCCCTTGTTGGTAGGGCTGCCCATCTGAGGCCAGGCAGACGCCTGCAGGCCTGCAGGGTGGTGCAACTCTTGGCAGGTTCACAGTCTGTCCAGTCCATGCCGTTCCCTTCTCCTCCTCAGAGCAGCACTGTGCATACGAAAGACGTCCCATCCAGGATGCAATGTAAACAATGCAGAAGGGAGGCCCAGCTGCTGGGCCGAAGCTGGGGTCTGGGTAGGCTCGTGCCTTATACCTGGGGAGCACAATACAAGATGGGAAAACGGTTAGCTTGGGGATAGGCCCTGTCTCTGGGGATGCTCTGGGCCAATTTGGGAGAAGTCACCGGGGGAGGGGCAGTCCCCTCAGTCTTCTGCCCTAAGATATACAAGTGTCTGGGGGTTTGCACTAACGTGGGGGTACAATGGAGGAAGCCAGTGGCAAGGAGCGGGCAGACATAGGCAACCGGCTTCACCCAAAGGCAGCTGGGTAATAGTTCCTGAAAGGTAGCTGGCACCATGGCTGTCCTTCCTAGCCCTACCCGAGGTTCCCCTGGCTCCTTAACTTTGTCCCTTTCACTGGCGCAGCTGCCGAGTCAGGCATGCCACCTGGTTCCTGTTTCACACCCTCTGTGGTAATGAGACCAGCAGGGGACCCAAGGGCCACCACACACCAAGGAAGAGGTCTCCAACCCACCCCTTCAGGAGGCTGCTAGTGAGCAGGACATTTTTCCATCCACACAAGGCAGGAGGGGACATGCTGACGGGGAAGGCCAGCTTACCTCCGTGGCAATGACACATTCGTTCCTCTCTTCTGATATCAAACACACTGACTGGTACATGGAGTCCCTGGGGGAGCATATCGCTGATATTCGACACTCTGGCTTTTCACTGAAGGAACACAAGACAGGCGGGTAAGAATGAGGGAGTGGGCGGGGGAGGGGGGGAGCCTGGAGGTACAACAAGGAGCTGATCTAGATCCCCGAGAGTTAAAGGTTGCCTACTACAGTGGTCCAGAATGGTGCAGGCTGGGGATGCTCAAATGCTGGCCCCCAAGAGAGCCACGGGACTCAACCAAACCAAAAAGGTCACAGGCCTAGAAAAAGCCAGTATTGCCACTAGAGACAAGCCGTACTGTGGAAAGATGGAAGTCACAAGAGATACGCACGCAGTGGACAGTTGGTGTCTGGGAGTGAAGAACAGGTGAGCGGGCGAGAGGGACTTCCCTAGTTAGAGACCCTTAGAAGAAGCCGGGGTGGGGTGGTGGGGGCACATGCCTTTATCCCAGCACTTGGGAGGCAGAGGCAGGCGGATCTCTGTGAGTTCGAGGCCAGCCTGGGCTACAGAGTGAGTTCCAGGACAGGTGCAAAGCTACACAGAGAAATTCTATCTCAAAAAACCAAACCAAACAAACCAAAAAACCCTAGAGGAATTCTTAAAAAATTATTAAATTGTTACACTTGTGTGTGTGTGTGTGTGTGTGTGTGTACACACGCATGTGAAAGTGTGCTGCTACCGCACCAGTGTGGAAGTCAGAGGACAACTAGCCGAAGCTCTTCTCTCCTTCTAACATGTGGAGCCTGGGGGTCAAACTCGGGTCACCAGTCTTGGCAGCAGGTGCCTCTACCCTCTGAGCCCATTCATTTTGTTTCCCAGAATGAGCTGCTCTGTTGCCCAGGTTGGCATCAAACTTGCCATCCTCCTGTCTCAGCCTAAGTTAGGGCTACAAGCGTGTGCCACTGTGCCTGGCTCCCTACAGAGAGGCAAGTGGAGAATCTTGCTGTCAGTCCCACAACCCTACTTGTTTAAAAGCAGCCAGGGCCTGATGCCAGTCTCCCACTCAGCCCGGGAGACCCAGTCAAACTGTGGAAGGGTCCACAGCCAAGCCCCGGGCTTCCAAGGACGGCTCACCTGTGTAACCGAAGTGGCACCTTCTCTCCTAAGCTCTTGTCACTGTGAAGATACTTCCCAGGCATGGTCCCCCGGCCCAGGGGCCCTGGAGCCAGATTGTAGTCCAATGTGTGGTTCTGCAGTTTGCCACAGTTGGACTTGTCCAGGCCACAGTCCACTTCCAGCTCCTTCTTCTGGTTCGTGTTCTTGAGCTGGGCAGCAGGGATTAGATTGTCCTTCTGGAAGTCTGACAAGTTGTTCATGGCCTCCCTGCTGCCATCGTCGGGCCGCCGAAGCCGCAGCTGGCGCACGGCTACCGCCACCATGCCCAGCAACACCAGCAGTACCACCAGCCCCACACCCAGCGAGACGGCGACCCAGGGGAAGCTGGGTGGCAAGCCCACGGGAAACTCGCAGCGGCTGCCCACAAAGCCGTAAGGACAGTTGCAGACGAACTTGTCTGAGGAGAGGCCAGCGTAGCAGGTGGCCCCGTTGAAGCAGGGCCCTGAGGCACAAGCATCCTTGGCTAGCCGCACCTCACAGCGCCTGCCAGAAAAGCCAGCAGGGCAGGTGCACACTGGCCCATTCTCCAGATCGTGGCAAGTGCCCCCATGGGCACAGGGGCTTCGGGCACAGTCACTGATGTGGAGTTCACAGTGGGTGCCTGTGAATCCAGGTCGGCAGCGGCAGGTACGGCTCGGACCTCTGTTTAGGCACTGGCCCCCTGTAAGGACACAGGACCCAGGTCAGCAAGAGGCTGCAAATTCACAGGTGAAGGGCATGGGGCCTAATCTGTGGGCTTAAGCCTTCTGCCTCCGTGTGTTCGGACTGCATGGACAGAAGCCTTCTACAAAGAGACTTGTACAAAGTCTCCGCTGACCCTGGTTCTCCGTGCCTCGGTGGACTACTGTATAAGTTTCTGGCAACTTACAGAATTTTAGGGTAAGACAGATATGCTTGGCTTGCTCTCTCTAGCAGAGGATCTGATGCCTGTGGCTTTACCTGACTGACCCTTAGCCTCAGTTTCTTCCGCTGTTAAACTTCCCAGGTAGCTCTGAGGATCAGGCAGGGAAGACATAGAGGCCAGTACAGACTACATACAGGAAGCGCTCAGGTAGGCGCAATCATCATTTACTCTTCACAATCTCACCAAAGACACTTCGTTACATCTTTCTGTTCAGGGATGATAAAACTGCGGCTTGAGGGATGAGAGTGTGAACAGGTTATATTGCCACCCCCAGGCCCTCAACAGCTCCCAAATGGCTGCCTGCCTGTCTTACAGACAGTCGCCTGTCAACCAAGTGCATGGAGATTACCAACGTGTTTTGTGTCTCAAAAAGTGCTGATATTCTACACACTTTGTGCCACGCTCATTTTAGATGAGTGTGGGGAAAGATGGGGCGCTGAGGTACAGAGCTCTAACCATCACTGGCCCTTGAGAAGGGACGGGAAGCCTCCAACATCTTTCTTTCTTTTTATGGTTTTTCAAGACAGGGTTTCTCTCTGTAGCTTTGGAGCCTGTCCTGGAACTCACTCTGTAGACCAGGCTGGCCTCACAGAGATCCGCCTGCCTCTGCCTCCCGAGTGCTGGGATTAAAGGCGTGCACCACTGCCACCTGGCCTACATCCTTCTTTCTAATTCAAGGCTTCCTAAGGAGGACCACTTGACTATCCTAGTTAGATCAGGGCTCACCCATGGGAATAAGAATGGAAGTCATACAGGATGGGGTACTACCCCTCACCTAAGGCCTGCTGCTGACCTGTTTCTCTTCCAAAGAGCCACCCCCAATTACGCAAGCTCTTCACCCTCCAAAGCAAAGGAGAGTCCATTTCACTCAGCCTGCCCAGAGTTGCAGACAGGTCTCTCTCTTCTCTTGACTCTCTCGCAGGCTCTCTGGCCCCAGGCCAGTTCAGCAGGTTGGTAAAGTGACAGAAGGGACTTACCATTGGCACATGGGTTGTTGGTGCACCTGTCAACTTTCTTCTCACAGTTGGAGCCAGTGAAATTAGGGGGGCATTCACAGGCATAGCTGGCCCCCTGGTTGCGCTCCCGGCAGGAGCCCCCGTTGAAGCAGGGTGAGTCGGCACAGGTCAGGGTGCTGTGTTCACAGTGCTGCCCATAGTATCCTGGGGGACACAGGCAGTGGTAGCCGTCCTCCTGGTCCTGGAGAGAGACCATTAACAGGCCACAGTTAGACCCTGGGGATGGGGCAAGGATAGATGAGGTTGGCAGTTAGCCTCTGCTCACCCATAGTGCCTATCCACGGATGCCTATCCAAAGACTACCTGGACGCCACCTGGTTAGACCTCTGCCTCCCTGAGCGGGCTTGAGTCTCACCTTACAGCTGCCGCCATTTCGACAGGGATTGCTATCACACTTGCTGAGCTCCAGCTCACAGTCCACACCAGTGTAGCCTGGGCGACAGGTGCAGGTGTAGCTCCGATGGCCGCTGTTGGAACACGTCGCTCCATTCTTGCATGGGGAGTGGTGAGTGCAGTAATTGAGATCTGTGGAGACAGGAAGCCACCAGCTGAGTGGGACCAGAAACTCTCCCACCTACATGCAAAGTCAGCCCAGACTTGACCCAAAGAAGCGTCAACGTCTTCCAGGCCCAGGCATCCCCCTTCCTCTGCCAGGGAAATCATGAGTGTCAAAGTACCTTAAACCACACTGAAACTGTACAAATAGAGGAGAGTTGGGAACAGAGCACAATTGGTCAATGTCCCGCTGTGTAAGCTCACACACACGGCCAGCCACAGCGGGATGAAGAGGAGAAGGTGAAGTTAAGGCCCCTCGTCAATGAGGAAGCCATGAAAGGCTTCATGGAAGAGCTGCATGCCTAAAGGACCCAGAAGAAGGAGTAAAATTTCAACACATGGGAAGGGTAGCAGGAAGATGAGAGCCACCACAGTTAGGACCAGGCATTTTCTAAAGGAGGTGTTCAAAGTGTATTTTGGGCCGGGCGGTGGTGGCACACGCCTTTAATCCCAGTACTCGGGAGGTAGAGCAAGGTGGATCTCTGAGTTCGAGGTCAGCCTGGTCTACAGAGTGAGTTCCAGGACAGCAAGGACTAAACAGAGAAACCCTGTCTTGAAAAAAAAAAAGTGTATTTTGAATGATAGCTATTTATTTTCTTTCTGGAGAAGAACAAGGCGAGAGAGCCAGACAAAGCAAACAGAGGGCCTATAAGGGTTGTGTTTGCATATAATGAGTATACGACTGTATCGCCTGGGAGCAAATATGGATGGCAGAAAGGGAGAGCAAGGGACCAGGTGTGTGTGTGTATGTGTGTGTGTGTGTGTGTGTGTGTGTGTGTGTGTGTGTGTGTGTGTGTTGGGGACAGGAAAATGGGGGACGTTCTGTGTGTCAGAGAGAGAGAGAGAGAGAGCATACAAGGACTAAATTCCATGCTGGCAACAAGTCAGGGCCTAGGCAAGCTTTTCCCAGCATGGCAACCCCCTCCCCATTCTTGCCAGGCCTGTGCAGTGTCTCCATGACAGCAGGCCCAGTGCTTGACCCTGAGGAGGAGAGGATGCAGCTGGTGCAGGGATGTGGAAGAATAGGCTCACAGACTCCTGTGTAGGCAGAGGCGTAACGACCGTCAAATGCCAGGTAGCCCGGGCAGCTGCCTGGCAAGTGTCACTGGCGAAAGGCAGGTGGCTGTGCCCACACTGAAAAAGGCAGTTAGCTATTCCCTCCACCCAGAGGCCCAGGTTGGCCCCAGCCCAGGGCGGCCAGTGGGCACACCCCACCAGACAGCTGTTTGGGGAGAGCCACTCAAACAGCCTTGGAAGGTGAGCAAACACTCAGAGGGTTAATCGGTAACTAAAGGCAGAAAGAGGAACAGAGCTCGGCCTCCCTTTCTCTTTGGTCTTGCTAGAATTTATGAGCATGAGCTCCAGGCTGCCAAGCTGTTACCCCTTGGGCCTCTTTCAGTCACCTTGGCTCTTCTGTACCTGGGGGAGAATGTCCTACCATCCCATTCTAGGTCAGTTGAAAAGAGACTTTTAAAAGCACCAAGACTGAGCTGGGCTCAGCTCTCTCATAGGTAGAGGGCTGCCTAGTATGTCTGATACCCTGAGGCCCATCCCCTACACCACACACACGTCCTAAGATCCATGAACAGTAATAGGGAAGCCAGTCAGTGATCACCAAGAAAGAGGGTCCAGTCACCATCTCAAGTTTCCACCCCATCTCTCCTTCCCTCACTCACCTTGGTCACAGAACAGACCTCCCCAGCCCTCGTCACAGGTACACTGCCAGGGGATGCTGCAGGTGCCGTGGCGACAGCCATTGTGGGGGATACATTCATTGCACAGGCGGCCCTGCCAACCTGGACGGCAGCTGCAGGACAAGAAGCCGGGGCGTAAGGTGGGAGGCCTAGTGACGAGGAAGAGTCCCCCTTGGCCCGCCCGCTTCCTGTCCCCAACTTACAGGCACTCTGCTGGCTTGCTGCAGTAGCCGTTCTGTTCATGACAGCCAGAAAGACAGATAGCTAGGGAAAGGAAACAGAGCTGGATGAGGTTAGGGTACCAAAGCTTCAATCTCCCCTCCTGCTCTCCAGAGCTCACTTCCTACTATTGGAATTGGATGCAATTGGCCTCCAAGAGGAGCCATGGTTATCTGAATGGGAACCAGGGACAAAGGGGTGGGAGAGAACCATGCTGGATGGAATGAAGAATAGGGGTCCACGTGGCCTTATGCCCCCTGAGGAGGAGCTCTGAGTCCTAGGTTACAGCATCCCCAGGTGGTCCTGAGACCCAGGCAGCACAGACCCACTTTCATGGGGGGGGGGGGACATCCCTTCCCTTCCTTTCCAGTGGGGGCCTGGCTGCTTACGCTGATCACAGTATTTCCCCGTCCAACCCGGCAGGCAGGACAGGCTGCCGTCTGGCTGGCACACGTAGTGTCCGAAGAGGTCATTGCGCTTCTTGCACAGGCGGGAACAGTTGTCTCCATAGTAGTTGTCACTGCAGATGACGCGGTAGGAGTAACGCAGTCTCGTGGGGAGGGTGCTGTTTTGCTCATCTGACAGCCAGTTCTGACCCACAGCAAGGGAGCCTTGGATGGTGATCTCACCGATGAGTGCATCGGCTGGTAACGCCTCTGCAAAGAGAGGATCTGGTCAGAGAAAGACAGGCAGCCCGACACAGAGAGCCAGAGACTGCTGCTGCCCACTGTCTCCTTCACTGTGACTACGGCGGCGGGTCAGTTAACAACCAGACTAGTTATCCCGATAACCCCACCTGCCAGTAAGCACAGGGCAGAGGGTCCCAGAGTCTTGCTACTTAGCTTCCCTGGGTGTGTGCATGTGCAGGGGGCTTGATAGCATTCAGAAAGGGTACAATAGACGGATGTTAAGATATCCCAGGGTTGTGGAGGCAGATATGGAGGGGAAAGAGGAAAAGAGGTCAAAATGGAAAAAAAAAATTAAAAGGGGGAAGCTCTCTGATTCGAGATTCGGGAGCAAGGAGTTCTTTGGTGCGTTTTCAGGGGTTCTGCTCCAAAGGTAGGTAATGTTTTTTTCTTTTTTCCTTTTCAAAGTGAGAATTGTTGTGCTGGTGAAATATCCTTTTCCTCTGTGTCAGAACAACATCCCAAAGCCATTATTCCCTTTCCAAAGGAGCGGAATTCGCAAAAGGTGTAAAATACAGGAAGGGGCCCGTCAGCGGCGCTGGCAGCCTCGGCCTTTCTCACCGCCGTGCTCCCCGCGTTCCCACGCCAAAAATAACCCGCAGGAAACGCAATTGTGCTCTGAGTCCAGGCAGCAAGCGGAATCCGAGCGTCCAGCGCGGGGCGCAGCTCCGGCCAAGCTAAGCGTCCTGGCCCCCACCCCCAAGCCCGCGTTTCCCCCGCCTCTAACAGGTTAACTCTTTCGGCGCCGTGTGATGTCGCCCCCCTGTGGCTGAGGAGTGAGATACTCACCTGGCCGCAGGTCGTCTCCCGGCGCGTGCCAAGCTTGGATGTTGAGTGAGAAGGTACCCTGGGAAGCAAAAGGGGGTGGGGGTGGGGGGGAGGAGAGATAGCGATATGAGCAGGGCAGGAAAGGAGGGGGTGCCTCGCAGCAGCCTGTTTAATTAATCTAATTGCAGGATACAGTTACCGAGCTCGGGTCAACATAACTAGTGTTCGAGCGGCACCGCGCGCGAGCTGAGAAGGCAGGGGAGGGAGGGAGGGATGTGGGATGCGAGAGTGTAAGTGAGAACTGGGAGTGGGCGGGTGGTGCAGCGTGGGGGTATTGGGAATGAAACTCGTATCCCAAGAACTAACTGGGTGGAAGAAAGACTAGTGAAAGCCCTCTCCGGGATGGTCTTATGAGAGAATGGAGGTGTGTGTGTGTGGAGGGGGAGCAGGAGAGAAAGAGCCCCCGGGGCTCTCCTGGGGGTGCCCTTTGGAGAGAGGTTCTGGTTTCTGGGCGCTCCTTTTTTTTTTTTCCTTCGGTGGTCTCCCAGGTTGTGCTTACCGGCCAGGTGAAATTGAAGGGCAGTTGAAGAGGATTGCGACGACCGCCGCTATTCTCGTCGCTGACGACGAAAGAGTTGGTGCCCAATACCGGTGTGGAGACGCTGCCGAAGGTGCAGGGTCCCGGCGAGAAGGTCGCCTGGAAGTGCTTAAGGCAGATGCGGAAGAAAGTCCGGCAGCCGGGCTCGCAGGGCCGCCCATTGGCCAGCACACCGCGCTCGTTGGCGAACTCCTGCAGCCGCAGCTGGAAGATGCCGGAGGCGGCAGCGCGCTGCTGCACGGGGACCGAGAGAAGGAGGGAGGAGAGCGGTCAGGTTCAGCTGGCGCCGGGGCGCAAGCCCGGAGCGCCGCGGGAAGGGGCGGAGAGGGCGCGGGACGTTACCTGCGGCCACAGGACCGCCAGCAGCAGCAGCGCCCAGTGAAAGGCGCTCCGGGATGCAGGCGTCATTCCTTGGGCTGTCCTCTCCCCTCGGGGGCTCTGACTTGGCTTCTTCGGGATGTCGCTCTCCAGCACGTCCGTCTGCCAGCCGAGTTCCTGAAAAGCTGATTCCTCTCGGGACTCTGCTCCCTGGTCGCCTTCTCGAAAACTCGGCGGCGGCTCGATGCTTCCGTAGGTATTCCAGGTGAAGGCGACTGGGCGGTGGTCGCTCTAAGTCCTGTGTCCTGGAGCTAATCCTAGGGCCTCCAGCGGACTAGTGCCGGGGTACACTGCACCCAAGCGGCTTTGGCTGAGGCTCTCGGCCTCGGGTTCCTGGCCGGCGAGCAGCGCCGCTACTGAAACCTGCTGGCTCCGGAGCCTTTCTTATATATATTGGCTCCTCTTCGCAGCCTGTCACTCAGACAGACTCATGGTCACTCTCCCCTCCCCTCTAGGCCTCTAGTGGCTACAGTCCCAACACCCACCGGAGGGGGCCTCCGCCCCCGCCGCTCCCCCTGTCAACTAGCCAGTAGGGCGCAGGTCCCCGCCCCTCTTCCAACCTCTGGGCTCCCCGCTCTGCGCGTGCCCAGGGAGCAGCCCTCAGAGATCGGCTGGTTAAAGGCTGAGACCCTCGCCACCAGAGGCTAGGAGGGTAGCCCAGTGATGCAGCGGGAGGTGAGGTGGTTCCCGGATAGTCCCGGGGTGGAAACGCTAAGGGGTCGCCGTAGGCGGTGGATCTGCTCCAGGCATTAGCTTCCTATAGTCCTCCAGCAGGTGGGAAGAACTTAAACCGAGAAAGCGAAAACCAGCGCCAGGGGACTTGGATCTCCCTCTTCTTCCCAGACTGTAGGTAGCTCGTGCCTGGCTGGCCTCCAGCCTAAGAGCACCCACCCACCACGCGTCCCCAGCACCGCGGGGAAGCCGTCGGACGCGTTAACCTTTCCGTGGCCATTCCAGGCAAGGCAAAGGGCCAAGCGTCTAAGACTCTGGTCTTCTCGGCACCTGGTAGGCGTGTCACTCCCCAGCCGCGGGGCGTGCCCAGCGCGTGCCTTCTCTCTTCTGTTCTCCACCCCCATTACCTCCTGGCTCGTGCTAGCGCCAGGACTAGTGGTCGGAAAGGGAGGTGGGGGGCGTGGTTCTCGAAATGGGGTGGGGGGTGCGTCCTCAGCTGTATGATAATGAAGCTCTGGCCTCTCCCTCAGTGCCTACCTCACCTGGGTCGCGCTTGGGCTTCCGTCGTCGCCTGTGCTGGCCCCGACCTGTGTCCCCCTAGCTCTGCTGGGCTAGGGAGGAACTTTCCTAACCGCGGGGTTTTCTCGGACCCCGAGAGAGGCAAGGAGAGAGAGCCTGCGGCTGAGCAGGCCCAGCTCTCTCTCTCTCTCTCTGCATAGGGCAGGATGTAGGGTGGAACTGGAGGCGCACCAAGTTGTTTGAGTTTCGGGCGTCTTCACCCACGTCGCACGCGCGCCTCTCCCGGGTGGCCTCTGAGTGCAAACCCTGCAGCTGCTTTCCCAGAACCCGCCGTGCTCCCCGGAGGCCGCAGACCGAGGAGGGCTGGCTTCTCCCAGTCTCGGGGGTGCTAGAGAACTCTCTCTGGGCTGCACTGAGGGCGGTGGGGGCACTGTGGCTTCATCTGTCAGCCCTCCCTCCCGCGTGGTGATGGCTGGCTGTCGTCGGACGATAAGATCAGGGCGGGGGGTGGGGTGGGGGGGACGCGGCTCCAGCCCCAGGGAGGCCATGGTAGGGGAAGAGGAGCCCAACAGCTGCCTATGACGAACATGGTCTGATTTTTTGACTTCGGTGGTGCTGATGGAGGATGGGGGGGGGGGTGAGGAACATGAGGTTCTGAGCGTGGGGTGGGGGTGGGGTGAGGTGAGGAGACAGGCTCCGGGGTCCCCCACGCACGGCCACCCCTCCCAGCCACCATCTGGCGCGAGCGGGTTGGCGTGGGGAACCGAGGTGGGGCGGGGGCCGGCAGATGGGCCCAGGCTGCACTAGCGAGTTAATGTAGGTTATGGGCAAGCCGAGCCCCAGGCCCGAGGGAGGGGGAGCTCGGGGCGTACCTCCCGGCGGTCCTGGCAAGTGGACTTCCCAATCATCTCTCTGCACCCTCTGTGCATCCCTAGATCTTGCCTAGGATGTCAGGGGATGCTCCCGCTCTCTCCCCGGAACTGGCGCGCAACCCTACCAGGCTCTATTAGCTCTCCTACCAAAATCCTAGCCTGGGAGTTCATTAACACGTGCTCTCTTTCTGACGCTGGCACTTGCCTAACTCTCAAGGGAGACATCTACATCCACACAGGGTATCTATTACTCTTGGAAGTGTTCTACTCCCTCATACACGTTAGTGTGCCAAAATATTTTGCAAATAGTCAAGGACCAAACAAAAGTTGGGATCATTGTTCTCCTCAAAAATGGGCAATGTAAGCCATCCACCTAGAACACTTCTGACTCAGAAAGGAAAGTGTTACATTTTCCTCTTCACTAGAAGCACCTATTCACAATATTCCTGAGATTTCATACCTGGTCAGGGCACCACTCGGAGCCCTGGGTCCCTCCCTGCTGGAGTTTCTATCTGCTGGGCTCATTCTTTACCCACATGGCTCGATATGAATGTGTACCGAATGTTTCTCGAGCCCATCTCTCCCACCCCCTCATTATGAGCAAAAGAACCGACTCGTAAGTGGAAGGCAACACGGTCCTGGTTACTCAAAGGAATGGAAGGTTGTGAGACTGTCCATAGGAGGCCGGAAGGATGGCAGGTCACTGTGGACCTGGTCCCTAGTCAGGGCCAGCTGACTCTGACCCTCATGTAGACATTCCATAGGTCCCTAAGCCAAGACCGACCCTTTCTTGAGTCCACAGCTCTTCGACTCCATGGCATCCTCCACATTTCCCAGCTCTGAAGCCCGAGTATTGGGGAAGCCAGGCAAAGCCTTTCTCCCTACAAGTTTTCTGCTTCTACTGTTCCCTCCTCGCGGCCACCGTGCGCGCCACTTCTCAGTTTCTCCAATTATGCAGAACCAACTCCTGAAAGTGAAAAAAAAAAAAAAAGCCAAAGTTTTCTTTCAGCTGTGTCTACCAAACTAGTCACAGGTTATTGGGGTGAAGTTTCGGGCCTCCTTCCCCGCTGGAAGCCTATGAGCGCTCCCCAGAGCCAGGGGCGCAGCTCAGAGACCTCCAACGCGGTGTTAGCCCTCCTCTTGGCCACTAGTCTTCCCAAGGGACAGCGGTCTGGACCCGGCACACTGCACCCGGGTAGAGGCGAGCTGGGGGTCTGGGCTACTGCGCCCGCAGGACAGGCTGGGGGCGGGGACGCAGGCCTGTCTGGGGCGGGGCGCTTAAGCCTTGAGAGACCCTGCTGCGGTCGCTGCGGAGAAGGGGCCACGTGCTGGGAGCCGCGGCCGGGGAGCTGCACAGAAGGCGGGGAGATTTGCAAACTGTTGCTGCCACATGGCTGCTTCATTCGATCCATTCACATTGAAATGAGGCCGGCGCGTGCCTCATCTGCCGCAGGGCGCTGCCACGCGTCAGGCTGGCCCGCCGCGTGCCAACTGGGGCAGTGGGGCTGGCAGAGGCTGCCAGCCGTGGGGGCGCAGCTCGGGCCCTGAGGCCAGGAGGGGACAGGGAGGGAAGGGAATTGAACTGCTCTAGCCACTCAGGCGCCGCAGTTTCTCCGACCTTGGCCCTGCATTTAGGAGTGAACCGACAGAAAGGCCCAGGACGAACGGTTTCGGAGGGGGGCCAGGATCGATGCCGCCGCTCCCCGCAGATGCGCCCGGGCAGCGCTGCTCTCCATCTGCCGCTGCTCGCACCTGCCGGTCAATAAATCGATTTTACAATTTAATGCAGCAGCTTCCCGCCCGCCTCGGACAGATGCCGCCGCAGAAGCACCTCCGCCCTCTCCCCCTCCCCTCGAGGGGAGCCAGCGGTTAGGATCTGGATTCCCGCTCAGCAGGCAGCGCCCCGCAGCGAGGCGCACTTTTCCCTACTGCTCCTTCGAGAAACTGCGAAACTGCATACGTCGAGCTTTTGCCCAGCGTCAGAGTGGAGTCCCGGGAGAATAGGCCTGAGGCTAAGGGAAGAAAGAGGAAGATGATGATTTAGCATTGGCCTCGAGGACTGGCTGAGGGGGCGGGGGTCTTCACGGAAGGAACAGGATGCAGGAACTGATGATGAAACCGAAGGGCTGGGAAGAGAAGAGGGGCATGGTATATTCTAAGTCACAGTGGGTTCTGATTTGAAGGGGACCGAGCGAGGCTGAGTACTGACGTGGCTTGGGGTCCGGTGAATGAGTATGACTGGGACCTGGCCCTGTGGTCCTGGGCTTGAAACTTAACCACGACTCTACACCTGTTTTTTCATCTGTGCAATGTGATAATAATGGTGACCTAGGAGAGTAAAGGACTGCTTTCCATTGTGCATTTGCAAGACTCCAACAATAATTTAGTTCCTTTCCTTCCCTCTAGGCAACACGAAGACAGCCAGAGGCCACGGCGGGGGGCGGGGGGGGGCACAAATGCATTTCAGAGGTAGAGGAGGAGAAAAGACAGGGACACACTCCTAAGGGAAGAGGCATGAGGAGCCGAAGGAGGGGTGGGAGAGCGAAGTGTGAGAAGTCAAGAAGAGTTCAGGGCCTTTTGTAGGATGACTGTGATAAAGTTGCCGACTGAACATCCTGGAGAATACCTGTCCACACTGTGGCCTTCCAGAGAAAACCTTCCCACCCAGGCAGCCCTCCTGCTGAGGTGGTCTTTCAGAGCAGTGGCCCTCAGGAAGGAAGAGGCATCCCGAATCATCTGATCACTGAGGGTGCTGGCCACTGGAGAGGTCCAGCTTTTCTCATGTCCCCAAGAGAACACACTTCCTGGGTACACTGTCCGCTGGCCGATTGCTCTTGCCTGGTGACCCATCGTATGCCAAATAAAGGATACCCAAGTGGGCAGGATCACTGGGCATGGTGGAGTACTGCCTGGGCCTCTTGTAAGGCCAGGAAGGCCTCCCATCTCCTCTTCCGTGGCCCCAGGCACCTAGGGCCTGGAGTCCTTTCAGACTTGGCCTTCCCAGAGCACTCAGATCAAATGGGACCTGAGACTGAGACAAGTGTTCTTTCTCAGTAAGAGCACCTAGGGCCTGAGGGACAGTAAGCCTGAGAGGAGAAGCTAAGGATTCTGGAAGCTTCTTTTTAACTGTTCATGATGAGTGGGAAGCTTTCCTCAGGCCTCTTGGGTGCTTAAAAAGACAGGAGGGTGGTGGTAGTGGCACACACCTTTAATCCCAGCATTCAGGAGGCAGAGGCAGGCAGATCTCTGAGTTGAGAACAGCTAGGTCCACACAGAGAAACCCTGCCTCAAAAAAACGAAAGGAAAAAAAAAAAAAAAGACAGAAGGAAAGAGAAGGCACAGACTTGGCAGCTGCGGAATTGAGATAAGCCTGGTGGCCAGGGTCAACTTGATGACCGGGCAGCTGCTTCAGCTACATCTGCCAAACCCAGGAGATGCCTGGAAAGCTGGGGCCAGGAACCACACATCGGGTATTTCCAGCCATAGAGGAGGCCGGGGCTTAAGGCAGCCTCCATGGCAGCTCGCCCAGAGCCCTGGTTTCCCCTTCCCCAGTTCCTTCCTGTCCATCCTCTACCAAAAAGCAGGGAGAGAAGGGAAGGGACGGGAAGGCTCAGGACTACCTTGCCGAGAGACCCCAGGCTCAGCTGGCAGGAGTGGGACTCGCCTGTAATCCCAGCACATGGAGGTAGAAGGAGATCGGGAGTTCAAGGCCATCCTTAAGTATGTCTAGTCTTCTGGAGGACCCCAGTGGGGTTCCCAGCACCCACGTCAGGCAGCTCGAAGCCATCTGTGACTCCAGATCCAGGAATCTGACCCCCTCTTCTAACTTCCTCAGACACCACACACAGCACACACTCACACAGACACACTTGAAACATAAAATAAAATCTAGAGTCAGGCAGATCTCTGTGAGTTTGAGGCCAGCTTGTTCCAGACCACCCAGAGTTATAAAATAAGACCCCGTCTTTAAGCCAGGCAATGGTGGCACATGCCTTTAATCCCAGCACTCGGGAGGCAGAGCCAGATTATCTCTGTGAGTTCAAGGCCAGCCTGGTCTACAGAGCGAGATCCAGGACAGACACCAAAAGTACACAGAGAAACCCTGTCTCAAAAAAACCAAAAAAAAAAAAAAAGTCTTTAAAAATCCCAAACCAAAACCACAAGTCAGGCTGGAGGCCTCCTGATGTGTGTTCCTCAGTGTCCAGTCATTGCATGGAAAGACAACTTCGTGTGGCAGTGGCAGGAGTCAGGGCAGTTCACTCTCTTAGCCTGGCTTCCTCATCCTGAGGTTAGTCTTTCCAAAGAAGCTGTTTCATCTGCTCATCCCCCACCCTCACCAGGCTGACCTCCATGCTTGCCAGGCTGACCTCCACCCTCCCAGGCTGACCTCCACCCTCACCAGGCTGACCTCCACCCTCACCAGGCTGACCTCCACTCTCCCACCCTCACCAGGCTGACCTCTACCCTCGCCAGGTTGACCTCTATGGCCCTCTCCACAGGTCTACTTTTCCCTGTGGCCTTTCCCAGGGCCAAGCTCTCCACCCTCCTTGGTCTTTCCAGCTTCACTTAGCTTGCATCCCATCCATACCTGACCCTTGGGAGTCCCTGAGTGCTGTTGTGCCCTACACCTTCTCCCATGAACCCACAATTCATCTCCTGGAAGCAACTCTGCCCTCTCATTTCCCGACCTGATCTCTGATCTCTGATCCCAGCTGCCACCCAGGACAAGCAAGGAGTGGGGGATGGGACCACACCCCTGGCTTTGTCTACCAGCAGGAACCCAGGAGTGGGGGCTTACTCAGCCCTAGTGCCCAGACTCCTGGAAGGAAGGGTTAGGCCTGAACCAGGAAGTAGGTTGCACATTTCTCACATCGAGAGAAAGAGACTGGGAACAGGTGCCAACTCTGAACAGCTGCTTGATCCAGCAGGTCACTGTTCCCTGGAGAAAGCTAAGGAGAGATCTGATGGCCATGGTCAAGTAGGTGATGGGTCTAAAGCAGAGGACAGTGACCAGCTATCCCTTTCTCCCAGCACAGGCAGAATAAGAGGAAGTGGACTTCAATGGTGGCAGGAAGGATTTAGGTTAGACATACGGGAGAACTTCCTGTGACGGTGTCTACACTATGTATCCCAGTTGCTAATCCAGGTTGAACTCTCCCCTGGAGTTAATGAGAATTGCATACTGATGTTTGCTAATGAATAACTTGACCTGCCTGTGGTTAACAGAGAACCTCCAGCCCAGTATCTAGGAAAATGTCCAGACAGGCCTAGAGGCAACAGGAACTGGGCTTCCTCTTAGCTCCAAGGAGTTTGGGCCATTGAGTGCCTTGACTAGGTACTCGTAGGGAATTCCAGAGCAATGGTGAAAAGTCAGGGTCGCCCATCCCAGGGTCTCAGTTATATACAGCTCAGCAAGAGAGGCCTCAACACTTGTGTGCCCACTCACCCTTCTCTGGGATCGTTCTCAGGTCACAGGAGCACCCCCATGGTTGGGGTCACCTTGGCATCTGAGAACCCGAGATGCCTTTGTGCCCAACTTCCTCTCTTCTGTTAGGGCCTCATATTTCTTTTCAGCACTGTAGCTCTCTGGTTAGAGAAAGCTGGGGGAAACTAAGACAGATCCATCACCAATGCTACCAAGAGCTTGGGTGCGCAGTTCAGTAGTAAGGCGTGTACTTAGAATGCACAAAGACCTAGGATTAATCCACAGTAACACACACACACACACACACACACACACACACACACACACTCCCACAGCATGGCCCTGTAGTTCGTGGTTCGTTTTCCTGAGGCTTCACTGAGTTCATATGCATGTGTGTACATGCAAACATGGATGAAACATATATGCACAAAGACTGGGTCCGAGGGGCTGGAGAGACGGCTCAGCAGTTAGGAGCACTGACTTCCAGAGGACCCAGGTGCAATTCCCAGCACCCACATGGCAGTAACTCCAGTTCCAGGAAATCTGATATCTTTACACAGACATACATCTGATATCTTTACACAGACATACATGTAGGCAAAACACCAATGCACATAAAATAAAAATAAATAATTATTTTTTTTAAAAAAGGAAAGATTGGGGCTGAGCAGTGGTGGCGCATGCCTTTAATCTCAGCACTTGAAAGGTAGAGGCAGGTGGATCTCTGAGTTCGAGGCTAGCCTGGGCTATAGAGTGAGTTCCAGGAAAGGCGCCAAAGCTACACAGAGAATCCCTGTCTCAAAAAATAAACAAACAAAAAAGGAAAGATTGGGTACCAGAGCCGCCTCATTGTGGAGGAAATCTGCTGTGTGAGGCCACAAGGGAACAAGTGATTTGACTCTTTTCCCACGGGATGTAGAGACAAGATGGAGGCACAAGTAAAGGAATGTGCGGGTTGGAGAGAGGGATCATGGGTAAAGTACTCATTGTACAAGTGGGGACACCTGAGTTTGAATTCCCAGAACCCACATAAAAGCCAAGTGCAGCAGCGTATGTGTCTGTAATCCCTTGCTCCTACAGGAAGATGGAAGTAGAGAAGGAAGGATCTAGAACAATGAGAGACCATGTCTTAAAAAAATAAGGTGAAAGGTAAGGACTAATACCTATGACCCCTACATAAACACTGTGTGTGTGTGTGTGTGTGTGTGTGTGTGTGTGTGTGTGTGAGAGAGAGAGAGAGAGAGAGAGAGAGAGAGAGAGAGAGAGAGAGAGAACGAATTGATTAATATATCTTAAAAAGGAAAGAGAAGCCAGGCACTGGTGGCGGCACATGTCTTTAATCCCAGCACTTGGGAGGCAGAAGCAGGCAGATCTCTGAGTTTGAGGCCAGCCTGGTTTGTAGAGCTAGTTCCAGGACATCTAGGGCCACACAGATAAACCCTGTCTCAAAAAACAAAAAAAAGAAAAAGCATGTGCTAGCTAGCCTATGGACCCACGGCTCAGAGGAGGCAGCATTACCTGAAAAGACAAACAAAAAAACGGATCTTTGTTGTATTTGTTTATCTGAATCATGTATTTATACATAAGTGTTAGTGTGTCCCACATGTGTGCAGGTAGAGGCCAGAAAAGGATAGCAGAGGCTCTGGAACTGGAGATGCAGGTGGTTGTGAGCCCTGACCTGGATGCCAGGGACCTAGCTCTGGTCGTCTGGAAGAGCAGCAAGTACCCTTAACCACAGCCATTTCTCCAGCCCAAGAGCAGTGCTTGGAAAGAGGGAAGGAGAACATGCCTGGTGAGCGCAGAGAGGCCCAGGATAAGGGAGGAATTGAGAAGGGAGGGCTGGCAGGGCCTGGGAGGGCAGAGTCCCGACTTGTGAGGTTGGATGTGAGTTAAGTGGTCAGGGTGTGGGTAAACACCACGGGCAGATGGATTCAGCCTCAACTGTGGGCTCTTGAGCAGAGGCGCGGGGACAGCCACCCCTGGGCAGTGGTGTACAGAAAGTGTAGGGGTGTAGTGTGGGGAGATGCAGAGAGGCCAGAAGTACCACGCCTTCCTGCATTTGAGGCCGGGGGCCAAATGTACCAAAATGCCCAGGTCTACTCCTGAGCTGATGACTTCCATGGGTGGATGGCTGGGAGGTCTAAAATGCCAGAATCCAGGTGTTGTTACAACCTCTCAAGCCTAAAGACACGTTCCCCGCCACCCCACCCCACCCCCGCCCCCTTACCACCACCCCCCCACCCGACCCCCGTTTCCATTATCCTCTGCAAACCCGCACCTGGCTTGTCCGGCTTCTGTAGAGTGGAGGCAGCTGGACCACATACTCTCACGGCTAAAATCTCACTTCCCTCTATTCCCCCAAAAGCTGCCCTGCTCGACCAATGAGGAGACAGGGTTTAATCAAGCCTGGAATCCACAAAGGTGTTTTGGGAGAATGACCTGAGGCCATATGTCAGGAAAGTTCTACACATAAGCCCAAGGTAAGGGGAGCTCTCCAGGGCACTTAGACCAGTTCTGTACTGTTCAAGGGCTTGAATATCTCCTGCACAGGATTTTCAATGCCGCTGCCGCCGATCAGACTGTCCCGGTTTCTTTGGAAGATGTGGTCGTAGAAAGTACATTTGCCAGTTTACCTGCAAGTTCTACTGTGATCGGTGCGGGCTGTGGGTTTAGGAGAGCTGTTTGATCTAGACCTCCATGAGGGCCAGAGCAAGTGTCCACCCTTCTCTTGGGTCCAGGATCAGTCTCCTGGGTTCCAAGGCCTTGCCTGCTGCACCTCGTTGGTGCCAGGTAGGGCAGGGGTAGTTTAAGTACATGGGAAGTTCTGGTCCGTTCCCAGCATGGGGGTGGGGCAGTCAGAGTGCGGCTGCAGGGTCAGCCCTTCTCAGCCTCACTGGGGAGGCCAGGCTCAGGTCAGCTTGTCACTTTGGCCAACCCTCCCAAGGCTGAGATCATCGCCCTCCAGCCTCCATGGCAGCCTCCACCCCCAGCTGAGCTCACTACCATGGCCTACTGGGGGACATTGTTGTCTCTCTGGGCCCCTCCCCAGGCTCAATGAGCTGTTTGTTGGCATGTCCGGTGAGGGTAAGGGAGGGCGGGCATGGGGCGCCCATACACAATGGGGATTCCGTCCATTCTGAGGTGGCTGCGGGAACCAGGCCGGCTTTGTCCCGGGGACCCTCATTCCCACCATTTAGCAGCCGGAACTTCAGGCGGAAGTCCCTGTAGTATAAGAACAACAATGTCGTCACCCTGTCTGTAGGGGAGGGTGCTGCAGGCCAGGCCTCCTAGAGACCCAGGGAATCTGCAGCCTGGACATTTACAGCCCAAGTGGCACTTAGGCTAGGTCCTGGGGCCAAGGCTGTGCCTCAGCTCTGAGGGAGACTCAAGCAGACAGATGGTGTCCCCTCACCTGCCTATCAGCCCAGCTGCAGCCTGTGGCATGTGGCATGTGAATGGGCTCCCAGACATCCCCAGTGCTCGCCTCTTTAGAACCCCAAAGTGCAAAGGGATTGCATGCATTCTGCAGGTCTTGCCGGTGCGGTCCAGAGGGGTTGTCTTAGGGGTAGCCTGATCTACAGGCTGCCCTTCAGAAGCGGCTCGGGTTTCTCAGACAACAAGTGTTTATTTTCCAGTGGGAAGAGGGGGGGGACACGACAGGACGTCACAGCGTTTCCCTCCTGCCTGGGGCTGCAGTGGTTCTCACAGTCTGGGCACCGGTGACATCACCGGCCTTTCCTCCGCAGCTCTGGCCTCCTTGCCTGGCTCACCCCACCCTGAGCCCTGGCCAAACCGCAAGGTTCTTAGGCTCCTGTTTCCGGTGAGGGCACTTCTGGGAGGGCACTCCTAGGGGCTGGGGGAGCAGTGAACTGAACGGGTTCCTCCTCAACTCATGGCCCCGGCTGAGACCAGAGACAACCCCTCCACGTTCACCCCTGTCCCACCCAGGGCCTTCTCGCAGTGTGATGCTGGCCCTTTAAGGGTCTTGGGAAGCCAGAACAACAGGAAATCCAAACGGCCTCATTAGGCAGCTCCAAGCTCAGCACAGTAATTAGTGCCCCGAAAACAAAACAAGGAAAAGCAGGTGGTGGAGCGCCCCCATCTCTGCTGCCCCTGGCGCGGCCTGTTTAGTACCCATAGCTAGGCAGCTGGGACTGGACCCCCTCCCTTCTAGGCCCCCTCACTCCAAGCTTCTGAGGGCTGTTCCCCACTGCCCAGGCCAAGGGTCAGCGCTGATACTTAAGGAGAGGCGGGCTGCGGGGCCTTCGCCCGTGATGTCCCCCTGGGGATACGCACTGGGACTTCCCCTTGCCCACGGCCAGGTGGCCGGTTGTCCACAGCATCTTTCACCTGTTTGGAAAATACTGTGACGGGAACTGAGGATGGTATCTGCCTCCTCCAGAGGGAAACAGGAGACCCAAGAAGGTCTCCTCACGGGGAACACAGAAACTTCTCTGAGGTCCAGGCCCTCAGGTTGCCTTCCAGGTGAACAAGGTCACTTGTTCTAAGTGATGGGCTCTCGCTTAGAAGCCCCTTAGATGCCAAATGCTTGAGCAGGAGCCAAAGAGGACCTTAATTACTCCTTTTGGGCCTGGCTTCAGATGACACCTCATTCTGTCTTTCCTCTCCTGCATTTGCTGTAAGAGGAAGCTCACGCTGGCCCGACCCTGAGATGTCTGCCTTCATCTGTAAAGTCACTTAACAGCCAAATATCCATTGACCAACCATGGATGGAGCCTACCACGCTTGCAGGAGTCCCTGGGAAGGTGTCAGGGACTGTAAGTGACACTACCTAGTGATGGTGCCTCCCTCTGACAAGGCCTTGGAGAGCAGGCTGGCTGACTTTCTGAGTACCTATTCCTCACAGGCTCTAGCAGGTGGCTGACTGGTACCTAATTATGAACAAGAAAAAGTGAGTTGGGACTTGGAGGTCTGGCTCAGCAGACCACTCCTTACTCTGGCTGAGGACCTAGGTTCAGTTCCCAGCACCCACATGGAGCCTCCTAACCAGCCATAACTTCAGTTCCAGGGAAGCCAATGCCCTCATCTGACCTCTGCAGGCACCAGGCACGCATGTGGTACCCATACGTACATGCAGGCAAAACATGCCTCACATATAATAAAATAAGTAGCACTTTTTTTTTTTTTTTTTTTTTTTAAATGAGCTCGAAATCACATCTGACTCTGCGGAGTTCGTGAGAGCCCAGAATTTGGCACAGCAGCATGTCATACACAGTATCAGGGTCACTGATGCTCGGGGAGGTCACAGCCTTTATGCTTTGTGCAGAAGGTACTGGGGCAGGGGAGACCTGGGTCCTCCTGAGAACAAAGCTGGTGTGACCCTGACCATGGGGAGAGCCGCACCGGGCTGGGCTGGCTTGGAGGCCCCATGGGGCCAGAGCGGAGCAGGTTGAGTGAGGATGGTGGCCAGCCCGTGGCCACTGAATGGGGCTGTAATTAAACTGTGGGTGGGTTTCTGGTCACACTCCTGTTGGCTGAGAACAAAGGCCCCAGGCTTCATTGCCCAGGGGGAAGGAAAGGCAGAGGGAGGGGCTGTGGTAACCCAGAACCTGCGACTGGGCTGGGCAGCTGGCCTCCAGCTGGGGCAGGGGGGTCTGCAGACACCTCCAGGGACCACCAGCCTAGGTGGCCACTTGGAGGGGCTCCCACCTGGATCCAAGGGTCCAGTTCTGATGGCAGTGCTGGGAAGAAGACAGAAGCTGACTGAAGGGTCACAGGGGCCTAGAGCAAGAGTCCTCGATCCCGGCCCCCCACGGGGATTATTGGAACCATTCCCTAGAGATTCTGATAGGCCTGGTCTGAGATGAGGCCTAGGGGGCAGTTGTTTCTAAAGACTCTCCTGCAGGTATAATGGGGTGGGGAGATGCTCCCCACAAAGCCTACCGTGTTCAGAAGGCACAGCCACCCACAGGGCCTAGGAGCCAGTGTCCCAGAGGACAACTTGGGCAGCAGAGTCTTCTGACCCAGGGACAAAGAATAAGGCATTTACAAGTGTGCAAATCTTTTTGTCCCCATGGAAAATTACCCAGGGAAATGGCTGTGGGCAAGGAGAGGCATGCTCAGAGGGTCCCAGCGGCTTCAGTCAGGTGGTCACTTGGAAGGGACTCTTCTACCTTTACTCACAATCCCTTAGGACCTGTAGGCAGCCCCTGAGAAGGCAGGCTGGGTCCAGGAGGGAAGAGAGAAGGGCTGAGAGTAAGTACCTGAGCGAGGGGACTAGAGTCCTGAGTGGGGACGTGACCCTGTCCTGAATCATTTCCCGGATGTAATGCAACAGCCCAGACTTCAAGGTTTTGGGGGATGGAAATCTTTTTTCCAAGTTCCTCGATCTGTCATCCCCCCTCCCCCGCCGGCCGGATAGGACTGGACCAGTGTCCTTAGGGTTCCCACTCAGCCTTCCAACTTAGCCCTTCTCCTCGGAGCTCTCCCTGGACATTGTTTTCCGCCTCAGGAAGTCTCTGATGCCCTGCGCGGATTTTGTTTTCCTTGTTATCAGGACAACTAATATTTTTTCCTGTGCAGGGGGGCGGGGGAGGAGATTTTCCCAAGCAGATTACAGCTGTCAGTGATGGGGGAGGGGCTAGCAGTTGAGGCTGCCCTTCACTCACCCTCGGCCGGCCGCCCTTCCACATCTGAGCTTTTGAATGAAGGAGGAAGTTCTGGTGCTCGAGCCAGCCAGGCTAGCTGGACACCGGGGGGCAACTGTGACTTAGCTTAGGATTGGAAAAAGCCCACACCCTCTCCTGAGCTCTCTTCTAGAAGTATTGCCCATAGCTAGGCTCCGTGTTCAAAGACAGAGAGAGGGTCCTGGGTTGGACTTCTCCTAGCGTGGCAGGAAGGTAGTCTTCCCGCTTCCTGACATGTGGGGTGAGATTCCCTTGTGCCTTGGGAGCTCTGTCCTCCCGGGTCAGCATTCCGAACCACCGAGGCAGCCTTGTGGCTGAACACACACAGCAGCATCAGCTCTGCTAACCAGTGTGGCTTTGGGCAATTCAGTGCGCCCTGCTATCTGTTAGGCTGTGCATCTCCATCGTGGCCATATTGATTTCCTGCCTCACTCACCCAGATGGTCATGTTGTGTTAACACAGATGATAATGGTCTGAGACAGTGTCAGGAGATTCTCCTGACTAGACATGAGCTGGGTGTACGGGTCAAGTCTGTAATTCTAGAGCTCAGGATGCTAAGGCAAGAGCCTGAGCTACACAGTGAGTTCAAGGTTAACTTAGGCCACATAGGAAGACACCCCAACACACACACACACACACACACACACACACACACACACACACACACACACACACGTCTCAGCCAGTGTCTCAGTTTTCTGTGGCCTTCAGGAAGGCCCCCTCGGACAGCAGGCCAGAAAGCAGAGATCATCGACAACCAGGCTCTGTATGTGTTCTTCCTTGATAAATGCCTACTTTCTTTTGAGACAGGGTTTCATGTATTCCAGGCTGGCCTCAAACTTGTTTGTAGCCATGACTGGCAATGAATTTCTGACCCAGTTTATGGAGTGCTAGGGACCTAACCCAGGGCTTTGTGGGCACTAGGCAAGTCCTGTGCCAGCTGAGCTACATTCCCAGATTGGTAAGTTCCCACTTGCTGTGCTGTGGTGCCAGGGTAAGGATGCCTGGGTCTTTGAGGGGGTAAACCTGCAGGAGTCCAGCAATAGGGCTTTGCTTATGACGATTAAGTCCCTTTCAATTTAATGACAACAAGCAGGGCCAGTGACATGGCTCAAGGGTCGAGGGGGCTTGCCACCAAGCTTGATGCCTTGAGTTTGATCCCTAGAACTCACATGGAAGAAGAGAACCAACTCCTGTAAGCTGTCCTTTGGCTTTCACAGGTGTGCCAAGGCACTGTGTGTCTGCCTGTGTGCCCGTGCGTGTGCACACACACACACACACACACACACACACACACACACACACAAAATAAAGGGGTCAATGTCAAATAAAATGACCACAAATGGAAGGACCTCAGCTGGGGCTTTCTAAGTCCCAGTTTGCAATGCACCAAGAAAATAATTGGTCCACTCATGCCTTGTAATCTCCTTCAAGGAGATGGTCTCTTGTCATCCATAAGCATGGTGGATACCAGTGACCTGTGTATGGGCCTGGCAAAGCAGCCATCAAGACTGAGGACCAAGGGAAACAGAAATTCTAGTTAGACTTACTTTTGAGCTAAAATGAAAACTGAATCCTAATAAAATTTTTTTAATGTAGATTTATTTTATGTGTATGGGTTGCATGTATGTATGTGCACCACATACATGCCTGATGCCCAGGGAGGTCAGAAGAGGACATCTTATCCCTTAGAACTGGAGTTACAGTCGTGAGCCACCATGTGAGTGCTGGAGATAGAACCTAGGTCCTCCGGAAGAACAGCAAGTGCTCTTTTGGGGGGTTTTTCGAGACAAGGTTTCTGTATAGCTCTGGCTGTCCTGGAACTCGATTTGTAGACCAAGCTGGCCTCAAACTTGCAGAGGTCCACCTGCCTCTGCCTCCTGAGTGCTGAGATTAAAGGCGTGTGCCACCACGCCCAGCTAACAGCAAGTTCTCCTAACCACGAGGCCATCTCTCCAACCTCTTGAGTTCTAGTAACATTTAACATGCATCTTTCCGTCCTTCTTTCTCATTTTGTTTGTGGGTCTGGGCCTCGTATATGCTAAGGTAGAGCTATAACTCTCTTTTTTATTTTAATTTTATTTATTGAGCCAGGGTCTCACACAACCCAAACTATCCCTGAACTTGCTATGGAGCCAAGGATGACCTTGAACTCTTGATGGTCCTCTCTCTACCTCCCAGATTACAGGCATGTGTCATCATGTCCAAACTTAGCCCTTTTTAAAACTTTCATTTTTACTTCAGATAAATTCTTACACAGCCCAGGCTGCCTTTGAACTCTCTATAGCACTGAGGATGACCATCAACTTCTGAGCCTCAGGATTTCAACTCATGAATGCTACAGGCCTAAGGCACCGTACCCATTGTTCAAGCTTTGTGTTTATAAATATTCATACAGCTTGAGGATGGAGCTGCAGAAGAATTCTTGCCTAGTGTGCTTGAGACCTGGGTTCCACTCGCTGTACCACAAAAATAAATAAGTAAATCCAGCTAAAAGTAAATACAAATTGGTGTTTTCACAGGTTTGCATTTATATGCCCTATCCCTCAAGAGGCTGAACTGACAAGTCTGCTTGGGCCCAGGAGTTCAAGGCCAACAAAAGGAGATCCTGTCTCAAAATAACTTCAGGAAGTCCCTGAAACTGACCGGATTCAGTAGGTCCCACCCTGCCAGAGTTCGCTATAAAAGCTGAGAGTCCCTCTCCGAGGAGCAGAGTCAAGCTGCAAAGAAGACTCCCGAGAGCAGACCAGATGCCTGAAGAAGCAGATACCAGCCCAGCTGCCCAGAAGAGGGTTAGATCATCTTAGTCGATTGGAAAGGACACTGTCCGACCTGTGTGCTCCAGGTTCCCAGCTTTATGAAATGTCACGCATGCTGGGGTGGCCTTGGTGATGCAGCTGACGTTGAGTCATTTCTGCTCCTGTAAGTGACCCCTCTCCCATATTCTTGTAGTAACTCTGACAGAACTCACTGGTTCACAGTTGGACTTCAGTGTTTTCTGTACTTGGGTCTGTCATGGGTTCCCTGTCTGGGTGAGTTAAGTGTGTGTGTCGCATCTCCACAGAAGTTTTTGTCACACCACAGCACTTGATGTGCGAACACAAGGCCCTGAGTTCCGATTCCCAGCATTCAAACGAAGGAAGGGAGGAAGGGAAGAAGGAAGGAAGGAAAGGAGAAAGGGCGAGCCAGGCAGTGGTGGTGCACACCTTTAATCCCAGAACTCAGGAGGCAGAGGCAGGCGGGTCTCTTGAGGCCAGCCTGATCTACAGAGTGAGTTCCAGTGCTACACAGAGAAACCCTGTCTTGAAAAAACTAAAAAAAAAGAAAAGAAAAAAGAAAGAAAGCCAGGTTCACTGGACTTGCTGGCTAGACAGTTGAATGGAAAAACAGCAAACTCCAGGTTCACTGAGAGACCCTGTCTCAGTTTTTACTCAAGGAGTAAAATGGAGCGTGACCAGCAGGCACACATACTACACTACATACAACAACATATACATCGGTATGTGCATACGCACAGATATAGTAATCAAAATAAGGAAAATAAAACATCTTTGCTAGCCTGTTAGTGTAGGCCTGTAATCCTAGATGCTCGGGAGGCTAAGGCAGAAGGGTAGAAAGTTAAACTCTAGTCTGAGAAATTTTTTTTAATTTATTTACTTTTATTGTGTGTGCATTGGTATTTTGCATGCAGGTCAGACCTTTGAGTTACAGACAGTTATGAACTGCCATGTGGGTGCTTGGATTTGAACCCGGGTCTATTTGGGAGAGCAGTCAGTGCCCTTAACTACTGAGCCATCTTTCCAGCCCCCACTAGTCTGAGAAATTTAGTGAGATTATCTTGGGGGTGGGGTGGGGGTGGAGGAGAGACAGAGAGAAATGAGAGCTGAGGATGGTTTAGTCTCCAGTACTGAAGGGAGGGAAAAAGAAAAGAAAGAAGAAAATTGGGGGCAATTGGTGCTGGAGAGATGGCCCTGCCGTTAAGGGTCTTTGTGTTCTTGTAGAGGCCTGGGTTGGGTTCCCAGCACCCATAGCAAAGCTCAACAGCTGTCTGTAACTCCAGTTCCAGGGGATCGGATCTCCTTACCTCCGCTTCCACCAGGCACACACACAGTACACACACGTACACGTGGGCAAACACTCATACAAAGTAAAAATAAACCCCCAAAAATAATCTAATAATTTGAAACATAATCCGGAAAGTTAATGGCATTTCTGTCTTATCAGACTGGGTGCTAGGAAGAGGGGAGGCCGGCGTGCTCCGGGTGCAGCATCTCACTGGTTCCATGGGCCGGCCTTCTCCCTGCCTCCCTCAGGCCCCCTTAAGTCCCGGATGGTGCCCCGCTTCCTGCAAGGGAGAGAACAGCAGTGGATGTCTGGCATGGTCACCTTGCCTAAAGTGCTGCTCGTTGAGGAGGCTGGGGTCCCTGAGTGTGCCCTGCAGAGTCTGTGTTATCCCCAGGAGAAAAGTCCCTGGCGGGAAGCGGCCCTCTGCTGGGAGGCCATTTCCCTAAGTGGCCAAGGTAAGAAGTGGGGGATTTCCAGTCTAGTCCGCGGGGCTGACTTCAGTACCGGGGGCTCCTCTTCTTTCTCAAATAGTCCAGACTGGTGTAAGGGCAAAAACTCCAGAGGGGCAGAGCTGTGGGTAAGGGGCTTGAGGGAGCAGCAGAGGCAGCGAGACCCCCAGGCCTCCAGCCCCTAAGTCCTGCTCTGGAGGGAACCCCAGGGTTGTACTCGGGAACCCCAGGGACCCAACCCTGGAAGACCCCAACAAGCGTGTCCAGGGATGGGGTGGGTCTGAAAATCCAGAACGGCACTTACTCATGGGTCTGTGGGGAGTGAGTCAAATCGATGAATGCCCCTGCCTAACCCCAGCTTCTGCCCCAGGACTGCTGCTTGGCCCTGGAGCTTAGAGGAAGAGCAAGTCTAAATCTCAGGCCAGGCGTCTCTTCTAACAGGCCAGCACTTCCAAGGCTGCGGGGGAACCAAAGGGGCGGCATGAGCCCATTCAGAGACGGGAGCCGTAGCCTGACAGTCCAGACCCTCATGTCCTGAACACTTGACTTGCAGAAAGGGGGACACCTACCCTAACAGCGTTACTTTGTAGTGCTACACTGCACTGGAGCTAGGAGGTGGGTACCCCAGAGACCCCTGCAGAGAGAGGAGGGAAGCCCTGTCCCAGCTCGGGTCAGTGTCAGCGTACTCGGGCCGAGGGACGGGTTTAGAAAACAGCTAGACCCTTTTGGGTCTCCCATGCCTGGGTGCGCGTGGATTTCCTTTCATACCCAGCATGGAATGATGTAATGCATGCTTGCTGTGGACACATGTCTACCTCTCTCTCTCTCCCCTCTCGTGTGTGTGTGTGTGTGTGTGTGTGTGTGTGTGTGTGTGTGTGTGTGTGTATGTGTGTGTGTGTGTGTGTGTGTGTGTGTGTAGGCTTGTGTCATTGAAGCATGCCAGGTCAAGGAATAGCCAGGATTTGTGCAAGAGCCCTGTGTAGACGAGAATATGAGCATTAACAAATGCAGCCGATCTCATAGTGTGAACCAAACCCTGAGCCATGTTGCAGGCGTAATCACCAATCTGCCCATGTGCCAACCATTGCCCTCAAGGAAGGTATTATTATCTGCAGTTTACAAGTCGATAAACAGAATTTGCACCCAGGTCAACCTAAGGCCAAGCCAGAGACTTTTCCACCAAGCTCTAATGGAGTGGTCCTCTTCAATTACACCCCATCTGTTTCTTGTCTCTGGGGCCTGGTCTGAGGTGACAGGTCCCCACTTTGTCCTTTTTCCCTCCCTACTAGCTGAGGTGGCCTGTTCAAGGCCTGTGGCGCTTGGGGACACTGGGCCTAAGACCTTCATCCATCAAAGGAGGCCCTGGTTCAGAGAGGGTCTGGCCGGCCCTGGGCGGATCAGCTGGGGCTGTGCTGGGCCCAGCTGTTTACAGTAAACAGAAAGCTCTGGAGGAAGGAAGGAGGGGAGGAGCCCCAGTCGTCATGGAGACTGGACAGACTGGCCAGGTCTCAGCCCTGATTCACAAGGACATTGGCTGCATCTTTGTGGCTCTAAAGCTGGAGGAGGCCCAGGGAAGATCTGGGCAGGGCAGCCTAGCAGGAAAGTCGGAGTCGCAGAAAATACACTCCTGCCTGTCACCCTTCTGCCTTGTCGCTTACACTAGCAATAGCCACTTAGTGGCTTTTACAGTATGCTGAGCTCTAGGCCCTTCTGAATTTTTTTCTTATTTAATCAAGTGGTGGCTGTAATAACAGTCTCTAGTTTATAGATAAAGAAACAGGTTCAGGAAGATTGAGTGGGACTCAGGGCGTGGCTCAGTGGGATAATGCCTGCCCCACCTCACAGGTATATGGCCCTGTGTGACTATACAGGTTCAATCCTGCGGTGGGGGGCGGGGGGGGGGCATTGCAAGGAAATTGACTCCCTTCAAAAAGATTAAGCAATTTAGTCATGTCCCAGGTCATGCAGCTTGTCACACCACAAGCTGATACAGTCTATTTATTTATTTCCTTTATCTTTGATGCACTGGGGATCGATTCTAGCGTCTCACACATGCTGGTAACTGTGCTACTACCTGGATCCCCATCTCTGCCTCCAATTTTTAAAATTCTGAGACAGGATCTCCCTAAGATGTCAAGGTTGATCTTGAATTTACTCCATGCCCACACAGACCTTGAACTTATGATCTTCCTGCTGTAGGTAAGATTCAGAATATAAAGAGATATTCTGGATAAAGTTTTTTTTTTTTTTTCCTACCCAAGCAGGTAAAGAGATGATCTAGGTAGGGAAGCCTTGAGTTCCTGAATGAGTAGGGAAACTGAGTCTCCTAGAGGACAACTGGACTTTCCCAGACTTCTGGCGTTAGTCAAAGAGATTGCTGGGGACAGACCCCATGTGTTCTAGCCCTAACCACTAGACCACACGAATTATCCACAGCTTAAGCTGGGAAGGTCCAAAGAGAAACTCCCTTTCTAGTCCCAGCCTGGAGTGTAAGCTCTCACCCAGCGAACATGCTGGCTCTGTGGGGGCCTTGCTGGGCCAGGGCGCTGGGGGATGCTGGGGGGTTTCTGCCCACACATATGGTTTCCAGATTCCAGGGGATGAAAGGGGACCCTGAGGCACGGAAATGGGGGATGTGTGATGACAAATTTAGACTGATTGCTTTTAGGAAAAAGCCAAGAAGCCCTAAAAAATAAAAGCAAAAATTCCGCTCGGAAACCAAAAGGGAATTATGCGATTGTGAAACCGAGCGCCTGCCTCCCGAGAGCTGCGCAGTTTAACGTGGAACGTATCAAGGGACCAGCGGTTCGGGGGATCCAGGGAGGGAAGGGGGCTCTGTCTGCTGATCCTGCCGTGTCAGTTGCAGTTTGGGACAGGGATCGAAGTGGGCAGAACACTTGGGAAGGTGCCTGCTGTCGGGAGAACCCATGGCAAGCACGTGGGAGCCACGCGCCAAGTGTCCATGCCCAAAGGCCTCGCTGGCTGGTGCGGGCGTTCGCCATTGGAGGGTCCCCCGCTGGACTGTGCAGGAAAGCACAGAAAAGATGCTCCCTAAGTTGGGACTTGGGGACAACATACATGGCCAAGAACAGAAGGTGGAGGAGAGGACATCTGTCTGGAATTCGGACTACAGCAGACCCAAGAGTTAAAGATCAAAGGGGGACAAGGGGGACTTCCTGAAGCTCTCAGGGGACGGCCTGCCAGACAGAGTGTTGTGCAAGCTCTGGGCTGGACCATAAGGACAGGCTGGCAATGGGGTTGGGCCTGGTCAGTGGCCAGAGTGATGCTCGCCCAGCCCCTCCCCCCACCCCCACCCCTCACCCCCGCTGGCTGGAGAACTGGAGCTGTGCCCTGAGCTCCTCTAGGAACCCAAGACCCCGCTGCCCTAGAGAGCATTCCTATGCTACTCCAGGGCTGCATTCCGCATGCCTGAGAGAGCGTCCTCATTCTGGTCTTGGACTTCTCTTTCCTGGAGTCACCATTTTACGAGAAACCTTGAAAGCCTTCCCAAGCAAGATTCTTTTGAGATAAGAGTGGTAGTGAGGCAGGAGCTGCTGTGGGGCTCAGGAAAAGGGGTACCTGGACTGCTGTACCTCATTGTACTCAGTGGAGCTTCATATCGGCTCTTGAAGGTCTATTATATTCTTTATGTCGTCCCACCGCCCCGAGACAGGGTTTCTCTGTGTAGCTTTGTAGCCTGTCCTGGAACTCACTCTGTAGACCAGGCTGGCCTCGAACTCACAGAGATCCGCCTGGCTCTGCCTCCCAAGTGCTGGGATTAAAGGCGTGCGCCACCATGCCCGGCTCGATTATATTCTTATCTTGCAGGTGAAGAGATGGGTCCAAGGGTGTGGCTAGGCTGATGGCTGACAAACCCAGGGAGAGGTTTATCCTCACTCTGTGTCTCCTCCCTCTCGATCCTTTTTGGCTGGTGATGGAAATGGGTATGAGAGCCTGTGAGGTGGCTTCAGTGGGGAGAGGCACCTGTCACCAAGTCCGATGACTTGAGTTTGATTCCCAGGACCCACACAGTGGAAGGAGAGAACTGACTCCTACAGATTGCCCTCTGACCTTCGCATGCACACACACACACACACACACACACACACACACACACACACACACAAAACAAACAAACAAATAAATGTAATTTTTAAAAGATTTAAGAAAAGGCAGTGGTAGTGCACACCTTTAATCCCAGCACTCGGGAAGCAGAGGCAGGTGGATCTCTGAGGCCAGCCTGGTCTACAGAGCGAGTTCCAGGACAGCCAAGGCTACACAGAGAAACCCTGTCTCGAAAAACAAGCAAGCAAACAAACAAAAAGGAAAAGGAGCATTATGAAAGGCTGAGGACAACACTAACCCATAACAAACATGGGATCTCATGAAGAGAGGAGCAGAGCCTGGATAGTGTCTCCTGTCAGCCGCCAGTTTCTCCTCAGAGATTTTTGTAAACCCGGATGTAGGAGTGGCAGCTCGGTCGTTCCAAACCGAGATTCTTGGCAGCCTGGCATCCCGTACACATTCGCGTTGGGAAGGAGAGGCCAGGCCAGATGAATAGGAGGCATGGGCACCCATCCTGGCTTCCACCAGACACTCACATATCCATTTCAGGTGTTGTGCAGTCCCAGAGAGCCCTTTGGAAGCCGAGTTTCCATAACCCTCTCTGGTCTCTAGCTAAGGTCTCAGAGCTCCAGCCCTCTGAGAGCCAGGAGCAGCCTGAGTTCTGGGTTGGGGGTATGGTGAAACAAGTGGGCTGGACCACTTCTGGGGTTTAACCCCTCTGGAGAGGTGAGGGGGGAAACCAGCCTGGAACTGTGAGTGAGGTTGGTCCGTGATAGGGAGTTAGGGGCACGAGTGAGCTGCAGAGATAATATGGCACCTGCCGTGTGCCTGGGAAACACAAACAGACCTTTGACCACGGCAGTCTGGGAACCAGGAGCAGCAACACGTTCCTGGGGCACACTAGTACCCTTTCCCTTTTTCTGCCCTGGCTCGGACTCCGTGGGCATCAGTTGCTGGCCACTGACCTGGGGCCATTCGACATCCTGTGATATCACGGTATGGGTGCTGGCAACCTGGCTCGAGGCTTACTTCAAGGCAAACACTGAGCAAAGGCAAAGCTTATTTGGGAAAGGAAGTCACCCAGACGCGGGCATCTGCAAAGTGGAATCTCCTCTATCAAAGGCTGCCTCTCTGCCACTCCTGCCGTTTGGAATCTGAGCGGGAGAATGCTGTCCCTCTCCTGGTGGCTTTACAGATCATCTCCATGCTAAGGCGTAGGAGGAAGCAGAATGCTGGAGATGCCCAAGCACCAGAGCTTACTCAGTGGCATCGTGCTATCTCATGGCCCTCCAGGCCTGCTTCTGAGGGTTTGTTTATCCTCAACCTGCTGCAGGGACAGCCTTGCTCCCAAGGAGAAAAAGCTGCCAGCAGGGTCTTTTGTGGTTCTGCTCCCGTGTGGTACTGCCTAGGGGCCCCACCATGGGGGCAACAGATGGACCTATGGTCGCTACAAAACAATGGTGGGGGAGGGGCCTTGGCATCGCCTGCCCCAAACAGGAAGCTGGGACTGAGCTTCAAAGACCTGGCAGGGCCAAGGGGCTGAGTGGTGGAGCCAATGCCAGGCCTGGAGGCGGCATGAATTGCTTGTTGCCCTCCAGCCTCGGGATGTCCAGCCCAGCAGCGTGGCTGAGGCCACAGTGGCCGGGGCAGCTGGGGTTTGGGCAAAGGATGGTTTGCACTCTCCAGACAGTAGCCTCTGGCCTGGCAGCAGGTTGTGGGGAGGGGGCTTAGAGATGGGGCTTTGCCCCTGTTCAGCTGCCTCGTTCCAGTGAGGCTGCAAGTTCTATACCCAGCCACGGTGGTTCTGTCTCTCCAGCAAGCAACCACGAGGGGCAGGGCTGGCACCAGGCCCTGCTGCCCACTCCCTGCCTCCTGCTCCCAGCTGCTCTGCTCAGAGCCTTTTCCTCTCCACTTCCTGTTCACACAGGGGGGGGCGGGAAGTGGAGGGAGGAAGTTAGGGGGTGGTGTGGAGGGGGGGGGCCCATTGAATAAAAGGAATTAACCGTTTCCCTCCTCTGACCTCTGGGAATTTCCGCCTGTGAAAGTGTCTCGAAGAATCAGTAGTGCTGGGGGAGTGGAGGGGAAGGTGTGCCCCCTCTTGCCCCCCTCCCCCCACCCAATGGTGGTGGGGCCAGATAAGTCCCTCTGGGCCCCAAACCTTTTGTTTCCCTGGCGCCAAGGGATGGGGGTGAGCCGCGCCAAGGGCAGCCGGGAGCTGCCTTGGTGGCCTCGGAGCCCCCCTCCCACCCAACAGAGTTGGTGCCAGGCCCTGGCCTGAGACCTGAGCCTTACAGGGGAGGGGCAGGAACCAGAGAATTTGTAGTAGTCGCGGAGGAATGAGCTCACACCCGGGCTGGCCAGGGTGAGCCCTTTGCCCTCAGTGTCTGGGCTAGTGCCCTTGGCCAGTGTGCTTCGGGGATGGGAGCGGGGGGGGGGGCAGCTGCACAGGGGGCCCAGGGCTCTGGGTGGGCGCACCCTCCAGTAGCCACACTCCTTAGCAGCTCTGGCAGACCGCAGTGCGGTCCAGACGCCGGTCCGCAGCGCCCCCTAGTGCCGGAGGGCAACGGGCCGAGGCGGCCCCTAGGGCCCGGTCAAGGGCGGGCCTCAGGAAGCACCTGCTCCCCAGGACCAGCGGCCGCCCTGCATCTCCCCCAGGTGGCTTCCTTGTTTACAGGCCTCCTGCCCTGGGCCCAGCGTCACTGCCGGTGGCCACTTCTCCTATTTCCAGTGATGGCTCCCGAAGCGGCTCATTCATCTTGGCCTCAGCCCACACAACTGCTCCCTCCCCCTCCGCCTTTGGCCCCTCCCCAGGCTTAGGGCAGAGCCCCGAGGGCCTTCTCTCTCCATTCCAAGCCTTGCTTAGTTTCCAAGGATCTAAGAGCCGTGGCTTCCCGTTGCCCTGACTCACCGGAACCCGCTCTGTCAGTGCCAGGGAAGACAGGGGCCTTTTCCCAGGAAAGAGGAAGCAGCTTAGGACCAGATGGGCCTCTTTAGGAGAAGACAGAAGGGGCAGGGGCGTCCCAGGCTGCTTTTGCCAAACCCTCCGGGAGAAGGGAGCATCGGGGCGGTGTTTGTTTAACTAACATGTATTAGGCACCCATTGTGTACACAGACTGCAGCTCCAAGCTGTCTCGTCTAAGCCACAAGTAAGGAATCCGTTTGGGGGTGGAGAGACCAAGGTTTTATACTCAATACCCACTGACCGCGTGCAGCAGGGAACCTCTCTGGCGCCTCCTGAATGATCCACATGGAGAAGAGATACGATTCTCCCAGGTTCTCCTAGGAAGACAACAGGATTCCGGTGCCCTCCAGACACACAGGATACCCTCTACCCACTGGCTCAGACTCTTGCTTCTGGAAGACAGGATCCTTGGGAGTCACTGGGCTGGCAGAGACCCATGGGAGGTCCTGTTGTTCTAAGGGTTAGGGAACTTGGCAGAGCCAGACCTGGTAAGGACTAGATGAGATTTCTGAGCCGGGAGTAGATTGGAGGAGAGAAGGAACGTTTGTAAGCCTGATCAGCTGGCCTGGTGCACAGGGACAGGAACACTCATTTTGTTCCGTCCAGCAAGCCAGACAATGCACTGTGAACACCTGTCCAGAGGGCAAAGGCTGTCTCCGGAAGGCCCGACTCCAGGATGTCCCAGGATATAGCTTCGGGCCCCAACTAAGAAAGTGCTGTCTGGGGGTGAGTCAAGGCAAAGTCACAGGAGCAAGATAAGGAGAAGAGAGATCAAATGCCACAGAGCCCGAGAGTGGCTATAGCAAAGTCGAGGACAGGCTGGCAGAGCTCCAACCTGTCGAGGGAGCAAGCAAAGAACAGAATGTGTTAAGAGCCACTGGAGAGAATGGGGACTCAACACCATGTATGAGACATCGGCAGGCTATCCCCTCCCCAGCTCAGAGAACACCACAGAAGAGGCAGAGCAGGGGAGGGGGGTGGGGGGTGGGAATGGGGGGTGGGCACTGCCTCTGGGCACTCTTGAACTCACAGCGGCTGTGAGTGCCGCTCACACCCATACAAGATCTGCACAGAATTGGCCCAGTCCTTAATACTGTCCTGGGGGCTCACGGGGTCCCACCCCTTCCCGAGGATTTATGCTCAGTTAAGGGTTGATGGGGGGCCAGGAGGTGGTGGCGCACACATTTAATCCCAGGAGGCAGAGGCAGGTGGATCTGGGTGAGTTTGAGGCCAACCTGGTCTACAGAGTGAGTTCCGGGATAGCCAGGGCTACATAGAGAAACCCTGTCTGGAAAAACAGAGAGAAAGGGCTGATGGGGAGGAAGAGGCGTTTTCTCAACGTCCTTAGTGTCGCAAACACTGGTAAGGTGCCTGCCGTCCGGTAACCAGCCCTGATTACACTCAGCGGGACACAGGCACAGAACTACACCCCCGCGTGTGCACGCCCGCACACAAGTACAGACCTGAGAGTAGAAGAGGGAGGGCTGGTGAGGAAGAGGAAGGGGATCGGGGAGAGCAGGAGGACAGCGAGCAACAGGTGGGGAGGTGACGATGACCCACGCAACCCATCATTATATACAACACATGCTAATACAATACACTGGGGAAAATAACTAAGGGCTTAGAATTATGATCAGGCAGTGGGGACTTCTAGAAAATTCCTACAACTAGGAAGGGAAGAGCTGAGGAGGCATTAATATGACTGTGAGAAATCAGTGCCCCAAGGTGCCAGAGGTGGAGGAATTCTGTGAGCAGCAGCGCCACCTGCTGGCCAGAGGGGAGAATAGCGCTATGATTAAGGCTGAGGGACTGTAACTGACAAACTATAACTGAGCCTTATAATCAGAGAGGGAAACAAGGAACTCAAATCTGGAAGACTGCCTCACCCCAAGGAGAGGACATGAAGGACCATGTGCGAAGGCTTCCAGGGGAGGACTTTATTATTATTTTTTTAACTTTATTTGAGACAGGGTCATACTATGTAGCCTTGGCTGGCCTAGAACTTACTATGGTAGACCAGACTGGTCTTGAAGGAACAGAGATCCGCCTGCTTCTGCCTCCTAAGTGCTGGGATTAAAGGCGTGTGCCACCACACTAACGCAGGAGCCCTTCTTGGCATCCTGCCGTCAGGTTCGGCATCAGGACGGAGACAAGTCCAGAACCACCACCGCAGCGCAGACCGTTTAATGTTCTCCACACGTCCGCGTGGCCTTGGTGTGCCCTCAGTCTCAGGACCCCCCAGCAGTGGAGCCCCAGACTCACACACCCATCTCCACATGGCCACATGAGCACGCCTACCCTCAGCACCGCCCTCTCCCCCAGTGCCCTGGGACGATGCCTAGTTCCCACAGGAGAGGGAGGGCTGGAGGCCCAGAGGCTGGGGACACACAGGAGGCCGACCCAGTCCAGGTGAACGGTTAGGGTATAGCGAGAACAAAGGGAGCTGTTAGATGCAGGGGGCTGGAAGGGTCATGTGACCTCTCCAGGCTCTCAGGCTGCCTGGGGGAATGAACCTCTCTCTCTCTCTAAGGCAGGTCTGAAACCTCAGGGCAGCAGCTTGGATCCCCCCCAGCCCCCCCACAATCACAGACCCGGAGATCTCAAGGACTGAACGCCAACTACAGTATGGCGTTCTCGGGAGGGCCGGGGTAGCCGTATTCCTGCCTGTCCACCCACAAGGGGACCACCCTCCTATAGCCAGCTGAGGTGTTCCTCCTTGTAGTGCTGGGGGTCAATGAAGGGCCGGTCAACGGAGCGAATCATCAGCTCCCCGCAGTACACACACTCGGCAGCCACCAGTTCGTCCAGGTCGGCCTTGAGCTGTTCCCGGCTGGGCCCCCCCGCCGCCGGGGCCTCAGCTTCGGCCTCTTTGGCCTTGCCAGAGCCTTTGGCGGGGGGAGGCGCGGCCCCAAGCTTACGCTGTAGCTCCTCAAGCTTGGCCTGCTTGCAGGCAGAGAGGCCGGGCCTCACGGCCTGCAGGAGACAGTCGGCGTGGAACATGTGGCCGCAGAGGAACAGGTAGAAGGGCCGGTTGAGCAGCGGGAAGTCACAGGTGGAGCACTTGTCCTGGGGCTCCACGGTGCCGTAGCGTCCCCGCAGCTCCTGCAGGTCCCGCCGGATCCGCTGGGCGCTGGCCGTGGCTTCCTCCATCTCCCGCTGCAGCTCCTGGATGTGGTGGTTGTAAGCCTTCAGGGAACTGCAGATGGCCTCCTTGAAGTGGTCGATGGTGACAAAGTCGGGGAAGAAAGGCAGCACATCCTCAATCTTGAGCAGGGGGCAGCTGGCCAGGCAGGCCATGGCGGTCTGCACGTCCTCCTCCTCCTGGACCACGTGCCGAGCGATCTTGAGCCACAGTTTCTTGCGCAGCTCCTCGTCCTCCTCCGGCAGGTCCGCGCACTGCTTGGCCAGGTCCACGTCCACCTGTGGAGAGACCGTGGGGGTCAGGGTCGGGCCACTCCCCACCCAGGATCAGACTACGGGAAAGACAGGTGGTCCCAGAAAACCGGGCCTGAGGAGAGGGCACAAGCAGGATTCCCCGCACTCCAGGTGGCCAGAGGCACAGCAGAGATCTGTATGGTCTGTCCTATCCCAGCTATGGCAAGGCTATGTTTGGGGGCGGGCCTCCCCTGTTATGAATTTAATGATCAGCTGGAAATGCCCAAAGCATGGTACTGCACACCCACACCCCAGCACCCAGGAGGTGGAGACAGAGATGGTGTTGCACACCCACACCCCAGCATTCAGGAGGTAGAGACAGATGGCGTTGCACACCCACACCCAAGCACCCAGAAGGTGGAGACAGAAATGGTGTTGCACACCCACACCCCAGCACCCAGGAGGTGGAGACAGAGATGGTGTTGCACACCCACACCCCAGCACCCAGGAGGTGGAGACAGGGATGGTGTTGCACACCCACACCCCAGCACTCAGGAGGTAGAACAGAGCATGGTGTTGCACACCCACACCCCAGCACTCAGGAGGTGGAGACAGAGATGGTGTTGCACACCCACACCCAGCACTCAGGAGGTGGAGACAGAGATGGTGTTGCACACCCACACCCCAGTACCCAGGAGGTGGAGACAGAGATGGTGTTGTACACCCACACCCCAGCACCCAGGAGGTGGAGACAGAGATCGTGTTGCACACCCACACCCCATAACTCAGGAGGTGGAGACAGGGATAGTGTTGCACACCCACACCCCAGCACCCAGGAGGTGGAGACAGAAATGGTGTTGCACACTCACACCCCAGCACCCAGGAGGTGGAGACAGGATGCTGCAGAGTCTGAAGCCAGCCTGGGCTCTGGGAGACCCTGTCTCCACACCAAAACAAGTCATATGGGGAACTATTTGAGCTCCTGCTGCAGTATTCTAAATCCTGGGGTGAGGCTCAGCTTGAGGCCAGCATGGGCTGCGCAGTGATCAGTTTGGGGTACATAATGACACCAATAGAGTGAGACTCTGTTTCAAAAACCCAAATAACAAGCTGGGTGTGGTCTTGCACAGGCCTGCAACCCCAGAGTTGTGGGAGTGGAGACAGGAAGGTCGATGGAGTTTGAGGGCTATCAGTGTAGCCAAAAACCTCCAGGTTCAGAGAGAGACCCTGCCTCAAAGGAATAAAGCAGAGAATGATGGGTGGGACCAGCAGATGACCTCCTCCGGCTTCTACACCTGCACACACACACCAACAAATAAGCAAACATTGCTTCCTTGCAATCTTTCAGGATTTGAGAGATGTAACTTAGCATCTTCTCCTTCTGCTAATCTGCACACTGGTCACCATGCGCTTATGAGTGCTTAGTTTATTTATTTATCGGTGCCTATGGTGTTCAGAAGAGGCCATCAGATCCCTTGAATTGGAGTTACAGATGGTTGTGAGCCACCATGTGGGTGCTGGGAACTGAACCCGGGTCCTCTGCAAGAGCAGCAAGTGCTCTCAACCTCTGAACCATCTCTCCAGCCCATGTTGATTGATTTTTTTTTCTTTTTGAGACAGGAGTTGCTCACTATGTAGCCCAGGCTGGCCCAGAACTCACTGTATAGCCACTTTAATCAGCTCCTGAATGCTTTATTTATACAGTACTAGTTCATATTATTAGGTAAAAAAAAAATACTCTTAGCCGGGTGGTGGCGGTGGTGGCACACTCCTTTAATCCCAGCATTCAAGAGGCAGATGCAGGTGGATTGGAGTTCAAGGCCAGCCTAGTCTACAGAGCAAGTTATAGAAGAGCCAGGGGTACACAGGTTTGTCTCAAAAAACAAAACTACTCTTCCCCCCACCCCCCCTTTTTGGTTTTTCGAGACAGGGTTTCTCTGTGTAGCTTTGCCCCTTTCCTGGATCTCACTCTGTAGACCAGGCTGGCCTCCAACTCACAGAGATCTACCTGCCTCTGCCTCCTGAGTGCTGGGATTAAAGGCGTGTGCCACCAATGCCCGGCCAAAACTACTCTTGACACTTCATTACCTTCACAAACTCTTTGATTGCGATTATGGAAGGGGGGTAGGTGTGTGTATCGGAGTGCACGTGTGCAGGTCAGAGGACACTTCTGGCGTCAGTCCTCTCCTCCCAGTCCCCCTCACCAGGGGCTCTGTGGGTGGAACTCAGGCTATCAAGTCTGTCCAGCCAGTGCTCTCACCTGCCCGGCCACCCTGCTGCCTCGTTACCACCATTTAACGGGTAATCTAAGGCACAGAAGGGTTCAGACACCAGCCCCACGTCACACAGCAAGACGACAAAGTGTGAATTCAAACCCTGATGTTCTAGTGTGTGTTCCTTTTTCCTTCCCCTTCCCTTGCCTTTTTTTTTTTTTCTTTCCAAAGACAGGGTCTCACTTGGGGTCTGGGGATGGCTGCAGTGGTTAAGAGCACTGGCTGCTCTTCCAGAGGACTAAGATTCAATTCCCAGCACCCACATGGCAGCTCGAGACTGTAACTCCAGTTCCAGGGGATATGGAACCCTCACTCAGACATACATGCAGGCAAAACACCAATGCATGCTGGATGGTAGCGGTACACGCCTTTAATCCCAGCACTTGGGAGGCAGAACAGGTGATCTCTGTGAGTTCGAAGCCAGCCTGGTCTACAGAGTGAGTTCCGGGACATCCAGGGCTACACAGAGAAGCCCTACCTTGAAAAACAAAACAAAACAAAAAAGCAAAAAAACAGGTAGTCACTGTGTAGCCTACACTGGCCTCCAACTCACGATGCTTCTGCCTTAACCTCCCAAGTGCTGGGATTACGGGCAACAAGCACACACCTCAAACTCAGCTTTCAGTCTGAGTTTTCAGCCTCTACACTACAGCACTTCTCTGCCCGAGAAGCCAGCGAGAGCTAGCCTTACCTCCCCGAACCTTCCTGCCTCTTTAGGTTACTTCTCTCCAGGTCCCTCTCCTGGATGAGGTCAAGATTTACCTGCAGGGCCAGGTCCACGGCTTCCTCGTACAGCTCCAACACCTTATAGACATGGACACAAGCGCGGTGGTGACCGTGCTCAGCACAGAGTCGCAGCGCGTATTTGAGATCGTAATGCACACGGTGCGGGCTGGCTCCAGCTTGCTCCAGGTAGGCCAGCAGCGAGGCTGGCTGGCCGCGGGCATACAGTGACAGCAGGTAGTTGTGGATGGCCTGCTCGGTCTCGCCAAGCACATTCACGCAGAATTCCATATAGCGGATGGCCTGGCTCACCTGCTGGGCCTCGCCACCCTGGCTGTAGTTCACCAGGGCAGGGATGAGCTGCCGAGCATCCAGCCGGCTGCCCATCTCAATCCAGGCATCTACGAGCTGGCGGGGGATATGTCGGATGAGGATGGGTGAGAATCTGTAGAAGAGCTGGGGGTCGCGGTGGCGGGCGAGGACGGCCAGGGCCTCCTCGTGGGCCTCGTGCTGGCAGTGGTACGCCACCACCCGTTCGTAGTCCTGCATGATGACCGCGAAGTACACCATGTGCTCCGTGTCCCCGTGGCTGGCGAGCAGCTCGTGGATGGAGGCCCGGCTGGCAAAGAGCCACTCCTTGTGCCGAGGGCTACTGAGAAAGGCACGGAAGCACTCCCGTGCGTCCCGGTAGAGATTCAGAGCATCTGGGTCACCCTGCAGGGCGCCAAGCCGGCTCAGGTAGAGCTCCGTCAGCCAAGTGGTCAGCAGCGTGGCCTGGGTCCGCTCGGTCGGCTTCAAGCCGGCCAGTTTCCGCTGCAGAAACTCGGCCAGCGCCTCCTCTTGCCGGGCCTCCAAAAACTTGAGGGCGATCTCCTCGAAGTAGCTCTGGGTCAGCGCGTAGCAGCGGGCGCTCTCCAGGTAGCGATGCTGGCGAAAGCAGAAGTCGGCCTCGCGGGCCAGGACTGTGTCCAGGCAGTCTGGCCTCTCCCGGCAATACTCCTTGGCCAGGTCGAAGCGGTTCATGTCCAGGTACGTGCGCCAGACATCCCGCGCCTCCCGCTGCACGTGGTACCGGAAGACTGCGCGCTCCGTGTAGGCCCACAGGTGACCCGTGGACGAGTCCTTCACCATGTGCCTCAGTGGCCCAAACTTCTCCAGGAAGTGATCCCGCAGCACCACCTGCCCCGTCAGGGTACACACCGCCTCCACCCGGTCGGCCAGCAGCAGCAGGAAGTGAAACTGGGTCAGGACGATGGCCAGCGGCGGGCTGGCTCCGGGACCGACGCCCGCGGGATACTCCCACACTCGCTCCTCGCTCAGCAGGGAGTCGGGACGGCCGCAGTCCAGCGAGCCGTACAGCACACCGTCTCCCATCATCCAGGCGAAGGCGCGGGGCGCAGAGCGTAACTTGGGGGTGTAGAAAGCCAACTCGCTATACCCCAGATTGCTAGGAAACTCGCGGAACGGGGGCGGGTGGTCGGTGTAGGCAGCAAAGAGCCCCGAGAAGCCCTGGGCTTCAGCGTCCTCCACGGCTCGGCCTATGAACTGGAAGAGGCGCTGTCGGGTGGTAGCAATGACAAAGCCTCGCCCGTCCGGGCCGCGCTCCGCCTCGAGGGAGCACACAGGGGCCGGGCCTCCTTCTTCATTTAACACGTACAGGGGACGGAAGTAGAGATCCGGGGCAGGGCCAAAAAGGCCACCTTCGCTGGCTGAGAGCTCGGCCTCAAAGATCTGTCCTTGAGCTGTGCCCACCAGGATGGGGCCGGTGCTGCTTTCGTTGCCCAGCGCTTTGTTCCAGCCGACGCTCTCCACCAGCTGCCCCTTCCAGCGTGCCAGGGGCCGGACCTTCTGCCCGTTGCGGTTCATATAGAGGACCTCGGTGCTACTCAGAGCAATCAGCAGGTGAGAGCCTGGAGTGGGAGGAACATGGCACCTGAGCGGATACTGTTTTCCTCCCTGTTCAGACCCCACCCATCCAGGCCTGAACTCTCTCACAGGAGCCCTCCTGGATCTCCAATCACTTACCAGTGTGGTCCAGGAACATCTTGTGAACTTTGGCGTCATCCTTGCGCCCCAGTTCCACGCGGTTGGGTTCACTTGCCTTGCCCAAATCGATGCTGTAAAGGCGAGAGTCACAGTGTTACTCTCAAGGGAAGTCCCCTTCTTAAAATATTTACATTATTTATTTAATGTGTACGTGTTGTGCATGAACATATGTAAGTGTATGCAGGAACCCATGGAAGTGAGAAGGTGGTATTGGATTCCCTGGAATTACTGGAGTTACAGACAGTTGTGAGTTGCCATGGGGGTGCTGGGAATCTAACCCAGGTCCTCTGCATGAGCGGTAAGTACTCTTAACCACTGAGCCATCCTCCAGCACCTGGGAAGTTCCTTTTTAGATCACAGACTTGAATGTCTAAGGCTACATAGACACAAAAGATTCTTTTGTTTGTTTTTTGAGACAGGGTTTCTCTGTGTAACCTTGGCTGTCCTGGAACTTGCTCTACAGGCCAGGCTGGCCTTGAACTCACAGAGATCCTCCTGCCTCTGCCTCCTGAGTGCTGGGACTAAAGGTGTGCACCACCATGCCCAGGTTTGCTTTTTTTATTGCACTCATTAATTTAGTGTCGGGGAGGTGCACATGCATACTCCTGCACACGTGTGGAAGTCAGAGGACAACCTGTGGGAGTCAGTTCTTGTCTCCACCATGTGCACAGGTCTGTGTATGCAGGTCTCCACCGTGTACACAGTCCGTGTATACAGGTCTCCAACTTGTGTGTGCACAGTCCGTGTACACAGGTCTCCACCATGTGCACAGTCCGTGTACACAGGTCTCCACCGTGTGCACAGGTCCGTGTACAAAGGTCTCCACCGTGTACACAGGTCCGTGTACACAGGTCTCCACCGTGTGCACAGTCCGTGTACACAGGTCACCACCGTGTGTGTGCACAGTCCGTGTATACAGGTCTCCACCGTGTGCACAGTCTGTGTATACAGGTCTCCACAACCTTTACTGGCTCAGCTATGTCTCAGGTCCTCGTTGTTCTTAATAATTGCACGGCATTCCACTTTACAGCTGAATTACAATTTAGTCACTATTTCCTTGTCAATGGGCATTTAGCTCAGGCCATTTTTCTTACCACAAATGATGCAATGATCGATATTCATGAGTCAGTACCCCTTCAAATGGCTACTTTTCTTTTTATTTATATTCACTTAAATTATGACTGGATCTAATTCATAGATTTTTTTTTTTTTTTTTTGATACAGGGTTTCTCTATAGCTTTGGAGCCTGTCCTGGAACTCATCCTGTAGACCAAGCTGGCCTTGAACTCACAGAAATCCACCTGTCTCCCAAGTGCTGGGATTAAATGCATGCACCACCTGGCTATAGATTTATTTTTAAAGTTTTTTTTCTTCTCTTGGTGTTTTTTTTTTTTTTTTTGAGTCTTGCTATGTAACCCAGGCTAGCATAGTTGAGACCCTCCGGCCTTACTAAATGCTGGGATTATAAGCATGTGCCATCATGCCCTATTAGGTAATTTTTTTGTTTGTTTTTGAGACAGGGTTTCTCTGTGTACCTGGGATGCCCTGGAACTCAGTCTGTAGACCAGGCTGGCCTCAAACTCAAAGATCTGCCTGTCTCTGCCTCCTGAGCACTGGGATTAAAGGCGTGTGCCACCACTGTCCGGCTAGTTTCCTTATAAAAACAATTAAATTGTGTGTGCACGTGTGTATGTGCGCACATACACACATGCCATGGTGTATGAGTTGAGGGTAGAGAGCAACTTGCAGGAACCAGTTCTCTCCTTCTCCCACGTGGGTCTGAGGGTCTGAGGGTCTGAGGGTCTGAGGCCTTCAGGCTTGGCAGCAGACCCCTCTATCCCGTTAAGTCAGTTACCAGTCCAGAGGTTTCCACTTTTAAGACACTGCCTCTGTACGTGGCAGCTGTCTGACCTGGGACCTCAAGTGTGTCACGCATGGCAGTCCATGCCCCTGTAGCTTTACCAGCCCTGTTTATTACTAGATTTGAACGTCACCAATCGGATGGGTTTTAATAACACTTCTTGGTGCTGGACATGGTGGTACACACCTGTAATTCTGTTCCTAAGAGACGGAGACAGGATGATTAGAGAGTCACAGCCTTGAACTATGTGAGACCCTGTCTCCAAAACAAAAGGCCACAGTGATCTGTGATGGAGATGTGGCTACATGGGAGTGCCTTCCTGGTGTGAACAAAGATCTTGGTTCAAATAAGTACCTAAAGCATCTTACTTCTATTTTAACTTCTTTTTATTTTTTATTTTAATTTTTTGTATTTTTTGAGAGAGTTTCTCTATTGTAGCTCTGGCTGTCCTAGAACTCACTCTGTACACCAGGTGCTGGGGATGTCTTTCTGTATGCTGTGAATGTGTTGCTCTGATTTGGTTGATAAATAAAACACTGGGATTGGCCAATAGCTAGGCAGGAAGTATAGTATAGGCAGGATAAACAGAGAAGAGAATTCCAGGAACAGGAAGGCTGAGAGAGAGTTGCCAGTCAGACACAGAGGAAGCAAGATGTGAAGGCAGAACTGAGAAAAGGTACCAAGTCACGTGGCTAAACATAGATAAGAATTATGGGTTAATTTAAGTGTAAGATCTAGCTAGCAAGAAGGCTGAGCCATTAGGCCAAACAGTTTTAATTAATACAAGCGTCTGTGTGTTTATTTGGGTCTAAGCGGCTGTGGCCCGGGCGGGACTGGAGAAAACTCCAGCTATAACCAGTTTGGCCTTGAACTCTGGGATCTGCCTGCTTCTGCCTTCCAAGTGTGGGGATTAAAGGCATGTGCCACTGTCCCTGGCCTATTTTAACTCCTTTTGCTCAGAGGTTAAAATTATTTTCAAGGACCAGTGAGATGGTCCAGTGGTAAGGGCACTTGTTGGTAGTTCTGATTATATGAATTGGAACCCTAGAGCCATATGGCAAAAGGTTGTCCTTTGCCCTCCACACGTTCACTACGGCATATGCACACCCTACCCCCACCACACAATCAATCAATTAATCAATCCATGAATAAATAAATAAATACATTTAAATATATTTTTTAAATTTCTGGGGCTGGTGAGATGATTCAGCAGATAAAGGTACTTGCCACCCTGCCTGGTGCCTGAGTGTGATCCCTGGGTCCCACATGTCAGGAGGAGGAAAAATATCAATTAGTGAATATAACTTAAAATTTTAAAAATGTATAAGTTATATATGTTAGAGGGGTTAGAGAGATGGCTCACTGGTTAAGAGCACTTATTCTTTTTTTTTTTTAAGATTTATTTATTTATTATGTATACAGTATTCTGCCTGCATGAGTCCCTGAAGGCCAGAAAAGAGCACCAGATCTCATTACAGGTGGTTGTGAGCCACCATGTGGGTGCTGGGATTTGAACTCAGGACCTCTGGAAGAGCAGTTGGTGCTCTTAACTACTGAGCCATCTCTCCAGCCCCAAGAGCACTTATTCTTGCAGAGGACCCAGGACCCACAAGGCAGCTCACAACTGTCCTTAATTCCAGTGCTGGGATAAAAGGCATGTGCAACCACACCTAGAATAGTGTACAATAAATAAATGTATAGTGTATAATAAAATCCATTTTATTTAATCGTGTGTGTGTGCACAGGTGCTCACAGAGATCAGAAGAGGCACTGAATCACCTAGACCTAGAGTTACAGGCAGTTGTGATATTCTCAATGTGGGTGTTAGGAACCAAAGTCCAGTCCCCTTTATTTTTGAGAGAGGGTCTTCCACTGAATCTGGAGCTCACCCGTTTGGCCATACTGGCCGGCCTGCAAGCTCCCAGGACTCACCTCTCTGATCTACTCCAGTGCTGGGTTACATATTTCCACACGCTGCCAACTGCAGCTCTTTACATGGGTTCTCCTGCTTGCAAAGCAGGCACTGTGCTGGCCGCCCTCATCCCTGAAGTTCTTTCTGGGGGCACTGCTTGTGGGTATTGTTTACCCTCCCCTTTATTCTAAACTGTCGTCCTATCAATGCATAAGGGGTTTGTGTGTTTGTTTATTCTTTGGCTTTCTGAAATAGGGTCTCACTATGAGCCTGGAACAAGCTCCCAATCCTCTGTCATCAACCTCCCTAGTGCTGAGACCACAGGCGTGTGTCACACACACTGAAGTCTGTTGGTTTGAAACAGGGTCTCCCATAGTCCAGGCTGGCCTCAGATTCACTATGTAGCTATGGATGTCCTTGAACTTCAGATCCTCCTGCCTCTACCTCCCAAGTATTGTGACTGCAGGTGTGCACCACCACACCTGGTCTCAGCCATGCTGAGTATCTAATCAAGCTCCACAAGTACTCTCCTAAGCGAACTCCAGCCCTGACCTTCTTATTTACAACTTATTTTACAGTGCTGGGAATCAAACCCAGGGCCTCAGGGATGCCAGGTACTGAGCCACACTCCCAGCACTAGTTGTTATAACAACTGTTCATTCTGGGATTCGTCTTTGTGGGCTACAGGTCTGACTGTTTTTTTTCCAGGCGGCTTATCCCACATGATAAATGATTCTGTTGACACTTGTCAGCTAGTGGATATAGTCCAGGATTCCCCAGACAGTTCCAATGATCTGTATGGCTAACTCTGGAGGCTGAGACCACCTTTAACTGTTAAAAGACCAGAAAGATCAGCTGACTTATTCAAGACCATTAGCTGATAATCTGAACGTTTAGCTGGAATCTGAATGTAGGTCTCTCTGTCTTCATCCACTACGTTGGTTCTCTTTGGGAAGGAATAGGGTATCTCCTGAACATCTATTGTTTCACTTGCCAAGTGTGGAGAATGAACCCCGTCAGCTAAAAGTCCCAGGTATATTACCGGAGCAGTGTATCCTTGCCCAGGCTCATGCAGAGCTGATTACAGGAAACGAGAAGACTGGTGATACGCTCTGATGGAGTGAAGTCAATCCGCTGCTTCGTGAAGATGGGCACTTCCTTCTCCAGCTGGGCATTTACATACCCTATAGGTTTGGAGTGAAGCAAACAATTGTGGCATCCAGAGGAAGAGGGTGGGGCAGCCCAGAAAACTCTAAGAAACAACAGTGTTACCTGACACTCTTCTGCTTCCCAACTATATTCCTGCCCACAGGATCTCGGTTAATGAAGAGCTCAACATTAGTTTTCTGGTTGTCTTTATACTAAGGATCCTGGCTTTCCTCACAGTTGTGTTGGTAGTGAAGGATTGGTTCTCTGAACCTGAGATGAGGCTGTATCATGATGTGCTTGTTCCCAGCGGTAATTGGGGGGTGGTTTGGTATGGGGGAGATGGTTTGGGCATTCTCTCTTGTTAGCGTTTTGCCCACCAATCCCAAGAAAACTAAAGTTGTCCCTTCCTGTCCACACAGGGACATGGCTCAGTGAGTCTCCATAATATGTAGAGTTCTGGAGACTCGATCCCATCAGTACTGTTCCCAGATTGCAGCTGTTGTCTCGATAGTCGCTGCAGTATTATCACAATATTGTGTCAACGCTGCTTAGAAATGACACCCACACTCATAACTGCAGCCAGCTTTACCCAAGGCCAATCACCTCCATCTTTCCTGTTCAGTGACAAAATTCCCTTGACGATCGAACCTCCTCCTTCTATAAATTCCACCAAGTTCTGTGTTCATTTCACCCTCTCTGTTTCCAAGAGAAAAGTCTAGTGGGGGGGGGGGGAACCCACAGAACCAGACACCAGGGAAAGCCTGGAACCTCTTTTCAGTTCTCCCAAAAGCCAAACTGCAGCCTGGAAGGCAAGTACTTCCTTAACTGCACCCCAGTTCCCTATTTGAAGGACCTTAGGGGTAGGGCCTAGATCACGCGGCTACTCCTGGGGCTCTTTCAAACTTCGACGACTGACAAGCTGGAGATTATGAGAGTCCTGGGGCTTAGATCCTGAACGCACGCCCCAAACTCTTGCGCCGGACTCCCCCACAAATGCTAGCGGAATTGAAAGAGGCAGTGGCGGCCTCTTACTTACCGGAATGGGGGATGCCCACGCTAGGGCAACCAGTCTGCAAGACGGCCGAGCGGGACAATGAGTCCTCATACTCATCCAGGATGGACGCCATAGTGTTCGAGCTCTGGGCCTTAGGTCTAGGGTCTGGGGGTCACAACTGGTACCCCTGTCGCCCTGGGTGTGCAAGCTGTGACAGCCCAGCGTCTGACAGATCCCGAGACTCTTTTTAAAAATTCTAAGACCCTTTTCGCCCTCGCAGTATAGGACGCGAAGATCGAGGAGCCCCCACTAGAAGCTGGTGCAGTTTTGCACCCCAGCTCTAGTCCCGAGATTATAGGCTCCCCTTAGCAGATCCCAGGTGATCACAACCTCGCCCAGGCAGCTCAGCTGACTCCCGCCCCCGTGACGCGTGCTTATGACGTGCTTCCGGATTCTCAGAAGCAAGTATTAACCGGAGCCGAGTGCATTGGAGCCTCCACCGCGAGGCGTGTCGGAGACTCGGGGCGGCGGGGGCGGAGCCAGCGCTGGGCCCGGAGCAACTCGAGCTCTCGCGGCCGACCCTGCTGCAGTTCCGCATCCTGACGCTAGAGGGCAGCCCGAGCCTTCCCTGCGGCGTCCAGCAACAGGCTTTGGCTCCCGAAACTTGGCTTCCTCAGACTGTGGCTCTAAGGTCGGCTGCGCTGCGTCTGCCGGACTGACTGACTACCTGCTCTTTCTCAGCCGAGTTGCTGTCTCGTCCACCTTCACAAGCACAGGCAGAACAGTCTTCGCTTCCCTTCCTCCACTCCCAGGGGCCCACCAGTTTCCAGAAAGTAGCTGGATGGGTCAGAAGTGTGGCTTAGTGGCAAAGCCGTTGCCCAGCGTGCATAAGACCTGGATTTTTTATATCATCGCAAAAAGAAAACCACACAGAATTTAATCTCCAGCACTAGGAAGGCTGGGGCAGGAGGAATACTAAGGAGGATAACCTGGCCTACAAGGTGAGACCCTAAGGAAACAAAGCAGGAAGAAAGAAATCGATAAAGCCATAAAGCTAATGGGCAAGCCCTGTGCCAGGTGACGTTGTAACCTGTCTCACAGATGCTCCTTGGTGTACGGGGGAGGAGCAAGAGTCACCAGGAGAAACGAAGCACAGCTGTGGGGTGCCAGGCTGCTTCCAGGCACTCGATCCATCGAATGATGTTGACCACACTTGTCTAGCATGTTGGAAAGCCTTGGGTTCAAGCCCTAGCATCAGGAAAAGAAAAGAGAAAGGTGGGCTGGAGACAGAGCTCAGAGGTTAAGAGCACTGGCTGCTCTTCCAGAGGTCCCGAGTTCAATTCCCAGCAACCACAGGGTGGCTCACAGCCATCTGTAATAAGATCTGCCCTCTTCTGATCTTCAGGCATACATGCAGGCAGAACACTATATGCATACTAAATAAATAATTTAAAAAAGGGGGAGGGTTGGGGATTTAGCTCCGTCCTCAGCTCCAAAACAAAATAAAATAAAAAATAAAATAAAAAAGAATGAAAAGAAAAATGCATTTTATATATAGTCATCAGGAAAATCAAGAGCAAAATCTATAAGCCATGTGCTGCTCAGGGGTGAAGGGACGAGCACCCAGGGGAAGGGCGGTGGAGAAAGTGGAGCTGGCCTGGGGCAGACTGTGGGAGCTGTGGTACGGACCACTGGAGATTGTAGTTGGGGGTAAGAGCTCCTGGTGTTGATACTAGAAAGACGGGGTGTGAGACCTGAGGCAGAGTAGAGGCGTAAGTATGCAACCGTGAGAAAGAGTGCGCTGGGAAGACGGGAGAGCATTGCAGGAAGGCGCCACGGATTTAGCGATGTTTAGATGTAGCAGATGAAGGAAGGGTGTAGCGGCAGGTGGAGACCTGGCAGGTAGTGGCACTTGTGTAAGGCACAGAGGAGGAGCTGAGTGAGGGGGTAGAGGTCATGTGACTGAGTGTAAGGGAACTTACCCGGGGAAGCCCCAACACCACCTCCAGGGCAGTCACGAATAATTCACTAGTGAATGTTTACTAACAATTGCATAATCGAACTCTCTTATGTCTCAGTTCCTGCATTCGTAAAATGAGAAAAATCTCTTAATAGCGAGCGTGGCGAGTGCAGTCGGATAGTATATAAATCGCCCTGTGCTGAATTTGTATTTAGACAACAGTACTAGAATCTGATTGGATTATTGACTAAATTCAGATCCAGATCAAAAGGATCAAACTCAGGGCCTAACAAATACCGTGTGAGCCCTGCGTGGTGAGCCACATCCTCTGCCTTAGATTTTCTGTTTGAAGGGTGTGAGCCCTGCGTGGTGAACCACATCCTCTGCCTTAGATTTTCTGTTGGGAGCAGTTTTAGATGTAAATGAAATTGGAGGCTGGGAGTGTAGCTTCCTTGGTAGAGGGCTTGTCTAGCTTCATAGAATTAGACCCTTGCTGGGATTAAAGGTGTGTGATCCCAGCACTCCGGAGGCAGAGCCAGGCAGATCTTTGTGAGTTCGAGGCCAGCCTGGGCTACAGAGCGAGATCCAGGACAGACACCAAAACTACACTGAGAAACCCTGTCTCGAAAAACAAAAACAAAACAAAAAACAAAAAAACAGGAAGGGCTGGCAAGTACTTGCTGAGGAAGGATAAGAAGCTGAGTTCAGATTCCCTGAGGCAGCCATGTTAGAGAAGGCATCTGGCTGGGTATGCTGATGCACCTGACGCACCTTGAACCCCAGCACTCAGGAGGCGGGAGGCAGGGCGGTGAAAAGGACAAAGCGCTGTGAAATCTGAAATCCCAGCTCTGTGAGACAAGTGGTTCCCCAGAGCTTGCTGGCCAGCCGGTCTAGTGATGAGTCGACTCCGGGTTCAGTGAGAATTCTCAGTTTAAAACGAGAAAGGGGGTGGGGGTGGGAGACTTGGCTCAGTGGATGAGAACACTGTTCTTCCAGAGGACCCAGGTTCACTTCCCAGCACCCACATGGCAGCTCAGGGGACTGGACACCCTCACACAGCCCAACACACCAATGCACATAAAAATAAATAAAATTTTTTTAATTAAAAAAAAATAAGGCAGAAGCAGGCAGATCTCTGTGAGTTCAAGGTCAGTCTGGTCTATATAATAAGTTCCAGGCCACTCAGAGCTACATGTGAGACCCTGTTTCAAAAAATGAGCAAAGAGAACGTTCCCTGAAAGTGTGGCCTTCTTTGTGTGACGTCCTGGTTCAATCCCTTGCACTAAAAACAAAATCTGATGGTAGCGAAACTTTGACCAGATGTCAGACTGCTAATTAGCAAGGAGGGGAGAAAAGATAACAAAACAATGAATTCATTACCTTTGTGGAGCCTGAAATTCCTTTTTACTTTAAAAATGTAGTTTGTATATTTTGTCTTGGGCTGATGGCATGGAACTTACCAGGCAGAACTCACCATGTAGCCCAGGGTGGCCTGGAACTTACCAGGCAGAACTCACTATGTAGCCCAGGGTGACCTAGAACTTACCAGGTATCCAGTGAGGATGACCTTGAATTCCTGATGCTTCTACCCGAGAGCTGCGATATAAGCTTGTGTTATCATGTCCAGTTTATTTGTTTCTTGCTGTTGTTGTTTGAGATGAGGTCTTATTCTGTAGCCCAAGCAAGCCTCAAACTCATGGCAATTCTCCTCCTGACCTCCTGATGCTAGGGCTACAGGCCTGAGCCAGAAGGCCAAACCTCAGATCTTATTATTATTTTCTTAATTTACTTTTCTTTCTTCCTCTTCATCACTTGTTTTTTGGTTTTTGTTTGTTTGTTTGTTTGTTTTGGTCTTTTTTCGAGACAGGGTTTCTCTGTGTAGCTTTGGTGCCTTTCCTGGATCTCACTCTGTAGGCCAGGCTGGCCTCGATCTCACAGAGATCTGTCTCTACTACCTCTGCTGGGATTAAAGGTGTGTACCACCACTACCACCACCACCACCACCACCACCACCACCACCACCACCACCACCACCACCACCACCGCCCGGCCTAGGGACATTTTCTACCAGTCAGGTAGTCCTGCTTTGTAGAAGCAAGTTGAAGCTGGGCAGTGATAATGCATGCCTTTAATCCCCAGAAGGCAGAGGCAGGCAGATCTCTGTGAGTTCAAGAGATCTCTAGGCTCCAGGCTAGCCTGGTCTTCAGAGCTAGTTCCAGCCAGGGCAATACAGAGAAACCCTGTCTTGAAAAAAAAAAAGCAAGCTGAGCCAGTATGGTGGCTAATGCTTTTAATCCCAACACTTGGAAAGAAGAGTCAGGCAGATCTCTGTGACTTCTAGGCTAGCCTGGTCTACATAGCAAGTTCCAGACCAGCCAGAGCTACAAAGTGAGATCCTATCTGAGGAAAAAAGCAAGCTGGACAAGCCTTGGGGATAAGCCAATCAGCAGTGTTCCTCCATGGCCTCTGCTTCAAGTCTTTCCTCCAGGTTCCTGCCTTGCATTTTTGCCCTGGATTCCCATGGTGATGCACTGTGACATGGAAGTGTAAGCCAAATGAATCCTTTCCTCTTCAAGCTGCCTTTGATCATGGTGTTTATCCTACCAATAGAAAGCAAACTTTTTATAAAGTTGCTGGAGATACGGCTCAGTTGGTAAAATACACAGAAGTTGGACCCTGCAGCGTGCATCTGTAACGCCAATGCTGCTGGTGGGAAAAAGACAGATCCCTGTAGCTCACTGCCGAGGCATCCTAGACCAGTCAGTGAGCTCCAGGTTTAGTGAGAGTAATAGAAGAAGACACCCCAGATTGACCTCTGGCCCCCACACAGGGGCACACACACCTGCATGCATGTCTGCACACACCCACGTGAATACGTGTACAACACACACACATTGCTCAGCTTCTTCCTCGCCATCACCATCAAATGAGAGCACATGTTTTAGTGTAAAGCCCAGAGATTTGAATGGACTCCAGTGGTAACAGGCCAGGGTCAAGAGGAGGCGCTAGCCCAGAGGAGCCAGTCTTTAAGGGAGAAGCAATTACAGATTTGGCTGGGCTATGGCTCGGCTGTTTGGCCAAATGCCTGTGGCATCAAAGTTGTGACTGCCTGCTGGTCTTATCACCATTTGGCAGGCCATCACCATTCCTTTATTACGTCATAGACAGTAAACTTCTACCACGTGGGATGCAGCCGGGCTGTGAAGGAAGCACTCCAGAACTTCCCTGCTCTCAAGTTGCTTGCAGGTTAACAGAGGCCTGAGGTGGGCTCCCAGGAAACATGGAGCGACCTCTAAACTAGTGAATAGGCATTTAGAGAACTGTTTATAATTCTGCCGTTCAGCAATAAATAGAACCACTGTTGTTGACATGGTGCATTTCCTCTGTTTTCTGATACAGAATAATTTCAGATCTTTTTCTTTTCTTTTCTTTTCTTTTTTTATCTGTAAAAGCAAAACATCCAGGAGCTGAAGAGATGGCTCAGTGGTTAAGAGTGCATTCTGCTCTTGCAGAAGATCCAAGTTTCGTTCCCAACACCCATGTAGAGTGTCTCACAACTGCCTGTAACTCCAGCTTCAGGGGAAGCCACACAAACACACAATAAGAATAAATCTAAATAAATAAGGGAAAAACAACAAAAAGAACATTTTTTTAAAGTGAGGGGCTGGAGAGATGGCTCAGTGGTTGAGAGCACTTGTTGCTCTTGCAGAGGACCCGGGGTTTAAGTCCCAGCACCCACGTGGTGGCTCACAACCATCTGTACCTCCAGTTCTAGGGGACCCAGTGCTCTCTTCTACCTCTGTAGAAGCAGGAGCACAGGTGGTACACATACATACATGCATGCAGACTAAACACTCATACCCATAAAATAAAATGAGTCATTCTCTAAAAGAATGGAGAGGTGAGATGGCTCAGTAGATAAAGGTGCTTACCACCAAACCTGATACCCTGGGTCCAATCCTCAGGCCCCACATGGCAGAAGGAGCTAACCCACTCTTTTTAGTTGTGCCCTGACCTTCACATGGGCACCATGGCATATACACCTCTCCCCCACCTACAGACACACACTCAGACATACACCCCTCACACACAAAATGTAAACTCTTTGAGACAAGGTCTGTTCTGTAGGTCTGTCTTTCCTGAAACTCGCTCTGTAGACCAGGCTGGCCTCAAACTCACAGAGATCTGCCTGCCTCTGCCTCCTGAGTGCTAGGAATAAAGGCGTGCGCCACCACCACCGCCCAGTGAATTTTTTAAATTTTTTTGCAACAGCGTCTCATATAGCCCAGGCTGGTCTCCTATTTGCTACATACCAGAGAATGACCTTGAACTCCTGGCCCCAGCTTTTTTCATTTAGATAGAGTGGCCTGGAGCTCACAGAGATCCACCTGCTTCTGTGTCTGGCGTGCTGAGATTAAAGTTGTGTGCCACTGTATCTGGCACTTTTGTTTAATTATTTAAATGACATGTTTATTTATTTTTGTGTGTACATGTGTAGGCACACGGGTGCCATGGTGTCTGTGTGGAGATCAGAGGACAATTTGTGGGAGTCAATTCTCACCCTCTACCATGTGTGTCCTGAGAACCGAAGGCAGGTTTTCAGGCTTGGGAGCGAATGCCCTTACCCTCTGGGCCATCTCAGTGAACCATGTTCCTCCTTCTCATGCCCCCTCCTTCTGTCTTTCAACTCTTCATTCTTCAGTTTAAATTTTATTTATTATTGTTGTGTGTGTGCATGATGTGCGTGTGGGTGCATGTGCAGGTGTACCACAACACATGTGTGGGTGCATGTGCAGGTGTACCACAACACATGTAGTGTGTGGGTGCAGATGCAGGTGTACCACAACACATGAAGTGTGTGGGTACAGATGCAGGTGTACCACAACACATGTAGTGTGTGGGTGCATGTGCAGGTGTACCACAACACATGTAGTGTGTGGGTGCAGGTACAGGTGTACCACAACACATGTAGTGTGTGGGTGCATGTGCAGGTGTACCACAACACATGTAGTGTGTGGGTGCATGTGCAGGTGTACCACAACACATGTAGTGTGTGGGTGCAGGTGCAGGTACAGGTGTACCACAACACATGTAGTGTGTGGGTGCAGGTGCAGGTACAGGTGTACCACAACACATGTGTGTGGGTGCAGGTACAGGTGTACCACAACACATGTAGTGTGTGGGTGCAGGTGTACCACAACACATGTGCGTGTGGGTGCAGGTACAGGTGTACCACAACACATGTAGTGTGTGGGTGCAGATGAAGGTGTACCACAACACATGTAGTGTGTGGGTGCAGGTACAGGTGTACCACAACACATGTGTGTGGGTACAGATACAGGTGTACCACAACACATGTAGTGTGTGGGTGCAGGTACAGGTGTACCACAACACATGTAGTGTGTGGGTGCATGTGCAGGTGTACCACAACACATGTAGTGTGTGGGTGCAGATGCAGGTGTACCACAACACATGTAGTGTGTGGGTGCATGTGCAGGTGTACCACAACACATGTGTGTGGGTGCAGATGCAGGTGTACCACAACACATGTAGTGTGTGGGTGCAGGTACAGGTGTACCACAACACATGTAGTGTGTGGGTGCAGGTACAGGTGTACCACAACACATGTAGTGTGTGGGTGCAGGTACAGGTGTACCACAACACATGTAGTGTGTGGGTGCAGGTGTACCACAACACATGTGCGTGTGGGTGCAGGTACAGGTGTACCACAACACATGTAGTGTGTGGGTGCAGATGCAGGTGTACCACAACACATGTAGTGTGTGGGTGCAGGTACAGGTGTACCACAACACATGTGTGTGGGTACAGGTACAGGTGTACCACAACACATGTAGTGTGTGGGTGCAGGTACAAGTGTACCACAACACATGTGTGTGGGTACAGGTACAGGTACAGGTGTACCACAACACATGTAGTGTGTGGGTGCATGTGCAGGTGTACCACAACACATGTAGTGTGTGGGTGCAGGTGTACCACAACACATGTGTGTGGGTACAGGTACAGGTGTACCACAACACATGTGTGTGTGGGTGCAGATGCAGGTGTACCACAACACATGTAGTGTGTGGGTGCAGATGCAGGTGTACCACAATACATGTAGTGTGTGGGTGCATGTGCAGGTGTACCACAACACATGTAGTGTGTGGGTGCATGTGCAGGTGTACCACAACACATGTGTGTGGGTGCAGATGCAGGTGTACCACAACACATGTAGTGTGTGGGTGCAGGTACAGGTGTACCACAACACATGTAGTGTGTGGGTGCATGTGCAGGTGTACCACAACACATGTAGTGTGTGGGTGCAGGTGCAGGTGTACCACAACACATGTGTGTGGGTGCAGATGCAGGTGTACCACAACACATGCAGTGTGTGGGTGCAGGTGTACCACAACACATGTAGTGTGTGGGTGCAGGTGTACCACAACACATGTAGTGTGTGGGTGCAGGTACAGGTGTACCACAACACATGTGTATGGGTGCAGGTGCAGGTGTACACAAACACATGTAGTGTGTGGGTGCAGGTGCAGGTGTACCACAACACATGTGTGGGGGTACAGGTACAGGTGTACCACAATATATGTGTGTGGGTGCAGTACAGGTGTACCACAACACATGTAGTGTGTGGGTGCAGTACAGGTGTACCACAACACATGTAGTGTGTGGGTGCAGATGCAGGTGTACCACAACACATGTAGTGTGTAGGTGCAGGTACAGGTGTACCACAACGCATGTGTATGGGTGCATGTGCAGGTGTACCACAACACATGTGTGTGGGTGCAGGTACAGGTGTACCACAACACATGTAGTGTGTGGGTGCATGTGCAGGTGTACCACAACACATGTGTGTGGGGGTGCATGTGCAGGTACAGGTAGGTGTACCACAACACATGTAGTGTGTGGGCGCAGGTGCAGGTGTACCACAATACATGTAGTGTGGGTGCAGGTACAGGTGTACCACAACACATGTAGTGTGTGGGTGCAGGTACAGGTGTACCACAATACATGTGTGTGGGTGCAGGTACAGGTAGGTGTACCACAACACATGTAGTGTGTGGGTGCAGGTGCATGTGTACCACAACACATGTAGTGTGTGGGTGCATGTGCAGGTGTACCACAACACATGTAGTGTGTGGGTGCAGGTACAGGCGTACCACAATACATGTAGTGTGTGGGTGCATGTGCAGGTGTACCACAATACATGTAGTGTGTGGGTGCATGTGCAGGTGCAGGTGTACTACAACACATGTAGTGTAGATGTCAGAGGACAATTTTGTAGTTTTCTCCTTCCACCTTTATGTGAGTCCCAGGGATCAATGTCCAGTTATCAGATCTCTGTGGCAAGTGCCTTTACCTGCTGAGCCACCTCACAGCACCCCCACCCCACCCCACCTTTCTTTTTGAAGATTTTTTTACGATTTATGTGTATGAGTATTGACCTGCACATATGTATGTACACCACGTGCTTGTCCAATGCCAGCATAGGCCAGAAGAGGACATCAGGTTCCCTGGGCCTGGAGTTACAGATGGTTATGAAGAAACATGATGGACTCTAGCTCACTTGAGCATGTGTCTCTGGCAGGCCTTGTCCTTCTCCAGTTCCCTCTGCTTTGCTAAAACCCATTAGACTACATCCCTAAAGCTAGCCCCCAAGGTCTAGTCTCTTATTCGGTCTAGTCCCTTAGTCTCTCCTCCTGAGGCTGACTGCCAAGGTCCAGCTTTCAAAGTATTGAAGTCCAGCAATCAAAAGTCACCTTTGGCTCACCTAATTAACATGCCCAATTAAAATTGAGCACCTCACCCTAACACAGGGTTCCCCATTTTACCTTTATAGACACCGTTCTCCTATGTGCCATGTCTGTCTCCCCTCTATCCAGAGGCAATCCTCTGGAACAAATACCCCTGACCCCTTTCCTTGGTTCCTGTCGCCTTCTCTCTCCTCCTCTATCTCCCATCTTTGTCCCTGTCCCTGTCCCTCTGAGGCAAAGAAATCTCCTTTGTGCTGAGAACTTGGCCCAAGAACTTGGTCTTGGGGGTCCTGAGCTAATACTTTTCTTTCACATGTGGGTGCTGGGAACTGAACCCTAGTCCTCTCCGAGAGTAGTCAGTGCTCTTAACCACTGGGCCATCTCACTCTCACTGTCCCCCCCTCCTCGCCTTTGTTTTTCCGAGACAGGGTTTCTCTGTGTAGTTTTGGTGCCTGTCCTGGATCTCACTCTGTAGCCCAGGCTGGCCTCGAACTCACAGAGATCCACCTGCCTCTGCCTCCCAAGTGCTGGGATTAAAGGCATGCGCCACCACCTCCCGGCTTTTTTCCCTCTTTTTCTTTTCCTTTGTTCTTTCCTTCCTTTCTTTTTTTCATTTTATTTTGAGACAGGAATTTACAATGGCCTGTAACTCACTCTATAACCAAGGCTGGCCTTGAACTTCATATGTGACTGAAGCTGGACTTGAACTCCTGATTCATCTCCTGCCTCCACATCCCCATTTCTGGGACTATGGGAATGCACAACAATACCCAGTTTTTAAAATTCCTCTCAGTCCATGGGCGATGGTGGTGCACACCTTTAACCCCAATACTCGGGAGTCAGAGGCAGGGAGATCTCTGAGTTCGAAGACAGGCTGGGCTAGAGTGAGTTCCAGGACAGCCAGGACTACACAGAGAAACCCTGTCTCAAAACAAACAAATAAGTAAAAATCAGTCCCTCTCAGTCAGTTCATGATCCCATCCTGGGGTTTGTGATGTCAAGTAGAGACCAGTGAACACTCTGCTGTAGGCTTTGGAGTGGGAGAGTGACTTAGGAAGCTTGGGTGCCCTGGCGATGAACAAAGCAAGACCACGAGGTAGGAGGTAGGAGGTGGGTATCGTGATAAAGAACACTGAAGGGAAGGAAGTGGGATGCTCGGAAGGAAAGGGCAGCGTGCCAGGCGGGCGGAACCCCGCGCTCAGGAGGCTGAAGCAGGGGGATGAATTTGCCGTGGACCTGGGTGACCCATAAGTTCCAGACCGTTCCTTCCCACTCCTTAAATTGAGGAAACGGCTTATCAACCGCTAGAAATAAGGAGAGGGGACCTCGGTGCATTAAAGGGAGCCTGGGTGAGGCCGTTTTAGGCACGCGGGTCTTCATTGGCTCACAAGGTTGGACCTCTGTGCACCAGCGGGTTTTCTTCCCCGAGTTCCCCTCGGGACCGCGACGGCTCCTTCCGGTTCACAGCCTCCTCCTTCCGCTGGGCCTCGCGTTGGCGGGCACCGCCTGGTTCAGACACTTCCGGTGCCATGAGCTCGACGCCCCAGGTAGGCGAGTTCTGGGTAGGCTCGTCAGCGGAGGGAGGCGTCCCCTGGAACCGTCCCGGAGGTCCAGTGGGGCAGCAGGGCTCGCGCGGAGGGTGCAGCCTCGGGTGGTTCTGTAGAAAGTTCTGGAAATGTGGATGCCTCCCTGCGCATGGCCACCATTGTGTGGGTCACGGGGCCACCGCAGAATGGCCTTGTTGCTAGGGTACTAGAACCTGCCCCTCCGCCATCTTCGGCGGCTGTCGTTGTTGTTGTTTTTATTTGGTTTTGGTTTTGTGTGTGTGTCTGTTTTGTTCTTTTTTGAGACAGCCCCTCTGTGTAGCCCCGGCTGCCCTGGATCTCGCTCTGTAGACCAGGCTGGCCTCGAACTCACAGAGATCCGCCTGCCTCTGCCTCCCGAGTGCTGGGACTAAAGGTGTGCACCACCATGCCCGGCTCTGGATGAGCATTTTTAAGTGACAGCTCCCAGCAAGCATTTCAGGGTTTGAGGACATTTAGGGGGTGGGGGCAGATATTATCAGCTGGGGTTGGCTGGATGCAGGTGGGCGAAGAGAAAAGAAACAGAGAGGCCAAGGCTGAAAATCAGGAAGGGGGAGGACGTGATAGAAGCCCGGAGCTGGGAGCCAATGGATAATGTGGGGGACGGGGGGGGGGGGGGGGGGGGGAGGGAGAGGGACGGAGGGACCTTGGGAGCTAGAGGCCTAGCCAGTGATGCCATGAGGCAGTTCACCCAGGACCAGTGAGTACAGCCCCCGAACGCTCTCTCCATCCGATTAACTGGGAAAATTTAGAAAGTGTGTCAGACTGTAATACTGTCATCATCACCGTTAAAATCTGGCAAATAAGTGTTAAATACATATAACTCCTTTTTTCTTTTAAATTTAATTTTAAAATTTTTATTAGATGTACTTAACTATTTAGTGTGTGAGTACTTGTGTCCTTGGGCTGCAGGCACGTGGAGATAGAGGACAACTTGGGGTGACTCAGTTCTCTTCTCCCACCCACTGGGTCCCAGGGATTGAACTCGGGGTCGTCAGGCTTGGTGGCTGGCATCTTACCTTGCTGAACTGGCGCAACAGCCCATAAGATTGTTTTCTCTTCCATCTTCTCTTTATTTCAAAGCTTGCTGATCTCTGGGCTCACTCTTGACAGCAGGCTTGAGTAGGGGTCTGGAGTGTGCCGAAGAAAGACTGGATAAAATGGATTTTCTTTCTCTGAACGTTTGTATGGAACTAAAACACTTCTTGGAAACTATGGAGTTTTGTTCATTTTTTTTTTAATTTTTTGACAGGAAGAAAATTGTGGTAAAGAGTATGAGTTTCTTTTGGTTTACTCTTGTTTTTTTAATTCTTGTTTTTATTATTATTATATGCACAGATAAGTGTTTTGCTTGCATGTACATATTTGCACCATATGTGTACCTGGTACCCCGAGATCAGAAAGAAGAAGGTGCAAAATCCCCTGGAACTGGAGTTGTGGTGAGACTTGGGAGCTGCCATGTGGATGCTGGGAATGGAACTTGGGTCTACATAAAATAAATACATCTACAGAACAAATAAATACATTTAAATATGATAAGGAATAAACAAAGGTGCCTGATAACATTATATACTTGAGCATGGACCTGTGGCTTGTTGGTTGGGGACAGCCTGTCAGTTTCTTTGAAGTCCCCTGATGCTACAACTCTGGACTTCAATATATTCAGTGTCAAAACAGGAAGGCGCGCTTGGTAGCCCAGGCTGGCCTCGAACTCACAGAGATTCACCTGCCTCTGCCTCCCGAGTGCTGGGATTAAAGGCGTGAGCCACCACCGCCCGGCCTCACTTCAGTTCTTATGGTTGTCAGGACAAACAACAGCATTTGTACAAGTCTAGAGTCTCATACAGCTATACTGAACATTCTGGAAGCAAGATGTTGTTGTTTCCATAACTTAATGTCAGGACAATAGTGGATTTGTTTGTTTAAGAAGCTGTTGGCCAGGCAGTGATGGCGCACACCTTTAATCCCAGGGCTCCTGGGGGGTGGGGGTGGGGTCAGAGGCAGGCAGATCTCTGTAAATTCAAGACCAGCCTGGTCTATAAAACGAGTTCCAGGGCTGGAGAGATGGCTCAGCGGTTGAGGGCACTGACTGCTCTTCCAGAGGACCTGAGTTCAATTCTCAGCAACCACATGGTGGCTCACAATCACCTGTAATGAGATCTGGTGCCCTCTTCAGGCCTGCAAGGACACATGCATGCAAACCACTGTATACATAATAAATAAATCTTTAAAAAAAAAAAAAAAATGAGTTCCAGAACAGCCAGGGCTGTTACATAGAGAAACCCTGTCTGGGGGTGGGGGGGTGGGGGGGGAGAAGAAGCAGCAAGCTGCTTGTTTTTAGAAGAGTTTAGATTAATTTTTCTAAATTGAGACAGTACAAGATGTTTTCATGTACCTCAATTACCAGGTTACCTCAATTATGAATATCTTACATTAGTATAGAATATTGGCCAATTTTTGTTTTGTTTTTTGTTTTTTGAGACGGGGTTTCTCTGTGTAGTTTTGGTGCCTGTCCTGGATCTCACTCGGTAGACCAGGTGGGCCCTCGAACTCACAAAGATCTGCCTGGCTCTGCCTCCCTAGTGCTGGGATTAAAGGTGTGCGCCACTGCCACCCAGCTTGGCCAATTTTTTTTTGTTTTTGTTTTTGTTTCTTAGTGTGTGTGTGTGTGTGTGTGTGTGTGTGTGTGAGAGAGAGAGAGAGAGAGAGAGAGAGAGAGAGAGAGAGGGTGGGGGAGGGAGAGAACACTGAGAATGTGGAATATCAGAGGACAACTTCTCTTTCACTGTGGAATCTGAATTGAACTCGGGTCCTCAGGCTTGTGCACAGCACTTACCTACTGAGCCATCTCTCTAGCCTTGTCTTTTATTTATTGAGTCTTGCTGTGTAGTCCATGCTGGATTGAATTTACAATCCTCCTGCTTCTGCTTCCTACCTTGGTTGGCAAAGCTCTTGCCTTACAAACACAAAGATCTAAATTCTAGCCCCAGAACCATGTAAAAATTGCCAGGTGGGGTGGTACATGCTTCTAATCCCAGTTCTGGGAAGGTGGTGATCATCTCTGGGACTCACTGGCAAGTCAGGCTAGTTGA